>NC_059102.1:286486106-286828606 GCF_020740685.1 Jaculus jaculus | reverse complement strand
GTATCTCTATAGTCAGCTTTTTCAGGAGTCTGCATATTGCTTTCCAAAGTGGTTGTACCATCCTACATTCCCACCAACAGTGGATGAGTGTTCCTACTTCTCCACATCCTTGCCAGCATTTATTTTCATTTGATTTTTTGATGTCTGCTATCCTTATTGGGGTAAGGTGGAATCTCATCGTTGTTTTAATTTGCATTTCTCTGATGATTAGGGATGATGAACATTTTCTTAAGTGTTTGCCATTTGTGTTTCTTCTTCTGTGAACTGCCTGTTCAGCTCTCAATTCTCTTTGAACTCCTTTAAATGTCTTATCAATTTGTTTTAGCTTAGTGATGGTAGCTTCCACACGATTATCGGTCCTTTGTTGCTTTCCTGCAAGTTCTACCAGTAGGTTGGTCAGGATTGCATTGCTCATAGCTTCAATTTGATGTTATCATTCTATTAACTCTTCTATGTTTTGGTTTGATGCATTTATTGTAGGACTGGGTGGTCTAACTCGGTTTTCTTGCATTTAATTTTTCATGCTATTTCTTTTGCACTGTGGTCTGCCCATGACAGGGTATGGGCAGGTAGGTGGGTGGATCAGCCTGGGCTCTAGTGCAATGGGAATCTGCGGCAGCCTGGGGCAGTTGCCAAACTGCCTGGGCTTTGGCTCGCACTTGCTAAAGCCACCGATCTACTACCTGACAGGGGCACCAAAGTTGCCTGAATTCTCAAGCAGTAATGTGCTAAAGCTGCCTGAGTTTGAGTTTGGAGGGGAACTGAGGTACCAAACCCTGAAGCAGCCCAAACTCTGGCTGGGAACACTGGGACCTGGAAACAGTCTGTGTTCCCCCACCACAGGAGAATGTAGGATGGCGGAGAGACAGACAGGTAGCGGAGGGCACCTGAGCTGGCACAAGCAAGAGACACAGTCTGAGCTTGTGTGGCAGTTGCTATGGAATTGGGCTCGCTGAACAGTAAAGTGGGCAAGTGTGCAGAGCAGTTTAAGCTTCCTCATGCAGGGATCCGCACAGGATCAGACGTGCATTCAGGAGTGGCAGAGGCAGGATGTGGGGCTGGGGTGGCAGGCTGAGGCAGCTATTTGGTGTTAGGGGTGGGCTACACACCTACGAGGGGATCCACGATTCTGTTTTGCCCCCTTCTGTGCACTCACATTGATAAGAAGACCCAGAAAACCCTTAATGTCTTACCTTTGTTTCCCTGGGATTTGTAGCGCAGCTAGGCGGTTTCATCTTGGCCAGAAGTCCGAGAAATTATTTTCTTTTTATCAGTTCAAAATTCTGTTTATTGATTCTCCTTTATATATAATTCATCAAAAAATAAAAATTTGGAAGAACATCTTCAGTGTCTTCTTACACTCCACTAGTAGAGGTTGAACACTGTGGCATCCCAAATTGAGGGTGTCATGTCATTTATTATTGGACATCATGTGGCTGACATAAAACATGAAATACTGGAGACACAGTGCTTTTCCAATACCAGCTGCACCTTAGATACAAAGAAAGCAGGTGCAGTGGGAAGGCGCACTTCTTTTATATGCTTAAAAATTATGTGTATGTACTTGGACAACGAGGAGAACAGCAAGGAGCATGGTCCTTACCTGAGGAGTCACAAAGTGAGTGTTTGTGTTGTTAGTGTTTATTGCTGCTGTTGTTCACCCAAGTCTTTTTTTTTTTCACCCAAGTCTTTTGTCCAGTTTAGTGAAGTAGCCACACTTTTTAACTTTTAAAAAAATATTTTATTTTTATTTATTTATTTGACCGAGAGAGAGAAAGAGAGGGAACATGTGCGCCAGGGCCTCCACCCATTGAAAAGGAACTCCAGACGCATGTGCCAACTTGTGCATCTGGCTGACCTTGTTAACTTTAGATTATGCATTTTTATGTACTTCTTTAGAATTTCAGAATCTTCAGACTTTTAAAAGCAACTCAAGCAGTAGCCATTAAATGCCCATGAAACTTTCTATCCTATGGCAGTGAAGAGCTTGACTTCAGGTAAGTGGGAAAAAAAAATGTGATTCAATTAAAGAGAATTATAAGAATTGCTTGACTTCAAAACTGAAGTCCATACTTTATATGAATCCATTACAATGATCATGTCTTGTGTAAACATCTCTCCACCCTGATCTTGGCATTTTCTCTTCCTCTTGTTTATCAGCACAGTAATCATTCAATTGAGAGTCCACCTCAAATCCAAGATGATTTCATCTTGAGATATTTAGCTTCAAGCACTCTGGTTTCAAATAAGGTAACACTGTGAACTTCAGGATGGAAATGGTTTTGGGGGTGATGATCTTCAATTAATTCTAAAGATTTATTCAGAATTCAAATACATAAGATTTGTCAAAGTCAGTTTGAGCCTATCAGAAATACTGATAACTTTTACCACAATTCTTTTCTTCTAAATCATCGTCTTCCTTCTTAAAGTTTTCAGATCACCTGAAACTGATGAGCAATATAGACCAATAGGGTAGAATAAGGATTATGGTGAACAGACACATGTTCCATGCAGAGAAATTTTCATCTTCATCTTTAAAAATAATAATAAAGTGATGTGAGAAGTGAAGGAAAGAAAATTATGTTGGACTTTCAATCACACAAGCTAGGATCAATAATTCATGCTTGTTTGCTATTGAGAATGTTTTTCATAGTCAAAGGAAAAAGAGGAATTCCTAGTTTGTTTATACATCTCATGTTTACACAGTATGTTGAGAAAATGCTCTAAAATTCAATCTTGCCTCTTTTCATAAATGTTTCTCTAAGTATTTATTTATAACTTCAAACTGTGAGCATTAAACTACTAGCCCTGTGAAGAACAATTATTGTCTTATATTATGGCATGATGGGATAACAGTCACAGTGTAGTAAGGGAGGTCTAACTGCTGTGGAATTATTATGGTGACATATGATTTATTATGAATCCCAACCATCATTTCACCATCCTGCTGTCTCCTTTATTGTTAGAGTGAATGCTTTCAATGACATCTTATAAATCTTTGCTTTGGCCAATATTTTTGCAGTGTCTTAACATAGAAGAGGTATGCCTTCCTTTCACTACCTCCAAGATTTAGAGGTACAATTTCAATTTAATGTGAAAAGTTTTAGCTGGGTGAGTTCCATTAGGCTCTTTTGTCAAGAAAGGAATATACCTATTCATTTTCATGTTCAGTTTATATATTGAGCTCCATCAACACATAAAAGGTGCTATGCAGTGTTTGCAAAGATGGGAGTTTATTGTCTTTTACTAAGTTTTCACATGCACACAAGTCTTCTAATAATAGTGATATATAAGTCCTCTAGTAAACAAATGTCAGGTTTATAAAAGTTTATGAAATAAGCAGACTTTATTTTCATTTTAAAACCTTCATTGACCAGGAAATGGTGCTTCTCACTTGCCTCAGAAAAGTGTGACTTGCCTTTGTCCACAATATACCAAAACTACTCAGAGAGGTATCTGGCTGTGAAACTTCTAAGTCCCAATTGACTTCTGACCTTACTATGTCTTTTAAGAATAGTTAATGAGTTAGAATATAGATTAGCATATATACAGGTAAGTACATATGTAAATATATACATTATTTTATTTTTGCATGTTAACACATGTAAACAAAAAGGAGACATGTATGATTACCTCTTAGTGACACTTTTCATTATACCTTTTTCTATTTCTTTTCTTTTTTCATGTTTTAGAAGCCAATGGGAAGGAAGTCCATTATGTTCAAATTAGCATTCTGATATCCATGACGATATCATCCAGTCAGAACATCTGATTGTACCACACACACAACTGCTTTGCTATATAAGTCATGACAAGATGTGTGGGCTCATATTTAGTAGAAAAGTATGTCCCTTTTTGTATTCCATTAAGACTCTATGAAGGAAAAGATCCATACATCTTTTTCTCTACCACTACATCCTTAATACTTAATATCAAATTATTGAAATGAATAATGACATTTTAAAAGACAAATATGTACTTTGAAGGGTATGTATATACAATATTAGAAAACAATCACTTCCAAAAACCCCAATAAAAAAATGACCTCCTCTAAGTTAAAACAAAATGATTTCTAAGAAATGTAATACACAACTGTATTACAGATTGTATTCAAATCGAAAAATATGAGATGACATAGTAGTTGCATACTGAAATGTCTGATTGACAGCTTAGATGTCAAAGACCACTTGTAAGTAGAAAATCAGGGCATGATAAAAATGCCATGGTTGTAAAGGGAAGAGAAAGGAACGGAGGAGGGTACTTAATAGGTTGATATTGTATATATGTTAGTACAATGATTGTGATGGGGAGGTAATATGATGGAGAATGGAATTTCAAAGGGGAAAGTGTGGGGGGAAGGGAGGGAATTACCACAGGATTTTTTTTATAATCATGGAAAATGCTAATAAAAATTTAAAAAAAAAATCACTAGAACATAAGATAAGTGGTCATTAACCATAGCTCAAGAACATTCAAATATACCAGTATTCCTCAAAAAGAAAATATGCCATGGTTGGTTCAATTTATCTTCTACATCAATATCAATTTCCCCTTAAGAATAGTACAATTCAATAAAAATTAAAAATTAGGTAAATTGTTCAATATTTTGATATACCTATATTAAATTAAGTAGATTTAAATAGATGCTCTGTTCTATTCAGGCCTATTCCATTCCATTCTGGCCATCCAGCTTCTACTCCAAAATATTCTGTTCAGTTCAGTCCCAGTCTTTCTGTTCTGTTTCATCTCTATTCTATTCTATTCTATTCTATTCTATTCTATTCTATTCTATTCTATTCTATTCTATTCTATTCTATTCTTCTATTCTATTCTATTCTATTCTATTCTATTCTATTCTATTCTATTCTATTCTATTCTATTCTATTCTATTCTATTCTATTCTATTCTATTCTATTCTACTCTACTCTACTCTACTCTACTCTACTCTACTCTACTCTACTCTACTCTATTCTATTCTATTCTATTCTATTCTATTCTATTCTATTCTATTCTATTATTTTCACTGAAGTTTTGTCAAGAAATAAAATTCATCTTAGAAATTTAAACTAAGGAAAATACTAATCCAATATGATTTTCTCCATTTTATATTTGATCAACTTTTTACAGAAATCTACTTCACAACTGTGTAATGTCTATCTTTAGATTTACAAAAGAAAACAAACAAAAGCAGTAAAATATATTTATTCTACCATTTCTTTATATATTTTATCCATGCATGTCCTCTAATATGCTTTCAGATTCTCTAAGTTATTTATGAGCATTGTGAATAAAGATATGAGAGGCCATATAATACAAGTATAAAGTGAAATGATAAACCACATTTTGCTCTATAAGTATAGGTAAAAATAAAATGTTGTTTTGTCACTATGATAGATGCAGATTAGATTTGGAGTATTATTCATACAGGCAAACTATTTGGGCCTATATGTTCATTTAAGTTTGTATTTACATAAATTTTTTTCATGTAAAACAATATTAACTATTCTAGGATTATAAAACTGAAATGTATAGACATTTATGCCTTACTTTTACAAGATTTTACATTTTACTTTCATGGGTGAAAGCTGAAATTTAATTTTATGCACACAAGATAAGACATCAAGTAATAAATTAATAAATGTCTAATAAGAGAAATATAACTTTACTTGAAGAGGTGTGGATGCCTACTCTTAAGATAATTGAATATTTATGTATTAATCTTATTGCCATTTTCTTAAATGAGATGGTCTCAATGTAAATATTATGTTGATCTTCATCAGGGTATCTGTGCTTATATATAGATAAACATTTCTATGTGACTGCCTGATAATCACTTTACACTAATTACTAGAGTGTCTGCCACTATTAGCATATTATTTCTGAATTCTTAGGGATCTACTTAAGACATTCTGACATTAATGAACTTTTTTTTTTTTTAGGGAAGATGTATCATGTGAACATAAGTTACCACACATTACCCTCTCTTATCCTTCTCATTCTTACTGGACTCTTTTCTCTCCCTACCTCTCACCAATTGACATATCACAGAAGAGAATTAGTCTACCGAGACAAGTAACAATTAACTTGCATTAGTTCTGTAAGAAAGGAAATGCTTTTATAATCCTGTTCTCATCCATGGCAATATGACCATTGGCTCCATAATGGACAGTTCTTGTACAGGTAAACAGATACTGTGAGTTCAAGAGGGCAATGGCCTTTTCATGTCTGGATGTCACAGTACTACAGAACTCTTTTCTATTCTTCAGCTCTTACATTCTTTCTGTTCTCTCTTCCAAAATGTTCTCTGATGAATTGAGGGAATATGTGTGTTCTGCATAGGGCTAAGCACTTCTCAGTCACATGTGTTTTGCACTTTGACTACTTATGAGTCTCTGAAATAAAAGCTTCCCTGTTGACAATACAAGCAAGGAAACAAAAGAAGCAAAAAAAGTATTTTGAACAAGGCAGAGTCAAAATTAATCTGATGGTACTATGACCCATATGCAATAGAGTCATGCAATAATATCATTTATCAATTAAGAAATACTAGAGGGATTAGTTGGAGGGAAAAGACAGAGGGAAGTGAGGTGACTATGATAAAAATACATTTTGCACATACATGGAAGTTGTCAATCAAGAAAATAGGCGGGCTGGAGAGATGGCTTAGAGGTTAAGCACTTGCCTGTGAAGCCTAAGGACCCCAGTTTGAGGCTCAGTTCCCCAGGTCCCATGTTAGCCAGATGCACAAGGGGGCGCACACGTCTGGAGTTTGTTTGCAGAGGCTGGAAGCCCTGGCGTGCCCATTCTCTCTCTCTCCCTCTGTCTTTCTCTCTGTGTCTGTCGCTCTGAAATAAATAAATAAAATATTAAAAAAGAAAGAAAATAGGCAAAGTAGAAGCTTGAAAGAAGGGAGTCAATGGAGGAAGCCTATGAGAGGAGGAAATGAAAAGGTGGTGGTAGGGGCCTATGATCATGATATATATATATATATATATATATATATATATATATATATATGCTATCAATAAAAGCTTAAAGTTAAACTGTGTGTCTAAAGATAAATATCTACAAGTCTATTTTTCAACACATCTTTTTAGTGAAACAATAGTATTTTCTCCCCTAAAGCCTATGAATTCTACAGGAATGGTCCTTTGACCTGGCTGAAAGTACCAGCTATAAAGTACCGTTTGAATCCAGTAAAGACAGTGGTTGGTTACTCACATGACAGCCAAGCTGCTATAGCACCAGAAGGCACATTTTTCATGGTAAGTAAATATTGTGGAATGTGAGATCCAGAGCTAGTTGATAGCATTAACAACTTTTCTCCTCTATCAGTATTCAGAGCAACATGCTACATTATGAAAACTGGTCACCAGGGAGGAAGTTTCCAGCTCAGCTCCAGCTTGATTTCTCTACTTCTTGCATCCACAGGTTTCAGTGTCTGCAGCAATCAGGTCTTACCACTCATTTCTAGTAGGCAGCCAAGTGCAATGGTAATAGCATGTATTATTTTGCAGTCCATTGGGATTTCCCTGACCAACAAATCACTGGTTGGTATGCCATATCTAGCACTGACATTTACTTTTATATTCCATGGCTACTAGATGCAGCATTATCTCCTCATGTAGTATACCTGCATTCATTCCAATATTTGTTTTACATTATATTTTTATTAAGTTTACAAAGCAGTGGGTTTTCTTACAGGTTTTTCATATATCCTATGTTGTGTTAGCCCTTCCCTATCCCCCTATCTTAAATCTTTCCAACCCAAATATCCCCCCTTTAACTATTTCATATTATTTTTGTTCTATTAATTCCTACATTTAAGACCTCTTCCACCTTCACCTAAACCCTTTTTTATCTTTTTAGTCTGTGTCATCATTCCAAAGTTGATCTCACAAATCTGAAACTTCAAAGTCATGGAGAGACTATGTGTTTGTTGTTTAGCCTCACTCTACATAAGATTGTACAATTCCATCTACTTTCCTAGAGATTTCATAATTTCATTTTTTCTTCATAGTGGAATAAAACTACATTGTGTACATGTACTATATTTTTCATTATTTATTCAGTTGTTGATCAACATCTAGGCTGGTTCTATTTCCTAGTTATTGTAAATAGAACAGCAATGAACTTGGATGTGCAGATATCTTTGTTGAAGGTTATATATCCCAGGATTGACATAGTTGGGTCCTATAGTAATTTTAGTTTCAGCTCTTTGAGGACCCTCCACACTGATTTCTGTAGTGGCTGCACCAGTTTACACTCCCAATAGTACATATGGATCCCCATTTCCCCACATCATTGGCAACATGTGCAAATTGTTTTCTTGATGACTGCTAATCTCATTGGGCTGAGATAAAATCGGGAAGAAGTTTTAATTTACATTTCCCTAATTGTCAGGTATGTTGAAAACAAACAGTATTTTTTAGTTATTTATTATCCATTCACAATTTTTCTTCTGAGAGTGCTTTGATCAATTACAAAGTCTGTATTTTTAGTAGTCTTTTTGATGTTTAGTTTTTTTCAAGTAATTTATATATTCTTGATATGGTTTATCAGATGTATAGTTGGCAATGGTTTTTCTCAAATCCTGTAGCTTGGCTTTTAACTTGATTCAAGGTTTACATTGTTATACAGAAGTTTTTCAGTTTCATATGGTCCCATTTGTTTTCTTTATTTCCTCATTTTTTCCTTATTTTTAATGTGATGTTTAAGATGGTTTAACCACAACATGATAATTTTGTATAATCATGACAAATATCTTTGGTATGATTATGTTGATGAATGATATATGTGCTCAAATGGCCAACACTTTTAAATCATAAAGTATGTGCACATCAACTTACTATAATGTACATCCTTTCTTTTAGTGAAGAATAAACATTCTTTTATGTGAAAGTACATATGCATAACTACTTAATATTTTGCTTCCAATCACTTATACATGGAAGAAGTACCAGAATTTAAATGGTAGTGCAAAAAGCAAAAATAAATATTTTATTCTTCACTTAATAGACAAAACTGAAAGCTTTTGTCGCAGTATAAAATGTTTTACACATTTTTTTCATGAGAATTGCTCAATTCAATCAAGCAAAGGATAAACATTGAATGATATTTGTATAAATTTATTTTTAGTTTTCTCATTCCAATCCAGTTTGGGATTTTATATAATGTTATTCAGCCACAGATATGTAAAAGTGAAACTGAGCAGAAACCTCCAAATGCACTTTCCAAGGAAATGTATTGCATAAAATAAGTAACTAAAATTATGAGAGTTAAAATAATATTTCTTCTTCCTGTGAATGTATGTATAGTGCTCCATGTTGGCTTACAGAAGATTTTTTTCAAAATTCTTTTTCTTTCAGTAGAAATGTTTCTCTAGAATTTTTCAAAATGCAACACACTTAGGCTAAATATAATAATTACATATCATTGTAAGATTATTAAAAGCTATTTCATTTGTAAGCCTAAGTCTCATCTCTCTGGGTTTTATATTATTTTCTGATATATAAAGTTAAAGCTTTGAATGCCACAAAATGAGCTTCTATTGAATAAAATATCTCTTAAGCAGACATTATCAGAAAGGTCAGCCCTTGAAGTATAAATGCATTAAATGACTACTAATATTTTATCTTCTGCTTAATCTGAACTTTCTGTACAAAAGCAAAAAAAAAAAAAAAAAAAAAAAAAGAAAAGAAAAAAAAAGAAACAGTGGGTCCAAAGCAGCTTTTAATGTTGATTTTTTTTCCCCTTCACACCAACAAAAATGTCAAAGAAAATAAATAAATACCAAATTTTTGCATTTATTATAAAAGTACATCTTAAAGACAACCCGATACTTCTGTTTTCAAAGGATATTTAAAATAATTATCTTACATATCAAAGGTTTGAGTTTACACTTTTAATTTAGTAGTTATTACATGTAACATATTTCATTCTTTGATGTTTAGGTATTCCACATCACTCTATGTTCTCATTTAATTTTTAACTTACTATTTCTACTTAATGGCACATATTTAGTTTTTACCTACTGCAACAAGTGATGGTCAACAGGTTCTTTTAAAAACTCACAATATTTAAAAATTTAAATTTTAAAAATAAAAATGTTTAAACATTCACAAATTTAAAATTTTATTCTTGTTTATTTGCAGAGAGAGAGAGAGAAAGAAAGATGAGGGAGAGAATAAGCACATCAGAGTTCCTTTAAGCTTGCAGTGAACTCCAGATATATGTGCCACTTTGTGTGTCTGGCCTTATGTGGTTACTGGGGAATTAATCCTGGTCTATCAGACCTTGCAAGCAAGTACATTTAAACATTGAACCTTCTTCCCAGCCCCAGAAGTAGTTTTTTTTTTTTTAAATATTTTATTTTTGTTTATTTATTTCAGAGTAAGGGAAAAAGGTAGGGAGCAAGAAGTGGGGGGAGAGAAAGAATGGCATGTCAGGGAATCCAGCTGCTGCAAATGACCCCAGATGTGTGTGCCACCTTGTGCATTTGGCTTATGTGGGTCTTGGAAAATCAAACCTAGGTCCTTTGGCTTTCCAGGCAAGTGCTTTAATTGCTAAGCCATCTCTCCAGCCCAACAATAATGCTTTAATCACCAAGTTTCATTCTTGATTGCTAGATTGGACTAGTTCCATTGTCCAGGAAATCAAGTTCCCTGGCATATAGGAAAGCAAAAGCTCACAGGTGAGTGAAGATGTTCATCAAGAATTATCATGGTAGCTGGCTGTGGTGGTGCACCCCTTTAATCCCAGAACTTGGGAGGCAGAGGTAGGAGGATTGCTGTGAGTTCAAGGCCACCCTGAGACTCCATAGTGAATTCCAGGTCAGTCTGTGCTACAGTGAGACCGTACCTCAAAAAGCCAAAACAAAACAAAACAACAACAACAAAAACCAAAACCAAACCAACCAAACAAACAAACAAAAGAATTATAACATACCTTACAGAGTTGGTTATTTTGACATTCACTAGGATTTTGTTGGGTAGTAAGACTGATAATTGGAGTCACAGAGAGATATATCTAATTGTTCCTAAAACTATGCAAAAACTTCTTCCGGGCAAAAAAGGGAGTTGTTTCATTAAATTGTGAGCATCTCCTATCGATAACTTTCCATTTCGGTTCTGTCCTTTTGGGACCAGAAGGCCACCATAAATTCATGGAGTAAAAGTTTATACAAAAAGAGATGATTCCCCTGCCTGTAACTGAGAAATAAAAGAGCTAAGTTTTAGGAAGGCCTTGAAGTGTCCCTACAAACTTTTTAAGTATTATATACAGTTTCTTGGCTTAATTGTAAAGAGTTAGATTAGAATAGGATCTAACATTTGGTTATAAAATCTTCATTAAGAATGCCAGCAATGAATGGAGATGTGGTAGTTTAAATGGATAGCACCATACACTCAGGTGTTTTATTAAAAGTAAGCTTGAAACATGGGCCCCTAGAAGGCAGATCCCTGCTACAAGGGACATGTCACTGGGGAAAGATCTTGGAGTCTAGCCTTAAGGTGTGTTTAGGGCAGATTTTGAGTGCAGCCCTAAGATGTGTGGAGTGTAATTGGAGCCCTGGTCAGTTTGGTGATGTTTGATGTGGCTGTTTCGTGATGTCTCTGCTATGATGGAAATGTGCTAGCTTTTTCCACCATTGATGACAGGCCCCAGGATTTTGTAAGCTGAAATTAAAACCCTTCCTGCCAAAAGATGCTTTGGGTTGAATGTTTGCCTCAGCAACACAGAGCTGACTGCAACAGGTTTACCTTATTTTGTATGATGTGTCTGTGAAAAATTACATACAAAACCACTTGGTAACATTGGGGTAGTACAGACTCAGCTCAGTCTTTTACTGGTATTGCATTATTGCATATAATGTCAAATATTGGGGCTCCCGTCCAAGTTTCACCAGATGAATATCATTTAAAATTTCATGTGTCAGATTTTAAAACATATGGTTTTGTTAATATGAAAGATATTTTTCCAGGAAGCAAAATAAGATCAAAGACCATAAACTCATCATGTCTATTTCCTTTACATATTAAGGAAAATGTGGCAGAGTATTGAGAAACTTTTTCACAGACTGCTTACTAAGGCCCTCTCTTAGTTGAATCCATGCCTTTCATTCCCATGAGTACTCTGGCCTTCCCCTCATGGCATTATGAAGGGTCTTGTCTTTACTTCAAAGGCACCTAATCGATCTAAAATTAAAAGGGACCTAAAGTAACAGCATCTACCCTTCAACTAGGCAAGCAGTGTCAGTGACAAGGACCACAAGACAATGTTTGCAGGACAGAACAACTCTCTTCTCTCAGATTTTCTCTGGCACCTTTTACATGCATCATCAACTATCTTTAAGTTCAGGCTGCTCTGTGCTCTTTTTGGCTTCTGAGTTAGAAGTGAAGCTGTCAAAATATATCTTCTAAAGACATTCTTGAAAGCATGGCCAGCAATGAAGAGAAGGCAGTGAGAAAAGTCTTTTCTTCACACTTTGTACACAAAGACATTCAAATGAGAAATTTTGAATTCAATTGCTAAAATATAAAGATAGCTATACTTTAGATCTTAAATGTCCTTGTAAGGCCAGTGTGTAAGAAGTTTATCCTCAGTACATGGTATTAGAAAAAGTTGGTGGGTATAGTGGTCAGAAATTGGATTTTAGGGAAAGTTCTTTTGGTTTTTTAAAAATATAGTAAGATCTCAGGCCCTTCAGTGTATTTTGAGACCATAAGGCAGTCAAGTATCCTTCTAAATGTTCCTTAGCACATGTTGAGTCACCCCAGACAACAAAGTAAAGGAGCCAACAGATAGTACATTGTAACCTCCATAACTGCCAGACACAAATAAACCATTGCTATTTAGTTATGTTAACAATCACTGGTAATTGATATTTTAATGATTCACAAGGACCTATAATGGATGTCTTGAGAGCTATGTTTAAATAACACAAATTTATACAGGCTCCTTGGAAATATCAACTTTAGAATAACAGTGATTATTTGATTTCAACATTCTTAAGTTAACTTTGGGCTTTATTTGTATTTTTCTGAACACATATCTAATCATCATGAACTTAATGCTCAATTCAAACACACTTTGTAGATGCCTATGAACATTTTGATGAAGACCAAAAAAATGAGGCATTAAGCACAATGATGTTGTCTGAACATATCTGAAACTGATGTTCAGGTTAGTGGTTGCTTAATGTTTTGATTAATGATAACTATTTACATTAACACTTTACATAGTATGGACTATACAATAAAGAACCTATTTGCTAAAAGAGGCAAACAGCCAGATGTGGTGGCACTTGTATTTAATACTAACACTCAGGAGGTTGAAGTAGAAGGATATTTTGAGTTCAAGGCCAGCCTGAACTATGGAATGATTTAAGTCAGCCTGGCCTAGAGTGAGATTGTACCTCAAAAACAAATAAAAAGAAGAGAAAAGAGGGATGGGTAGATAGCTTCGAAATTAGGGCACTTACCAGCAAATCCAAAGGACTCAGGTTTGATTCCCTAGGACCCAGCTCACATAAGCCAGATGCATAAGGTGGCACATGCAGTTGGAGTTCACTTACAGTAGCAGGAGGCCCTGGAATGCCCATTATTCTCTCTCTCATTCTCTCTTCTGCTTCTTGCCTCTTTCTTTCTCTCTCAAGTAAATAAATAATTAAAAAAATTAAAAAGTAGAGGAAAGATGCAGATATTTTAAGCTAACTTAACCACTGTAGTTTTTCTTGCTCTAGAAAATGAATACTGACATTAATGCCCATTGTCTAATTGACATTACTTCTTGAAAACCCTGGCACTTATTACCAGGAAAAGAATGAAAGCAGAACTTTTGCTTATTTCCCCTTTCTTCTGTGGATTCAGCTACGGCTTGACAAAAGAATGAGGGGTGGCTTATGTCTTCTAGTCTCATTATCTTCTGGAAAGGAAAAGATATCCAATGGACAGTAAAGTAAGTATAGTTTAAGTTGTATAAACATTATTAATTTAGGGAGATTTGATGTATATAACCCCTCTTTAGCCAAACATTAGTGAGCTTGACACTGGAGAACATAATCTTTGTCTCCATAGGATTCTGATCTGGTTACCAATTCCAGATATGTGTTCTTTTACACTGAGCAGATATTTTAGCCAATCTGAATGCTATTGGTTACCAACTGAGACTGTGTGCCACCACTGCACTGGCATTTATGTTGTGTCAGGGTGTTGGCTTCTGAGTAGCTTAGTCCTCTGGTTACTCCCACAGTTCTTGGCCACATGGTTGAAGGATAGTTTAATTTCCTGGGCTAGTGGGGTTTTGTTTAGGAAGTCTCTCCCAACTTCTATATTGTGGAGAGAGCCTCCTATTTTTCCTACCAGTAGGGAATGGGTTTCAGGTCTTATATTTAAATCTTTAATACATTTGAACTTGATTTTTGTGTGCGTGTATAGAGAGATAAGTGGGTCTAGTTTCATTTTTCTACATGTTGTCATCCAATTTTTCCAACACCATTTGTTGAAGATGCTGCCTCTTTGCCAGTCTACATTATTGGCTCCTTTGTCAAAGATCAAGTAGCTGTAGTGACTTGACCTCAGGCCTGAGCATTAAATTTTGTAACATTGGTCTATGATTTTGTTCTTATGCCAGTCCCATGCTGTTTTGTTACTATGGCTTTGAAATATAGCTTTATATCAGGTATGGTGATACTTCCAGTGTTTTTTGTTTTGTTTTGTTGTTGTTATTTGTTATTTTTGTTTGTTTGTTTTGTTTTGGCTTTTTGCTTTGGATATGTTTGGATATCTGAGGTGTGCTACCATTCCATATGAATTTTGAGATCAATTTTTCAATCTCTGTGAAGCATGATGCTGGTATTTTTATTGGTATTTCATTAACTGGGTATATTGATATTGGTAGAACTGCATTTTCAAAATATTAATTCTAACTATCCAGGAGCATGGGAGATCTTTCCATCTTATCAAGTCCTCCTCTATTTCTTTCTTGAGTTTTTTAGTGTTTTTATTATATAGGTCTTTCACACTCTTGCTTAGTGTTATTACAAGGTATTAATTTTTTTGTGGTTGCTATCGAATATGGGACAGCCTCACTGATTTCTTTCTTTGTATATTTTTCCTTTGCATATAGAAAGGCTACTGGCTATTGTGCATTAATTTTATATCCTGCCACTTTACTGAAGGAATTAATCACTTTTAGAAGTTTTGAGATGAAGACTTTCAGGTCACTTATGTATAAGATCATGTCATCTGCAAATAGGGATAACATGACTTTTTCTTTTCAAATTTGAATCCCTATTATTCCTTTTTCCTGTCTTATTGCTTGAGCTAGTACTTCTAGTACTATGTTGAGAAGCAGTAGTGAAAGTGGGTATCCTGTCTTGTTCCCATTCTCAATGAGAACTCCTTAAGTCTTTCCACACTAAGTATTATTTGGGATTTGGGTGCTGTCTATATAGCCTTTATTGTGTTGAGATATAAAACCTCCATGCCTATTCTTTCCAGCATTTTGATCATGAAGTGGTATTGTTTTTTGTCAAAGGCCTTCTGTGCATCAATTGAGTTGATCATGTAGTTCTTGGGGTTATGTTTATTTATATGGTGTATTACATTGATCCTTATGTTGAGCCATCCCTGCATCCTGGGATGAAGATTAGTTGATCAAGGTGGTTAATGCTTTTGATGTGTTATTGAATTCAGTTTGTGAAGATTTTGTTCAGGATATTTGCATCTAAATTCATCAGGGATATATTTTTCTTTTATTATTTTACTTTTCTTTTTAAAATTATTATTAGTTATATACGCAGTGTGTACACAGCCATGTTGGTACCATCATTAGCTACCTCTCTGTCCTCCTCCCTCCACAGGGACCAACTTGTTGGGAAATATGGGTTGTGCGCTGTGGAGTTAGCCATCAGTTATGGGTAATAGGCAAGGTTTCTGTGCATAATGTCCCAATATGTGCCTCTAACAATCTTTCTGCCACCTCTTCCATGAATTTCCCTGAGCTATGTTAGGTTAGTTTTAGGTCTACTTCAATGATGAGGTCATGGGACCCTCTGTGTCTCTGGATATCTGGTTTGGTAGGAGTTGCACTGGTACCAGGCTCACTAAGAAGGCATCACTCCTGCTCAATTTCCCAATTACTCTGGTTTCAGCTGGGGCCCTGTTGAGGTGTGATGGGCTGTTCTCTTATGAGGTTCTGCGTCCATCTGAAAAAAAAAAAAAAAAAAAAAAAGCAAATCCGCCAGTGGAGACTGAAGTGAGAACCAAGCAAATAGGATAGCCATTATTATTTTAGAGAAAATTTAGTAGGCATAGGCCCTCTTGTAGCCCACAATTGGTGGGAGCTTGATATTGGTGAGTGGGCTTGTTTTCTGGATATTGTTATGACTTGTTTCCTAAAACTAGCTCTGAGATCTGTTCCACTGAGTGAACCCATTAGCCAAGTTAAGACCAATTGGTTACCCATCATGGCTATGAGCCACTATTGCACTTGCATGAGCATTATTACAGGTTGTTTGCTGCTGAGTAGCTTAAATCATGAGTTTCTTGGAAAGATGTTAGTTATTTCCCCCCAGTTGTTCATGTAGCACCTTCTGGAAATCAATGAGCTAAATGTCTAGGGACTGACTCTCTTCCAGACTCCAGCCAGGTCACTCCATATTCAGTACCAATAGCATATGGTGTCTTTGGCAGTAGTGTCTTACCACTAACCTTTGGTGGGTCATCAAGTACTCGGAAAGATATATCTGTCTTCTTTTGGGAAACCCTTTAGGTATCTCAGATCAACAGGTCATCATGGATGTTAACTGCATGCTGCTACTGGGAGTTACAGGCCTGTGCCAAAGAAAAAAAGAAAGAAAAAGATAGGAAATATAAAACAGAAATTGAAAAGAGATAAAAGAGGGGGAAGAGGGAGAGAGAGAGAAATAGGAGGAGAAATTAAGGTTAGTTTTCATCATACCCTCTCTAGGGCCCAGTAGTTCAGATGTTGCCTCTAAGGATCTGATGAAGGTTCAACCATTTAGTCTGCCTTTTAGGATATAGAATTTTATGGTACCATTGTCATTTGAGTCCAGCTTTGGGTCCCACCCACACCCTTACCCTCCTCTCTCTCCCTCCCCTCTCTATTGTCTGATCCTTGAGATGCTTATTGGGTATGTCAGCATCTTGGGCAGATTCAGGTTAGGAGCTGCAGATGAGTAAGATCATGCAATGCTTATCTTTCTGTGATTGGGTTAGTTCACAGAGAATGATCTGTTCCAAGTGCAACCATTTTTCTTCAAATTTAATTGCATCATTTTTCCTTACTCTTGTGTAGAATTCCATCATATAGATATACCACATCATGGTTATCCATTCATCTAACTATGGACATCTGGGTTGATTCCAGCTCTTAGCTATTAAGAATTGAACAGTTATACACATAGTTGAGCAAATCTCTGTGAACTGTGGCATGGAGATTTTAGGTTAAATTCCCAGTAAGGGAATAACTGGGTTTGTTGTTAACTCTATAGTGAACCTTTTAAGGAGTCTCCATATTACTTTCCGTAGTGATTGTACTATCTTAAATTCCAACCAAGAGTAAATGAGAATTCCTAATTCTCTACATCCTAACCAGCATTTGTTTATTTGTTTTTATTAGATTTTTTAAATGTTTGCTATCCTTACTGGGATAAGGTGGAATTTCATAGTTGTTTTAATTTGCATTTTCCTGATGATTAGGGATGTTGAACATTTTCTTAAGTGTGTGTTTTCCATTTCTATTTCTTCTTTTCAGAAAACCCTGTTCAGTTCTTGGCTCCATTTTGTGACTGGGTTGTTTGATTTTTTTATTGTTTAAGTTTTTGAATACTTTGTAAATTATAGAAATTAGGCCTCTGTCAATTATAAAGCCAGAAAAAAATTTTCTTCCATTCTGTGGGTAATCTACTGTTTCTGCTTATTGTATGTTTATCTGGGAAGAAACTTATCAACTTCATTAATCTCAATGTTTGAGTGATTGTTTAAGTTCCTGAGCTACTGGAGTTTTGTTCAGGCATTCTTTTCTCATTCCTATATCATGAAAAGTTCCTCCTATTTTTTCTTCCAGTAGTAGCAGATTTTCTGGTCTTATAATGAGGTCTTTGATCCTTTTGGACTTGATTTTTGTGCATAGTGAGATGTGTGGAGCAAGTATCATTTTCCTGCATATAGTTATCCAGTTTGTCCAGCACTATTTATTGAATATGTTGTTTTTTTTTCCATATTACACTGTTAGGGCCTTTGCCAAATATTCAGTAGCTGTAGTTGCTTTACCCAAAGTCTGTATCCTTGATTCGGTTCCATTCATCTATAGCCCTGTTTTTATGCCAGTTTCATGTTGTTTTTATTACTGTGGCTTCGTAATACAGCTTTAGATCAGGTATGGTGATGCCTCCTGAGTGTTTCTTTTGCTGAGGATATGCTTGGATATCTGAGGCCTTCTGCCATCCCATATGAATTTTGTGATTATTTTTTCAATCTCTGTGAAGAAAAAACATTGGGGTTTTTATTGGTATTACATTAAATCTGTGTATTCCTTTGATAAGATTGCCATTTTCACAATGTTAATTCTGCCTATGCAGGACTATGGGAGATCTTTCCCTTTTCTCAGGTCCACCTTAATTTCTTCCTTGAATGTTTTTATGTTTCCATTTTATAGGTCTTCAAGAAACTCATCCTTGGTGAATGTTATTCCAAGGTGTTCAAACTTTTATGTTGCTATTGAAAATGGGACAATGTCACTTGTTGCTTTAGGTCTTCAAGGAAGTCATCCATGATGAATGTTATTCCAAGGTATTCAAACATTTATGTTGCTATTGAAAATGGGACAATGTCACTTATTGCTTTCACTGTATTTTTGTCTTTTGCATATAGAAAGACTACTTATTTTTGTGCATTGATTTTGTATCCTGCTACTTGGTTAAAGGAGTTAATCACTTTTAAGAGTTTGAGATGGAGGTTCTCGGGTCTCTTATGTATAAAATCACATTGTCTGCAAATAAGACTAACTTAACTTCTTCCTTTCCAATTTTTATCCTTTTAATTTCTTTCTCCTGTATTGTTGCTTGGGCTAGAACTCTCAGTACTGTCTTGAAGAGCAGCAGTCAGAGTGGGCACCTCTGTCTTACTCTTGATCTCAATGGGAATTCCTTCAGTCTCTCACCACTAAGTATTATTTGGATTTTAGTAAATTTATATATAGCATTTACTATGTTGAGATATAAACTGTCAATTCCTATTCCCTCCAGTGTTTTGATCATGAAGTGATATTGTATTTTGTCAAAGGCCTTTTCTGCAACTATCAGAATGATCATGTGGTTTTGTATTTAAGCTTATTTATACGGTGTATTACATTGACATATTTCCATAAATTGAACTACCTCTGGGTTCCTGGAATGAATCCTACTTGGAAAAGGTGAATAATGTTTTTGATGTGATGTTGAATTCAGATTGTGAGGATTTTGCTCAGAATCTATGTGTCTAAGTTCATTACAGAAATAGGCCTATAGTTTTCCTTTCTTGTGGCATCTCTGCCTGGTTTTGGTATTAGGGTGATACTAGCTTCATAGAAAGAGTTGGAGAGCTTTCCATGTTCTCAGATTATGTGGCATAGTTTGAGAAAAATTGGTTTCAGTTCTTCCATGAAGGTTAAGCATTAAGCTAAGAACCCATCTGTTCCTGGATTCTTCTTTTGGGGGAGGTTTTTGATTACCTTTTCAATTTGTATGGGTGTGATATATTTGTTTAGGAGATTAATCTGCTATGATTTTAGCTTTGGTAGGTGGTATACTTCCAGGAATTCATCCATTTCCTCCATATCATTCAGTTTTGTGGAGTAGAGGTTTTTGAAATTCATCCTGATGATTCTTCCAATTTCACTTATGTCTCTTGTGATCTCTCCTTTTACATTTCTAATTTTGTTAATTTTAAGCATCTCTCTTTTTTTTCACTTGATCAAATTGACCAGGGGTTTATCAATCTTGTTTATTTTTTCAAAGAACCAGCCCTTTGTTTCATCAATTTTCTTAATGGTTTTCTTAGTTTCCAATTTATTAATTTTTGCTCTGATCTTAATTATTTCTTTTTGCCTGGAGCTTTTTGGGTTACATTCTTCTTGTTCTTTGGGTGCCTTTAGGTGGATGGTTAGGTTACTAATTTGGGATATCTCAGACTTTTGTATAAAAGCATTTAGTGCTATGAATTTTCCCTTGAGGAACACCTTCATTGTGTCCCATAAATTTTGGCATGTTGTGTTCTCATTGTTATTCATTTCTAGCAATTTTGTAATTTCATTTTATTTTTCATCCACTACTCATTTATTATTTAAAATTGTGAAAAAATCAGTTTTCAGGAACTGCTAGGATTCTTGGTGTATCTTTTGTTGTTAATTTCTAGCAATATAGCATTGTGATCTGATGTCATGCAGGAAATTGTCATTCTTTCTAAATATATGGAGACAGGATTTGTGACTCAATATCTGATCTATTTTAGAAAATGTTCTATAGGGTGCTGAGAAGAATGTGTAGTCTGTGGATTTTGGACAGAGTGTTCTGTAGATGTCCATAAGGTCTAATTGATCTATGGTTTTGTTGAGTTCTCTTACTTCCCAGTTATTTTTCTGTTTGGATGATCTATCTGTTGCTGATAGTGGAGTATTTAAGTCCCCAACTATGATGGTATTAGTGGTTATTTCTGTATTGTTGTCAAGTAGGTTTTGTTTTGTGAATTGTGGTGGACATGTTTTTGGTGAATAAAAGTTGATAATTGTTATATCCTCCTGTTGGATCATTTCTTTGATAAGTAAGAGGTGGCCCTCTTTGTCTTTTTTGAGGTCTATTTTATCCAATATGAGTATAGCTATGCCTGTTTGTTTCTTCTTTCCATTTGCTTGGAATATCATTTTCTACCCTTTCACCCTGAGAAGGTATCTATCTTTAGAGGTGAGGTGGGTTTCTTGAAGACAGCAGATTGAGGAGTCTAATTTTCTTTTCTTTTTTAATTTTTTTTCTTTTTTTATTTTATTTTATTTATTTATTTATTTATTTTTGGTTTTTCGAGGTAGGGTCTCACTATCACTCAGGCTGACCTGGAATTCACTATGTAGCCTCAGGGTGGCCTTGAACTCATGCTGATTCTCCTACCTCTGCTTCCCAAGTTCTGGGATTAAATTTATGTGCCACCACACCTGGCAGAGGAGTCTAATTTTCTGATCTACCCTGTTAGCTTATGTCTCTTGATGGGTGAATTAAGGCCATGAACATTTAGTATAATAACTGTGAAGATTGATTTATCCATGACATATAGTGGTGGTTTATGTGGTTTGGTGTTTTCTTGGATTTTTTAGGTTTTTGTGCCTCCTTTGAGTTTGGTTATTGTGATATGCTTCTTGTAGGCATGTAAGGCTGGTTGTGTGCTTCTTTTGTGTGGTGAATTTCCTGTAGTACACTCTGCTGCGTTGGCTTTGTGCTCATATAGTTTTAAAGCTCAGTTTTATCGTGAAAAGTTTGTCTTTTTCCATCTATGATGAGGGATGCTTTTACTGGGTAGAGTACTTTGGGTTGGAAGCCATAGTTTCTTAGGCTTTGCAGTGTTTCATTCCAGGCCCTTTTGGCTGTCAGGGTTTCCACTGAGAAGTCTTAAGTAATTCTGATGGGGTTACTTTTATATGTAATGTGTTGTTTATCCCTAGCTATTTTAGGACTTTTTCTTTGTTATAGTTTTTTATAGTCTTAATGTTAATATATCTTGGAAAATTTCTTCTTTGGTTAAGTCCATTTGGAGTTCTGTTAGCTTCTTGAAACTTGATGGGCCTTTCTTTTGAGAGAGTAGGAAAGTTTTCTTTGATAATTTTGTTGAATAAGTTCTTCATGCCTTTGGTCTGAATTTCTTCCCCTTCTGGTATTCTCATATTCTGAATGTTGGATCATTTAAGGGTACCCACATTTTCCTCATGTTGTGTTCACAAAAAATTTTGAACTTAATAAAACTTTTGCATTCACAAATTTCTTCTTATGTTTTGTCTTCTAATTCTGAGTTTCTCTCCCCCACATGGCTGACTCTATTGTTGAGAGCCTCTATAGAGTTTTGGACTTGTTCAATTTGGTTTGTATTTTCTACTGAACTTAGCCAGCTGGTTATTGAAGTCTTTTTTTTTTTTTTCATTTTGCTCTAATTCACATCATTTATTCTGTCTTTGGAACCCTTCCTCGTTCTTTTCTATTAGGTATAATCTAGCTAGGGCAGCATTCATGCAATTATTGATCCTTTGTTCATTTTCTACAAGTTGTGCTGTTAGCTTGGTCAGGGTTGTATATCTTTTATCTTCATTTTTGTTCTGATCCTATTATATCTTCAATGTGTTCATTAGAGACATCCATTATAGGGCTAGCAATCTTTTTGGATTTACTTGCATTTGATTTTTCATGTTATTCCTTTTGCACTGTGGTCTGCCCATCACAGCATAGAAATCTTATTTAATTTAGGAAGAAGCTGTAGTCTACCCTTGAAGTGTCTTCATTGATTATTCCCTTTTATGTTTGCTTCCACTAGGGTTCTGATGGCAATGGGGTCTGTCTGCTCAGATGGAAGGAGCCCATGAGGCTCTGGTGGGAGCCCAGGGACTTGATGAAGGAGCTTGTTGTTCCATGGTTCAGGGTATGGGACTGTGTGGTCAGGTGGCCCGAGGGTACAGGGGGTAGTGGGGAATAGGACAAAGCAGACAGTTGTTGTGGCTGGGATGCAGAGGGGTGGAGGATGGGAATGCATGGTGGTTCTGAGATGCTGAGGGGTGAGGGGATGGGTTAGTGGGACCCTTGGTACTGTGTACTTGTGGGTGGATGGGACTGCCATGTCTTGTTACAAGGCAGGGTGGGGATATGGGGATATAATGTGTGTGGAGGTTCCCTGTGGGAACAGTAGCCTGCTGGCCTGGGTCCGGGAAGAGGGGGTAGGGTGACACTAGCGAGTGGGATAGTGCTTGCGCCTGGTGCTACACTGGCTCCTTGGCCTGAGTCCACTTAGCTTGAGGAACCTGCAGTTGGAACTGTGGCTAGAATGGTTCCTTGAATGAATTGGGGGCATGGTGGGCTACCAGAGAGCATGGGAACAAGCGGGTTCCGTACATTGCTTCTCTGCACCCTCCCAATGCAGGTCTACTAGGCTGTGCAAGCCCCTAAATATCCCAATGAAAGCTAAAGGTCTTGCCTTTCCTTCCTCAGGAGGTAAGGTGTGGTTAGGTGGACACCATCTTGACTCGAAGTCCAGTTTTCTTGTTGCATTTCTGTCTGTTTTTTGGTAGTAGGGTGATGCTAGCTAGCTTCATGAATGAAGTTGGGGAGGATTCCCTGGTCTGTGATTTTGTGAAAAAAATGGTTTCAGTTCTTCAAAGAAGGTTTTGTAGAAATTGGTTGTGAAGCCATCTAGTGAGATCTCCCTATATTCTTCAAATATGTATTCCATTATTTATTATTTTTCTAGTATGTTTTATTGTGGTTCATTGGCAATTCCTTCTAAATTTCAAATTTCTATAGAACATTTATCCTATTTTTCTCCTTTAATATGGTTTTGAAACTATTGAGTTGTAATAACCTTTCAGTTGCACTGATCACCATGATTATTTATCATACTTGATTAATGATTTGAGGTCAGAGATGAAGGAAGCAAACATACAATAATCCCATAATATTTTTTTTCTCTTTTCTAAGATGACCATTTAAAGAGGATCAAGAAAGATCCTCTTTTCTTCAGGATTATTTTTATCATTTCCTTGAGTAAACTGGTGTACATATGATCATCTGAATATAAAGGAATGAACCTTTACCTTACTATTACAAGCCCCACTCTATGGATCTCTTTCCATTAACTGTTATTCATTCACATCCTAAACCTGTGAAAATAGAATATTTGTTCTTAAATTGTCATTTCTTACATCTTGTATAAAAGCAGATTTAATTACACATGTGAAATTATCTTAAATTTAAATATTTGTTTCATACTCTTTTTCAACTTACTTTTGGTTTGAGACATTTATGATTCCATTTACAGATATAAAATAAGGGTGCCAATGCACTCTGGGCTGGTAAAGGGCACTGCATATTCGGGACCTGTGTGCTCCAGGCAGTGAGGTGACCCCAGTGTTTGGAGCCTGCTCCTTTTAGGGCCTGTGAGTTGCAGGTGGGTGAGGGGTTCAGCTAATGAAGTTCCTATGCCAACAGAACAGGTGTATGGTGTGTTTGGGACTTGTGCGCCTACTCCATGCATCCTGCACACTGATGGGACCCCCCCCCCCACATCCTGCCTTAATTAATTAATTAATTCACAGAATCTGAGCCCCAGCTTGGTGGGTGGAGCCCTGTGCCCCACTTGGTGCTCCCAGCAGAAGTAGGAGGATCACTGAGTTTGAGGCCAGCCTGGGATACAGAATGAGATCCAGGTCAACCCAGGATAAAGAAAAACCCTACCTCAAGACAAAAGAAAAAAGTCACAAAGATTAGCAGGTAGATAGTTCAGTGGTTAAAGGCACTTGCTCTACAACCTTCTGTCTCCCTAGCACAACCCAAAGCCAGAGGTAAAGTAGTTTATTGTTCTATAATAATACTTGCCTAAGGAAATGGGAATTGCAGCCAACAGAATCCCACAGCTCATAGGAAAGACTGGCCTTTCCAGGAGCAAAAAAAGTGAGACCTTGTTTTGGTAAAGGTAAATGGAGAGGAGAGCCATCCATCCCCAGAGGTTGTCCTCTGACATCCACATATGTGCGCACACTGACCCTCCATAATCAATTAAAAGAAATAGCAACTCAAAAGTAGAGACTTATTTTTTATTGCAAGGAATAATTATATGTAAAATAATGAATGCAAATCACAAGCACTTATGTTAAATAATGACGTGGTTAATTAACAAAGAAAAGATTGTAAAAGTTATTTGCAATTTGTGATATATTAATTTAAATGACAATGGAGTACTTTGTCCCAAATACCAATGGGGAATCAGTTGGCCCATATCTAGAGTTTATGAAGATGTGGACCAAGGGAAATTGCATTATGCCTCTGTTTCTTAAAATTAGAGGGAAAATCAGGACATCAGATCATACTGCTGACTATGGATTCTAGAAAACACTAACACATGTATTTTACTAAATGCATTCAAGAGTATTTATAGAAACAGTGCTAGGAAGGCAAAAGAATAAGTGAAAAGACACCAAATGGCAATTCTCAGTAGAATGTAAATATGGTCTAATGTGTGCATAAATATTCTACACAGTTAAAATAGCTAAGTACATTAACATGAATGAAATTCATGAATACATCATGTTGAATGTCAGAAAATCTCAGAAGAATAAAATTGTAAATAATGCATATATAATACAGAGAAATTAGAAAATGCTTAGTATAGCAAGTCATATTCTATGAAACAAAAATATAAGCAAAATGTAATTTGCTCTGAAACTCTGAAAATCTCTTACATCTGAGCATTTTGTCAATGAAGAACACAGAAATGGAGGCTGAAGTTTATCTCTTACTTTGAGGTCATGAGTTCATAACATCTGAAATTCATGTCAATCCATGATTTTACATATGAAATATTACAACATTTTCAAAAATGTTGATCAATCCCATTAAAAATATTCATATATATTTATATTGAATGTATTCTCTAAAGAATATGTAATTAAAAGAAATACTTCTCTCAGGTTGGCTAGCAATTTTGTTACTTAGTTTCTTCCTTAAAATCAATACATATGGGGCTGGAGAGATGGCGTAGCGGTTAAGCGCTTGCCTGTGAAGCCTAAGGACCCCGGTTCGATGCTGGATTCCTCAGGACCCACGTTAGCCAGATGCACAAGGGGGCACACGCGTCTGGAGTTCGTTTGCAGTGGCTGGAAGCCCTGGCGCGCCCATTCTCTCTCCCGCTCTCTATCTGCCTCTTTCTCTCTCTGTCACTCTCAAATAAATCAATAAAAATCTTTAAAAAAAAAATCAATACATATGGGCTGGAGAGATGGCTTAGCAGTTAAGCGCTTGCCTGTGAAGCCTAAGGAGCCCAGTTTGAGGCTTGATTCCCCAGGACCCAGGTTAGCAAGATGCACAAGGGGGCACACGAGTCTGGGCATCGTTTTCAGTGGCTGAAGGTCCTGGCACGCTCATTCTTCCTCTCTCTCTCTCTCTCTCTCTCTTCCTCTCTCTCACTCTCAAATAAATAAAAAATAATTTTAAAAGATCAATACATATGGGCAGTGGGGACATATGCCCATCATAAAATCTTTGAAGAAGATGTATGAGTCCTGGGTTTGATCTCTACAACATATATGTGTATGACAGTCAGGCTTTTCTAGTAAAATAATTAAACCATAGAGTCTTTGTTCTTTAGTTTTTTTGAGGGAGGGAGTTAGTATTCCACAAAAATTACAGATTTTCGTGTAAATAAATTTGTTATTCAACAAAGTTTTCTTTTGTACCTAGAACAGGAAACAGTTGTTTTTTTTTTGTTGTTGTTGTTTTTTTTTTCACTTACAGGTTTCATTTCTTTCCTGACTGATTAGCCAAAACATTTCAGGAATCTCTGCTGTCATCCTCATCAAGGTACAGATCAAAGCTATTGCAGATGAGGACACATTAATACATTGAATTAAGCAAACTGAAACCACTAAATGGTGATTTTTTTATGAAGAAAATTATTTATTGATTTGAAAACCAATAGAACTGATAATGATTTGCTATACTTAAAGCTATAAAATATATACTTAGTCACTGCTGAATAAAATGGCATTGAATTTCTTTTTAAAAGGAAACGTTTGTCAGTGCTTGAAACAATGCCATAAATTATTTTACATTAAATTCTCTCTTTATGATATTTATAATATATTTTGATAGTTATAGGTTTTCAGTAAACTACAGTGAAAATACAAACTTCCTATGCATGATATCAGTATTTGCCAGTCCCTATCATCTATCAACATCTCACTTCAGTGTAGATACTTAATAACTTACTTCATTTGTAAATAATTGATAAGCCAATATCAACAAGATTAATGCATTAAAATCAACAATATTCCACAGTTAAGGATCATCTACTTCTTGCCACATTTTTTTTGTCATGACAAATAAACAATGACAAGTATTAGACCATGAAGAGTCACAGGCAGTATTTATCCTGCTCTCCCATACTCTCTCCATTTGTCTAGCCCTTCTACCCATTGTTTCATATCTACAATAAAAACAAGTTTGCCTTATTATTTATGGCTATTTTATTTACATGTATAAACCTTCACTGCATAATTTGAAAATAACACTGGTATTGATTTTTTCAAAATATTCAAACTTTAAGATGTATATTATAAATATGTACATATTCAGATGTATATATGTGCCCATACATATTTAGATATTAAAAATAAGCCCAAATAGATTTTTGATAATTATATTTTACTTTAAATAATATTATAGTCCCTAACAAAATAATAAGGACAAATGAAAATTTTTCAGTTTATTCTTAAAGCAAAAGTATAGCTCAGGATACCAGAAACTAAACATGAAAGAAGCCTCTCAGAACACAGTAAAAGCACAATTTATAAATCACAAAATAAAAAGTATCTGACATTTTTCATGATTGGCTATTACATAAGTAACATTCTTATACTTATGTTTCCATCAGAACATTTTAAGCTGATTTGTCTATATCTGTTTGATTTTATTTCAATGAATTATTCTGACAGGGAAATAAAACTTGCATTCTGTGTTTCATTTATAATCAGAGCTAGTGTTTTAGGAAAATCAGGATGACAAGTTTAGCTGGTGATTGGCCTTGGCTGCTTATTTCATGAAAACTACATTTTATCCACTTCTCTGTACATCTTCTTAATTAAACAATTAAACAAAAGTTCAGGATGCCAAAATGATAGTAGGCATTTGACTTTTATGCTTTTTCAAGCTTTGGAACAAAACCAAAGCATACTTTTGTTGTATTTTGAGGTCTAGTGAGTGGCTTCTTTGTTTTTGCAATCTTGGTTTTGGGTCTCAAAGCCCTGCACACTCATCATTGAATATTAGTGTTATCCCTTGAAAACACCATTAATAAATCTTCTCTACTAGGAAATCAAATGAACTGGGTAATGCACACATCATCCAAGTCTGTTCCACTCTGATCACATAGTGTAAGCCTTAACAATCAACAGCAAAATAACAAAGGTGGATATAAAAAGAAGCAAATTAGTGAGTGAGTGAAATATGAGATGTTTTCATAATATAAAGTACATGGTACTGGGATAAAGTCTGAAAGAAGTTTGTGAACCAAGGGTGGACTTTTAGGGATGCAATAGATAAAAGAACTTTTTAAATAAAATGACATAGCTAGGTGATTCCTCAAAGGATCAATCAGACTGATGATACTAATGGCTGCCTAAACCAAAGTCTGTGTTTCTAATGATAAGCACTTTAAGTTGGTTATCAGGGAGTTGCATGCATGATGTCAAAGTGTAGCCTAGAAAGCAGTCATGTTCTGTTCAGAATCATGGCATAGACTGTTGTTGGCAAAGTGCAAGGCAGTGCAAAAACACTGATATGTTGGGTAATAATCAACTCTTCTTACACTAAATAAAGGAAAATTCTAAAGTTCTTGATTCCTTTTCTTGGAATAAATACTTCCCTTTGGACTATTTCAGTCTACCAAATGTTGAGGACCAAAGAATATAGGGTTTTATACTCCATGCAAGTAAACTCAAGAGCACATGACACTCTTGTGAATGCCGTCAATCACATGATAACAACATTCTTCAATTGGAGAAAAGGGGTGGCTTCTTATTCAAACCAATACCAGCTTACAGTATATCAGAATTAGTGCACTCTATTCAAATCTCCAATTCAGAAGAACAAAATACAAAACTGTTTAATACTTGCATATGTACACAGATTCAGGAATTTCTCATAATGTGTAGTAAACAAACCAAAAAGTCTCAAGGGGAGGATATGGTTATATGTAAAACAAATAAAATAAAACAGGAAAATAAACAACCACCTTTATCTGAACAAGATAACCACCTTTCAAATTTGTTGTCTATACACACACATGTCCTTGAAAAGACAACAAAAGTAACTTGTCATTTCCTTCACAAAAAAAATCAGAAAACAAATACAAGATCATCTCCCATGAAAAGTTATTTAAGGTGGTGTTGGAAAAATGTGTGTCCAGTGGCCTACTCTGGGTCAAGACAAGGTATTTCAGGGCAACACTCAGCCAGTAATGCTACAGTAAAATTCTACATGTAAGTTTAGTACCTTAGTGAATAAAATCAATAATGTAATTGCAATATAGTTCATTTTTAGTTGTCAACTCTAAAATTTTTTAAAAAAGGTTACCTATATTATGTCATGATAAAACAAAACAAATAAAATAACCTTACCAAGTCAATAAAATATTAAATTTTCATTCCTGAATGATAATAGGTTCAGAAAGATAAAGATTAAAACTCTATGAGTTCTGATCACATGTGAGATTTCAAAGCATATCCTGTAATTTTCCTATCATAGAAAATGAAATATTTTGGCCTTAGCACAGTTCTAACCCAAATATTTTAAAAAAATAGATTAAATGAGCACAATGTAGTAGTTCATTTTCATAAGAGATCCTTATGACTTTCAAAATAAATGTATCTTGGGAACATTGTATTATCCTGAAAATAGGTAAAAGAAGGAACTTTGTCAATCATTATTTTTTCATTGAGCAGATCTGTGTAGTTCCTTATATTTTTATTCCCTTATGTCATTGCATTTGCTGCATTGCACTAGCATTATCAATTAAGTTGGATGCCTTTTAAAACATTGATGGCTTTTCTCCAGAGCTGCTCCTTCAAATGAGTTAGATGATTTGAAACACACACACACATATACAGATATGCACGTACACACACACACACACATACACACACACACAAACACCCTCCCCACAGATGTGCATGTGTGTACATCGGGTCTTACTTGTTCACAGAAATTAAGTCTAGTATATGGTCAGTGCTATCGTACTTTTTCCCTTAGTGCATGACATTGTTCTTCTATAAATGGATTGAAGCAACTATCTTAAATCGTGCTATAGATAGCAAAGAACATATTTATCCATCTATGCTTTCCTTGTGTTCATCATAATGTCTGGAACACTGAAGTTACTTATGTATGCCTTACATTCATTCCAGCTGAAATTAGTGCAATCCAATCTTGTTTTTCTCATAGGCTACCCTAGTAGCTCCCTATTCTTCCATTTATTGCTTGCTCAGATTTAATAACATCACCACTCTATTTAAGACACCCTTGTAAACAAAGATAACTTTCCAATTATCAAATGTTGATAAATTCAGTAGATCAGTCTAACAATATAATCCAAACTTCTGTTTTTCTTATTTAAAACATTCTTTTGGTGAGATGGAAAAAAGATTCATCATATGCCCTAGGCTGGGTTTAACTTGTGGTGTAGCTGAAGCTACTTTCAAACTAAGAATCTTTCTGCTATCATCCTGTCATGTATGACCTTATGTTTGCCTCACCTTTGTGCATCTGGCTTACACAAGATCTGGAGAATCAAACATGTATCCTTAGGTTTTGCAGGCAAGCACCTTAACTGCTAAGCCATCTGCAATCATCCTCAGTACTGAGATTACAGGCAGGTATCACTACTTCAATTTCTGATGTTTTTAACCTAAACTACACAATATGATAAAATTTTATGCCTGTGTTTGTTTTCAAACTCATTTCAACATTCTTCTGTTTCTTCCCACAGTGGGAGGACATCTTTCCAGCAGGTCAATTTGATATGCAAATTTCTCAACATAGGTACCACTCTTTAGAAATTTGCTTCTGTTTATGTCCTACTATCTCATTTTCTCCATTGCTTCCAGTAAAATTATGAACTTGATGAAAGGACCTTTGTGAATATTGCATTGGAAGGAGCTGCTTTCAGACATGAAAGCCTATTTATTACTTTATTTCTTGTTTAGTTAAAAGATTCATGTAGGGCTGGAGAGATGGCTTAGCGGTTAAGCGCTTGCCTGTGAAGCCTAAGGACCCCGGTTCTAGGCTCGGTTCCCCAGGTCCCACGTTAGCCAGATGCACAAGGGGGCGCACGCATCTGGAGTTCGTTTGCAGAGGCTGGTAGCCCTGGCGCGCCCATTCTCTCTCTCCCTCTATCTGTCTTTCTCTCTGTGTCTGTCACTCTCAAATAAATAAATAAATAAAATTATTAAAAAAAAAAAAGATTCATGTAGGGCTGGAGAGATGCCTCATAGCACTTGCTTACAAAGACTGACAGCCTGGTATTAAATTCCCTAGTACCTACATAAAGCCAAATGCACAAAGTGGCATATGCATCTGGAATTCATTTGCAATAGGAAGAGGTCTTGGCATGCCCATACTCACTCTCTTTCTCTCCCCCATCTCTTTTTATGCTTTTTGGTCTCTCACTATCTCTCTCAAATAAATAAAAATATAAACAAAAGATTCATCTATATTTACCCTTATACTCTTATGGTATACCATATATATATACACACACACAAATTTATTTATTTATACAAATCTATGTGTATGTGTTGGGGATTTTTTTTGCACTTTTCATGAACTGTGTTGTTGAAATATAACAAAGTTAGTTGTTTTTATCTATTTAAATTTTTTAAATTTTTATTTATTTATTTGCAAGGAGAAAGAGAGAGAGAAAGAGATAGCAAAAGAGATATCAACTATAAATAAACTCCAGATACATGCACAGTTTTGTGCATCTGAACTATATATCCAGCCCCTTAATATTTTATTAAATTGACACTTTCGTTATTTTTTTCTGTTTTGGTTTTTGAGGTAGGGTCTCACTCTAGCCCAAGCTAGAATTCACCTGGAATTCACTATGGAGTCTCAGGGTGGCCTCGAACTCATGGCAATCCTCCTACCTCTGTCTCCTGAGTGCTGGGATTAAAGGCGTGCAGCACCACGCCCAGCTTCATTAATATTTTTAAGGAGAATAAAAATAAGTGCCACAGTATTAAATCAGAGTATAATATAAAATTTTCTAAATAATATCCCATTGTATTTTATTTTTATTTATTTATTTTAGAGATATTAAGAGGTAGACAGAGATTGAGAGAAAAAGAGGGAGAGAGAGAAACAATGGGCATGCCAGAGCCTCCAGCCACTGCAAACCAACTCCAGAAGCATGCACCACTTTGTGCTTCATATGCCATCTGTGCATCTAGCTTATGTGGGCCCTGGGGAACTCAGGCCATCATATTTTCTTATTTTAGAGAGACAGAAAGAAAGAGAGAGAGAGAGAAAGACATAGAGAATTGGTTCACCATGTCCTCGGCCACTGATATTCAACTCCAGATGCCTGTGCCACCTAGTGGGCATGTGCTACCTTTGTGCCTAAGGCTTACATGATATCTGGAGAGTGAAACTTGGGTCCGTAAGCTTTTCAAGCAAGCACCTTAACTTCTAAGCCATCTCTCCAGCCTTTTTTTTTTTTTTTTTTTGAGAAAATGTTCTATAGCCTAGGCTGGCCTTGAACTTTCTATGCAACCTCAGATGGCCTTGAATTTCTGATACTCCTGTTTCATCCTCACCAACTGGGATAACCAGTATGATTCACGACGCCTAGTTTATGTGGTACTGGAGATCAAACCTGGGGCTTCCAACATATGGGAAATTATTCTATCAATTGAGCTGTATCCCCAGTCAGTCCCCAAAATGACTCTCTTCATAGTTATAAATGGCAATACTCATGACTCTTAAAATTATCTCACATCTAGTTCTTTATTTTATTTTGTTTGTTTGTTTTTTTGAAGTAGGGTCTTACTCTATGTCAGGCTGACTTGGAACTCTATATGTAGTACCAGGGTGGCCTCAAACTCAGGATAATCCTCTTACTTCTGCCTTCTAATGACTGGGATTAAAGACACACAACACAGTGCCTGGCTACATCTAGTTCTTAAGTCTGAAAACAAAGATGATAAGTATAATAAATACAATTTATTTTTGCAATTTGATATTACCCGGTCAATTTGCTTTTTAGTTCCAAAAAATTAATCAAAAATCTCTGAATTTCATAGATTAACATAATTAAATGTTTCCTATTTGGTAGGGTATTGAAAATTCCATCCACATAATCTATTGTTTCTGTATTTTTCCATTTCTCCTAATGGAATTCAGATGCATTTCTCACTTTGTGTATCTGACTTTATGTGGGCACTGGAGAATCAAATTCATGTCACTAGGCTTTACAGGCAAGTGCCTTAACTGCTAAGCCATCTCTTCAGCCCTTGTTTCTATGTTTTTAATTATATCAAAGTGTTACTTCATTAAAGGGCCTTCAGAGATAAAATGTTGAAATTTTAACAAGGTATCCAGTCAATGTGGCTTCTTGTGATAGTGTATGGATAAGACTAACCAAGCTACATCATGACAAAAGTCTTTATCTTACAAAATCAGATATGTATAGCTCAACTTCAAGTGTAAAAATGCATCTGTATTGTAGTTATAGATGCTATAAATCCAAATATAAATAAATAAAGTTGCATTAGTTACCTTCTTGTTATTGGGACAAAATACCTGACAAAGATCATTGTTAGAGAGGAGGGATTTATTTAAGCTTCTAGTTCCAGGTTCTAGTCTACCATGATGGGACAGGCAAGGAAGGCCCAACAGCAGGTGCATGGAGGAGAGCTGGTCACATCTTGGCACAGTTGAAGCAGACTGTAATACATTCTGGTACTCAGGCTGTCTTCCTTTTTCAGGGCTAGCCAATGTAATGCTGTTGACCAGAGACAGGATGAGCTCTTGAACATTAATTTCTTAACTCAATCAATGTGTGCCATGAAGCTAACTTAATTTAGACAGCTTCACATAGGCATTTATGAATCCTGTCAAGTTAACAATCAATATAAACTATCATAGATTTTTTTGCTTGTTTTTTTGAATCCAAATAAAAGTGGTGATGAAGAAAAAATCCCTAAAAACTTGTAACATGTTATAGATTTTAATTTACTTTAGCAAATATTCAGTACCTATTTTATCCTATTATACTCCAAAAGCAAATCAGATCATACTATAGCTAACACTAGTTCCATTATTTCTCATTTTCTCAAGACCATTAAAACTAAGTCATCCATGAGGACTAAATTTGTAAATTACTTTCTCAAGCTATATTATGTATGCTAGCACATGTATTTTGCTTGGATTGCTATCTAAATATTACTGTTCATGAAAACTGAAATTAAAAATATCATTTTAACCTTAAATCAGTATCTTTGAAATGCTGAGAAATATGAATAGCTCAGTTTATATTGATGGTAGCAACAGATACAATGACAATTTGCTCCAATCTCTAGGAATTCATGCAATTCACCTGTTACTGAGGAGGAACAAACACAAATGTAGACCTAATGTAAACCTTCACCAAATTACCAGTTACTGTCAGAAGAGCCTTGTGGAGAATACTATACAACCCTGTAAGGAACTAAACATCCTCTAAAAATAATTTCAACAGAAAATCAATTCATTAAGATTGACATAAGTCATCAAGACTAAGTATAAATTTCATGGTGCTGATAGTATAGTGAAGTGATTCCCAAAATAAAGGCTGAGAATTTAAAGATGACTTAAGGACAAAAGCAAGCATACTATAAAGTATAGGATAAAGGCATTGAAAGATGTCTCTCAGAGGTGCCACCTCTCAAAGGTCACCAAAGCTCCACTGACTCATTGGCTCCAGGTTCTTTGTTTCTCAAATTCAGGAATGATTAAAACAGACAATGAAGGATGAGTACTAAAGAATAAATTTCATTGCAATGAGAAACCAAATTTAGATCAAAAGATTATTAGAGAAGGGAAGTAAACTGTATTGTATGGAAAACAGACAGAAGATCTCTCCAATGGGAAAATTCCATATAAGAGAGACTCAAAGAGAGGTAAAACTTATAAGGTAAAGAGGTAAGCAAAAGCAAGCATAAAAAGATGAGCTGAGCCTGGCGTGGTGGCGCACAACTTGAATCCCAGCACTCGGGAGGCAGAGGTAGGAGGATTGCCATGAGTTCGAGGCCACCCTGAGACTACATAGTGAATTCCAGGTCAGCCTGAACCAGAGTGAGACCCTACCTCGAAAAACAAAACAAAACAAAACAAAACAAAACAAAACAAAACAAAACAAAACAAACAAACAAAAAAAGATGGGCTGAAGCCAGGCGTGGTGGTGCACACATTTAATCCCAGTACTCGGGAGGCAGATGTAGGAGGATTGCCATGAGTTCAAGGCCACTCTGAGAATACAGAGTGAATTCCAGGTCAGCTTGGACTACAGTGAAACCATACCTTGAAAAAAAAAAAAAAAAAAAATGAGCTGTAAAGGGAGCAAGGAAAGAAGGAAAGGGTAAAAGGACACATACATGTGATATGTGTACAGAACAGCAGAGAATATTGGAGATAGGGATATGACTAGGGTGGGGAATTGGGGAGAAGGGGGATGAACATAAATTAAAACAAATTGCATTTGAAAATGCTAGAATGAGTAATACCTAAATTTCTATATGCCATCTAAAATTTTTCTATATGAAAACTAAAGAAATAAAAAAAGTTTTCATAAACAACAGAAGCAAAGTGAAAGAAGCAAAAGTATAAAGCTCTCTGTAACAGAGATACTTTCCTCATAAAATGTCCACATGTCTCCTTTTTTATCATCAGTCCTCATGGTGTCCAGGGGTCTCCTTCCAATCAAGGCATTACTTGGTTTCTGTTTGTCTTGGTGTCAAGGCCAGTGAGGAATTGGGTGCTCACTCACAAGCTTTGAAAGTGTGAAGTAAAGCAGAATTTACAATGAATTGCAAAGGGTGCTTCCTAGTTTGTTTTTTTTCTTCTTCTTTTTATTAGTTATGGACATAGTCAGTATGTTTCCCTTATCCCTGCCCCTCTCCAAAGGGTCCCTACTCATTGGAGATGGTCATTCCCATGGGGGTTGTGGGTTATGCATTGTGAGGGCAAGCCATCAGTTATAGGGAAGAAGCAATGTCTTTGTGCATAATGTCCCAGCTTGTGGCCCTAACAATGTTTTTACCACAGCTCTGTCCTTCCTCTTATCTGGTCATCTTGGCCATTTCACATCTAGCAGCAAGACCTCTGAAACCAGTTTTTCACTTAGTGAAAGGGATTGGATGCTAGCATGATGCTGATGAGGCAGCTCAGTTGATAATTTTGTTCAGTTCATTATGTTCTTTCCTTGCAAATGTGAGAGCCCAGTTCTGATCACTGGAAACACAGATAAGTCTGGCTGTAGTAATGCAGGAGTCTAATCCCAGTGTACCTTGTGGGAGATAGGAGTGGTCAAGGAAAATCCCCAAGAGCTCATGGAGCAACTAGCCTGGTGAGCACACTGCTGAACAACAGACACTGCCTGAAGCAAGGTGGATGGTGAGGACCAACACCTGAGTTGCCATACCATGTGTGTACCCACACTCATGTGTAATTACAATTCACACACAGATACACACCTCATGCATAAAGCTTGAATCAGTCAAGTCCCGTTAGTTCTTTGGTATGCATCACTACAAAAGATGGTGAGGTAATAACCTGTGATTAGAAAGCAGCAGCTGAACTTCGAAATGTGTCATCTTTCACTCAGCTTTATAGATTGTATTTTGATTTTTTTTCTCTCCATACCTGAGTTTAACTCACACTGCTGTGCTACATCTCTTCCGGTCTGAACAATCTCATTGGCATCTGTAGGAAACAGTATCAAACATTTATTAAAGCTGCTGTCAAAAATTTCAACCTATTCCTATCTGTTTGAAAAAATAATAAATTCTTTCTTCATCGTTTTTGAAAACTTACAAAACCAAGATTTAATAAAGTGTTTGGTCAACTTCATCAAAAGCATATTGAAAGTACAGTATCAGAAAAAAATGTAGGAATAATTGACTTTCACCTCAGTGGAGCTAGGGAAATAGAAACATTTACAGAGGTCACAATATTTTCCTATAATGTATTTTTTTTTCAATTCTTGTTTGATGATTTAATTTTTTCAGATCTAAAAAGCTTCTTGGAAACTGAAAAAGAAATTTAAGTGGGCTGAGATCAACATATGAGCTCACTTTATTTATCCCCAAATTTCAAGGGCTTAGAATTTGTATTAAGCATATTTGTTGAAAATCCTTTAGAACGCAGACTTTATATATAGAACAAGGAGATGATCTCCTAACTAGAAACACTTTTAATGTGATTTACAGCTTTAACAATGCTAAAAAAAAACTCTCAATCATGAAAAATAAATTTTAATGTTTGTTTTTACTGTTTAAAGCCTTAAAGTTTCTACATACTTTTACTAAAAGTAAGAATATTCCTAAAATTTAATTTTTGCCTGTTAACTTTTCTACTTGAATTAATTGAATATTTAAAGTCTTAAAACTTAACACATATGGCAGGTAACTTAGGTTAGAATACAAATCAGGCATTAGAATGAACGTTTATTACCAAATGATTAGTATGAAAGCTAATGTAACTGTGCTGAGGTGAGATGATCTCCAGTCTGCAGCTTTACTGTGTATATGGTTAGTATCTCATTGCTGGGATGAACTGTCAGCATGAAGTAGCTGATTGGAGGAAATGGTTTATTTTGGCTTGTAGTCTTGAGGGGAAGCTTCAGCAGCGAAATGATGGTAGAGAAGACACAGGTCATCACATCTTTCTGCCCAGCAGCTGGCAGAAAGCAGGAGTGAGGGAGCTAAGCTATAACACCCCCAAGCCTAACCCCAGAAACACACTTCCTCGTGGAGAGCTCCACCTTCAAAATTGCTACTAGATGGGACCAAGTATTCAAACCACACAAGACTATGGGATATATTTCACATTCAAACTGTTACACCATGTTAGACAAAGGAAGGCACAATTATGCACACTGAGATAACTCAAATGTTTGTCACTGTTTCTCAACATTGTAACATATCCTGGGATGCTGAAGTAGTACTCCAGACATTTTAGCTTGTTTTGCTCAATATGCCAGAGATTTTTTAAACTATATGTTTTATTGATTTATTTTTGAGAGAGAGACAGAGCACAAGAATTGGCATGCCAAGGTCTTTAGTTACTGTACAGCAACTCCGGTTGCATGTGTGCAGCTGGCTTGCATGGGTACTGGGGAATTGAATCTGGGTCCTCAGGCTTCTCTAGCCTAAGATCATTGATTTTTTTTTTTTCAGTAAAATATATTTTATTGTATTTAGATGGACCTCATTGACATAATTTATGATTTATGTAAAATTTTATGAACAAGTTTGGTTTTCAACTTTTTAATGCATATTTAAAAAATTATGTATATATTTTAATTTAATGATAATGCCTTCCCATTATCTTCTTTTGTATCCAGCACCCATTTGACTGACTTCCTTCTGTTTTTCAAATTGTCCATCCTCTATTTTGATGTCTATTTTTCTTCTTTGTCTTTTGCCAACATTCTCGTTGAAATGCTGATGTACTCCATATTGTGCAGGTCTTGTGGTAGGAAGCAGCTGGTCCCCACCACAGGGTCATTAATACAAAGGTTATTTCATCTCCAGAGTTCAGAGCTCACAAGTGCTCTTCCCCACCCTAGACCTCTGACATTTTTCTGGCCCTTCTTCAGTTCTCTAAGCAGGAGAGGGTATGATAAAGTTCTCAAATACCACTTCTTTTCAGCAGGGTGACAGTTTGTGAGCATTCCCAGAATTTACCATCTGCAAAAAGAAGCTTTTTTGCCAACAGTGAGAGCCAACACGAAACTATGAAGACAAGCATACTATAAGTTACAGGGAAAAATTTGTGGAGTATACCTTAATTTAATCACACAATAGGAATAGATTCCTCCTGAGGATCTACGGTCTTCTCATCCATAGTTTTTTGACTAGGTTTTTAGTGCCAAGCATGGATTTCTTACTGTGGAGTAGGCTTTAGATCCAAAAAAAAGAGCAGTTTGTTACCCCCACAGCAGACCTGCCACTATTGACCTTATCAACATTATTTCCTCATCTTGTAAATGACTCTGTCCTGTGCCCCACTTTCATGCTCATTATGAGAGTTGCACTTTGAGATTGCCTCTTTCCTCATGCATGGAAAAAATCTAAAATTACCATGTGAGAAGGATATGCATAACCCAATAATCCCAGAAGCTCCAAATGATACTTGGCCAGTGATGAAAAATGAATACTCTTATTTTTCTACTTGAAATTCATCAATTATGAGACTTCGATTGGTAAAAGGAATTGTTCTTTTTTTTTTTTTTTTTCCATTTTGGTTTAAGAACCAAATACATGACCAGTGAAGACTTGTTTTCTTATATTTTCATCTGCTTCTCCTCATACCATGACTTTAACACAACAGACAAGTAGCAGAGTTCACTTAGCAAGACAAAGATCTTGAAATACACAAATATTCTATTAATGGCATTGAAATTTGTTTTTTGTAACCTTGAGAGCACTTAATGCTTTTAGGCAGGCATTGTGAGTTATTTTAATAGATACACTAATAAAAAAGCAGAGAACATTCAATTTTCTCATTGTACTAAGCTGAAAATGTAGCTCTCTTTACTCGTTGGCTGCAATTAATCATGATTATAGTGTTTGATTGCTTAACACCTACAGGCTATTACAGAAAGACTGCCTTCTGAGTGCCGTAGGACCAACATTCTATTCATGTAGTACTTAATAGTGATTTTCATCATATGGATGGCTAGAATTGTGTATACTGACAGACAAATGCATTTTGTAGAAATAGGTAGTTCAGAAACTATCAATAATTTAATGACACAAATTTTAAAATAACTGAAAATATATCCACAGCAACACTGCTGCAAATATGCCTAATGAATACCAAGTTCTTTGTACTTTCTTTAAAAGGGTTAGGGGTACTATTAAAGACTGTGTGGAGGTAAATAAGAAAATTAAGATGAAGTTATGTAAATGCTTTCCTAAATGGAGTTCTCCTCCAGCCACAGGTAGCACACATACGTTCCTCATCCTCATTGATGAACAGAATGCTCTTGTGTGTGGAATAAAATCTGTTAATACTTTCAAAAATGAAGTCTCATGGTTACATTTATATAATAATCTTCCCACAGTTCTTCAACCGTGGGAAAACAAGTTTTTATTTGTAACCAGTTATCAAATGATTTTTAAGAAGAATGTTATATACTTCATGAAACACTTAACAATAGGATATTTTAATATTTTAGAAAATGTAGGAAGGTAACCAAAGAGAAACCAAAAAATCACAAATGCAAGGAAGAAATAGAAGAAAGGAAGGGAGGGATGAAAGGTGGGAGGCATCGAAAAAAGGTGGGATATACTGAAGGAGGAAGAACCTAGTTATTCTATGAAGGTACTTAGATGTGGAATGTGCATATATATTTAGCAAGACTACTTAATGAATGTTAAGTACTCTAGTAAAAACCATTTCATTTATTATTAAGCCATTACATGGCAAATATAATTGACTCAAAGCCATTTGGTAACATTCATTTAGAGTTAATGGCAAGCAAATCAAATATCTTGTGTCATTCAATTTCTGCCTCTCCATCTGAATATCATATATGATGATATAAACAAAAGTAATGCTTTCTCCTGAGCTTCTGCAGCCAATGACTGTATATCAGTGCTCTTATAATAAGTGTGTGGTGTGTATGTGTGTGTGTGATTGCACATGGGTAGTATGAGTGTATATAAATTTAGACAATAGCATTTTTTCGTGAATATAAATAAGAACACTCACCATCATTTGAAATGAAAGACCTCATCATAATTTACTAAAGATCAATTCCTATGATTTTAAGCATTAAAAGAGCTTAATTATTAGACTATTTAATATGTCTTATTCAATCTTATTTTTAAAATATATATTTAATTTTGTGAAAAAGAAACTGGATCAAAGATAGTATAGCTAATATTATTCCAAGATGCAACCTCAATATTTCATGTTTCCCCTGATAAATTGATACAATTTTTTTAAATATATCTTAACTGTAGTTTTAAATTATTAGATTCTTTAATAAATTGAGTTACATGTGATTTATGATTTTGTTACTGAAACATATAAATGACTTGAAAATTGTTTTATAGTTGCAAATAAAACAATCAGCCAAATGAGAAATATAAATGTATAAATATATACACTGATATCTCACAAGTATGAAATATAATATTAACTATAATTTTGTGAATATTGTAAAAATGGCAGCCTTACCAAAAGCAATTTACACATTTAGTTCAAACCCCATAACAGACACAGAAAAACAATCCAAAAATTCATTTGGAATCACAAAAAGTCTTGAATACCTAAAATAATACTGAGCAACAAAAATAAGGCTGGTGGTATCACCATACCTGATTTTAACCTATACTACAGAGCCATAGTAACAAAAACAGCATGGTACTGGCACAAAAGCAGACATGTAGATCAATGGAATAGAATAGAGGACCCAGATGTAAGTCCAGGTAGCTATAGCCACCTGATATTCAATAAAAATGCCAAAAAAATACTCATTGGAGAAAAGACAGCCTCTTCATCAAATGGTGATGGGAAAACTGGACATATATCTGCAGAAGGATGAAAATAGATTCTTCTCTCTCTCTCCATGCACAAGAATTAAGTCCAAATGGATTAAAGACCTTAACATCAGATGAGAAACTCTCAAGTGGCTAGAGGAAAAAAAAGTAGGGGAAACCCTTCAACATATTGGTTTTGGCAAAGACTTTCTGAGTATAACCCCAATTGCTCAGGTAATAAAACAACAGATTACTCACTGGGGCCTCATGAAATTACAAAGATTTTGTATGGCAAAGGACACTGTGAATAAAGCAAAGAGGCAACCTACAGAGTGGGGAAAAAAATCTTTGTCAATGTGGGGGTTCTGCCAACTCCTAAGTATATCTATCCCAATTATGCATTCTGGGACTGGGGAAATAACCACAGGGTGAGTTGGGGGACCCACTGGACCCACTGTCAGTCTAACATTTCCCAAAACTCCATTGATCACCTGACCTCCATAAGCACCTACTTTTACTAGAGGGCCATGGTGCTTTTTGGGGTCTCCTGGAATCAATGTCAATTCAGAGCCAGTGTCCAGTAGGCCCTGAAAGATCTGATTATTTCCTTTCTCCCAGTGTACAGTTACTCTAGCAAAAGGCCACAGGTCCCTCTGAGGAAGGATAGGTGTAAGCTTAATATTGAAACTTTCGGTAGTTGCAGGAGGGTCCTTCCTCGAGGGGACCCAGCCACCCCTTCAATAAAGGGGCTCAGGATCTGTAAACTGCCTCAGGTCTGGAAACTAAGAGCTCTTGATTCTCTGTTGCTATAATTCAAAGTGGCTTTATGTTCCCTTGTTCTGGAACTTTTCTGCTTATACAGACCAAGCAGAAACTCAGTAGGCTTCTTACCTATTTGACTTCTGGGAACACCATGATTAATCAACTAATTCCAATGGTCCATATAAGTCATACCTTTATGTGCATAATTTCACCTATGCTGTCTATTACAAAAAACACATTCACCCTGCCTTTGGAGATTCAGTGCTGCCACTTGGCCTTTGTTTCCCTGAGATCCAGTTATACCCATTGCATCTAAATCACCTAATGCAGCAACTGCAGCTCCCACTGTGAAGTCTTCTTTACATAAAAGACCATAGGGGCCTTTAAGTATGCTGGCACTCCCCTCACAAATCTGTTTCTTATAGTCTTAGTGAAGGCCACATCTCATATACATCTCATAGAGGATTAATATCTAGGATATACAAAGAACTCAAAAACTTAAATAATAAGAAACCAAACAAGCTATTTAAAAAAAAAATGGGCTATAGAACTAAATAGGGAGTTCTCAAAAGAAGAAATATGGAAATCAGTGTGGAGGTTACTAAGACAGCTAAAAATAGATCTACCATATGACCCAGCTATAGCACTCGTAGGCATATATCCTAAGGACTCATCGCATTACCTTAGAGATACTTACCCAATCATGCTTATTGCTGCTCAGTTCACAATAGCTGGGAAATGGAACCAGCCTAGAAGTCCCTCAACTAATGAGTGCATAATGAAGATGTGGCACATTTATACCATGGAGTTCTACTCAGCAGTAAAAGAAAATGAAGTTATGAAAAAAAATTTTCATTTGCAGTCTTATATTATTCTGATAAGTATATACAATGAATCAAAAAGTAGCAATGAGTTTTTGGTAGCTTACAATGATTAAATAAATTTTTAACTTAAATGATGGTTATTGTAAGTTGTCTGGGAGTACTTACTGTTACATCTTGTTACCTCATATTTGATAATATACAGATGGTTATTCAAAAATTTTTCTTTTGTATATCATATTGTGAGGCAAATTGATATCAATTTGAGCTTATGTTCAGATAAATCAAAAATCTTGGATGGTTTATCAGAGTATAGTTTATGTGGCTAAATAGATGATAATGAATAAATGATAGATGGTAAAATATAACAATGCTAGAAAGATAAATGATGATAGATAGATAGATCAATAGATAGATAAATGCTATGTGATAGATAGATGTCACTATAGTAGGAATCGGTGACTTCCTTGGAAAGCGGTTGCATTATAACTCTCTTGCATGTAGTGTCCTCTTGCCTCCTTACTGTCCCTTGCTCTTACCATGGGATGCACTCTGCCATGTCCTAACTCAGGACGAAGTCTTTTATCGGATACCAGAAATTGATATGTGGTTTCAAAGCCTTCAGAACTTTAAGAAATATATATATATATATATATACATATATATATATATATATGTATTTATATATACATATACACATATATATTTATATACACATATATATTTATATACACATATATTTATATATGTATATATTTATATACACATATTTTTTTATATTTATATACACATATATTTATATATACATATACACATATATATTTATATACACATATATATTTATATACACATATATTTATATATGTATATATGTATATACACATATATACATATATACATATATATACATATTGGTTTTTTGAGGTAGGGTCTCACTCTAGCCCAGGCTGACCTGGAATTCACTATTTAAGCTCAGGGCGACCTTGAAATAATGGCAATCTTCCTACCTCTGCCTACTGAGTACTGGGACTAAAGGCATGTGCCACAACGCCCAGCTCACGAAATATATTTTTTTTAGCTTGAATTATCCAGTGTTTTGTATTCTCTGATAGAAATATAACACAATTGAATAAAATTAAATAGAACATCTTTTGTGTATCTTATCTTTTCTTTGTTTTAATATTAAGTACTAGAGGCAGAAAGATGTTGTTATAAATAACTAAAAGCAATTATTGATTCTTTAAGATAAAAGAGTAATTATTAAGTAATTTTTATTCTATCATTTTTGTACATTATGATAAAATATGCATACTTTAGTGGAAAAACAGGTAAAAGATATCTTAATGCCTGCATTGCTCTTATATATGTCAATAAATGATGCACCTTTTTCTATAAAATATTTTATTGGTATGAAAATTATTTGTTTAATCATAAATTATAAGTTATATCCAAATTTGTAACAAACACTTTAAGTGTGGATGCCTTTCCTCAGCTATATCTAATTTTTTATTAGGTATACAATTTTAGATATATTTATGTTCTAAAAAATTTAAACTGTATTAAACAGCTTTAAAAACATTTGAGGTTTAACACAGGTTTTAGGAAAAAATGGTCAGAAGGATAAAACTGTTTTGATTAGATTAACAGAGGGACATTCATAATAGAGTGACATTTAAGACCAGAGCAAAGCAAACAAACAAACAGAAAAAACAAACAACCCTATGACTAATTCACTCATTTGGAAATACAGGGGGAGATGTACTGAGGAAAGTCAAAAATGTAAAGATGGTAATACGCTCTATATTTTCCTAAATACTTTTTATGAACTTTACTTTCTTGTACAAATATAGCCATTTTATTTCCCTTTCATTTATTTATAAATTGATTCTCTATTATTTTATTAAAGTACTTATGTATGTATATTAGAACATAAATTTCAACCAAAGCAATTTTGAAAAAGAATACAGCTTAGTATTCTCAAACTTCTTGAATAAAAAATACTAATCACAGATTCATAACAATCAAAATATCATAGTATATTAATGCAGACATATAGACTAATTGAATGATACATATATTATATATTTCAGAAATGAATGTTCTGTTTCAGCAATAAATTTATTACAATATTGACAAAGGAATAAAATCAGGCAATATGCATTAAAATATGTTCTACAAAATATAGTTAGGGGATATTTGAACATAAGTCAAAACGAAAATAGGAAATTCTAACATTCCCAAGAGTAAGGCTATTCTTAAAACAGGAAAGAAATTTTTCTAAAAAGTTTGAGAAAAATATGGTGAAGTTGGAATCTTTGTACATTGTGAGTGGTAATACCAAATGACATTGTTAGTATGCAAAACATTATTGAGGTTTCTTTAAAAGGTAAACATAGAATGACCTTATGTGGGCTGGAGAGATGGCTTAGTGGTTAAGATGCCTGTGAAGCCTAAGAACCCAGGCTCAATTCACCAGTTCTCACGTAAGCTAGATGCACAAGGTGGCACATACATTTGGAATTTGCTTGAAGTGGCTGGACACCCTGGCATGCCTGTGCTCTCTCTCTCTCTTTCTCACTCTTAAATCAATAAATAATAAATAAAACTATTTTTTTTAAAAAAGAATGACCATATGCTCCAACATTTCCTCAGATTAGTATTTATTTGAAATGAAAGCAATGTCTCAATCAGATATTTGTACACTTGATTTCATACTAGTATCATTACCCATGACCAAAAAGATTTAAACTTGATTATGGGTGCTGGGGAGATAGCTTTGCTGCTAGAGTGCTTTTCATATAAGCATGAGGACCTAAGCAAAACTGATGCTACTTGAGCTTGATTACCTAGAGCCCATGTAAACAGCTGGCTGAGACATACATGGTTGTAAACCCAGTACTATGGAGAGCAGAGATAGGAGAATCACTGAGCTCAGGTAACACCACATATCAGGGTCCAGAGAGAGATAGACAGATGCTCCACCTCAGAGAAGCATTGAGATGAATGATTGAGAGAGAATACCCCGTGTTCTCCTTTGGCCTCCATGCACACACTCACACAGGATAAGTACATCTGCATAACCATAAGCATATACCACGCACACACCCCACACCACATATTACATTTATACACACAAAGTGTAAAATCAAATTTGGCTTATACTTAAAAATAAGTAATATTTAATCTTAAAGCAGAAGGATTTGATAGATGTGACATAGATAAACCTTAAAGAAATTATACTGAATAAAGGCATTACAAGAGAATCATATATGATTCCAAAGTTGTAATTTACACTGGGGGCAGGGGAATGTAAAATCATATTTAATTATGATGGAAATTTATTTTAGGAGATAAAAATTCTTTAAATTTACTATTTGTGATTAGACAACAATGTGAATGAACTTAATTCACTGAATGTACAGTTGGAAATAGCTAAAATGGTAGCTGTGTGATTTTTATTTCAACAAAACAAAAATGTGTATATTATAACATTTGTCCTTTCAATCATAGAACATGGATTATTTAAGCCATTGGTGTTTGATGTTGACTTTCATGTGAGTAGAATATAATAAGAGAAATGTTTCACAGCTACACGTCTTGTATTGGATTGGAGAAATAACTTTCCTTGCTCTAGAAGCCAGGAGAATAATAACATGTGCCAATAATTGCAGGCAGTTTGAATATAAAATCAGGTGATTAATACTTAGTTCCTGGTTAGAAGTTCTGTTCTGGAAGATTATGGAATCCTGAGGAAGAAGCGTGCCTTGCTGAAGGAAGTATGTCACTGGGAGTGGGCCTGACTTGATCTGGCCAAGCCCAGCTCATTCTCACTCCTTTCTCTCTTCTGATTCCTCCATGCTTGCTTTCTCTACCAGGGCAGATATTACCTTAGAACTGTCAGACAAAAGCCTTTCCTTACTTAAGCTGCTTCTGTGTACAGAATACAATACAACAATTAAATATATATTTCAAAACACCAAGAGGGGATTTTGACATTACTAACAATGAAATCATAAGTGTGTGAGACTGTACATTGACCAATTGTGTTATTGCAATCATTACCTATTGCATATATGTATAAAAATAACATATCTCATAAGTGTGTGTAATTTCTATTTAGCAAGTAAAATGAAAATGTACTTTAAAAATAAATCAGGGCTGGAGAGATGGCTTAGCGGTTAAGCGCTTGCCTGTGAAGCCTAAGGACCCCGGTTCGAGGCTCAGTTCCCCAGATCCCACGTTAGCCAGATGCACAAGGGTGTGCATGCGTCTGGAGTTCGTTTGCAATGGCTGGAAGCCCTGGCGCGCCCATTCTCTCTCTCTCCCTCTATCTGTCTTTCTCTGCATGTCTGTCGCTCTCAAATAAATAAATAAAAAAATAAATAAAATGAACATAAAAATAAACCATGCCTTCTTATTTTACTAGTTCCTTGGTCTGTCCAACATTCTCTGTGATGCTAGAACTTTAAAACTGATACAAAACTTTCCACTCAATCTTTATTTTCTTTATAATTTGTACTTCTGAAAGTGTTTTTTTTTAATTCATTTTTTTTTTAATTTATTTATTTGAGAGTGACAGAGAGTAAGAGGCAGATAGAGAGAAAGAAAGAATGGGCACGCCATGGCTTCCAGCCACTGCAAACGAACTCCAGATGCTTGCACCCTCTTGTGCATCTGGCTAACGTGGGTCCTGGAGAATCGAGCATAGAACCGGGGTCCTTTGGCTTCACAGGCAAGCGCTTAACCGCTAAGCCATCTCTCCAGCCCCTGAAAGTGGTTTTTACTGGCTACTATATGCTCTGGAAATTATGACAAAAGCTAAATAAATAGAGATCTGTTTCAAATATTGTTATGTCATTTAAAAAAATTACTTTATAATAGTACAGTGCCAGTTCATTTTCTAGCCATTTCCTTAATATTGTCACACATCCTACATTTACATATTTTATGAATGAATATTTCTACTACCTTTTGTTTTAGAGTCAGTTACATCTTGAAGCAATTAAAATTGAAGATGTTGATTAAATTAATTTTATACATTCAATTTCCAGAATTCTTTTTTTGTTTCTGTAAAGCCAAGTGACTTAAGAAGATGATTTAATGTTTATCTTAGAGTACTTTTCTGGAAAATGTTTTCCTCAGTTTTAAATTATGTGAAACTTCTTTACTTTGCCCAAATTTAAGAGTGCTGTTGATCTTATATGATTATGGAATCCTGAAATAATGTATTTACTGTCTCATACTGTGTCAGATAAACTTCTAATACCAATGGTTTCCTATATTATGTCTATCCATATTAGTAATTATGTTCTAATCTTTGTTCTCATAAATGTTTACTTCATTTTAGAATGGTTGTGACCAAAACAAATTGATAAAAATATTTAGCAATTTTCTATCACTGTGTGACTCCTAGATAATAAATTCTTTTAAACAAACAAATTATTCACCAATTGATCTTATTCTGAACTGCAGAAGACTCATGTGATTACAAGAAAGCTTGTTTATAAGTGTGTGATCATTAGGGTTATGTTCTCATCCAAAGTGACTTCAACATCTTTTTTTTTCCCTTATTTATTTGATAGAGAGAGAAATAGGCTTGGGGAGGGGACAGAAAATGGGCATGCCAGGGCCTCCAGCCACTGCAAATGAACTCCAGATGGGTGTGTCCCCTTGTGCTTCTGGATTACATGGGTCCTGGGGAATCGAACCTGGGTCCTTTGGCTTTATAGGCAAATGCCTTAACCACTATGCCATTTCTCTAGCCTGTGACTTCAATATCTTCAAAGCTTGTTATCCATCTGCTGGGACACCTCAGTTATCCATAAAGATGTTTAAGTACATGATCAATACCCCAAACTTGCTTATAATATAGTGGTTTTTTTGTTTGCTTAAATATTTTTTGTTTTGCATTTAGAGGTTGACTCTTCAAAAGGGAAATATTTTTTTGTTTTAAATTAGTTTTAGCAAAAGACATAATACAACTTGAGTATAGTGATCAAAAACCAGCACCTTCATTCCTGCTACATGAGCAGAGGTAATAGAACTTACCACATAAGAGGCTGCACAAAATTTCCTAGGGATTCCCCAATTTCCTTAAATTTAAAATATAAGCTTGAATTATGTCCAAAATATTTCCAGTTAAAATTATTAGAATTCTGTTAGCATGAGCAATGATTTAACCCCATAATGCTATTATTATTTAAAATGATGATAAAGATTGCAATTTGACATTTATTAGAATGCAAGGAGATGAACCATAATATAAATTGAATATTCCTAAATGTTGGGAACACACTGCCTATAAAGTATGCCTTAGGAGCAAGGAAATCAAGATAAAAATGATTTTTAGTTAGATTTTGTTTCAAATACTATTTGCTTTTTCTAGGCACACCTTTGTTGCCTGTGAAGATAAAGCTGATTCAAGCTATGTCTATCGGAGAACTTATCAGCAGAGATAATGTTTTACCTGAATAATTAAAATGGTATTTATTTTATTTACTGGGTTGACATTTTTCAAATGTGCACCACTAGCTATCTAATAGCATAAAATGTCTCTTCATCCTCATAAGCATGCACTATTTCAAAAATTGTGACAGAATGACATAATATTTCAAAGACCATTTTACCCTGAGCAAAATTTAACATCTTTAGTTTAGAGAGATACAAGGTTTATCTCCGGAAGACATCATCTGCTGTTACTGTGCATGAAATACATTTACCAGAAAAATGGATGGAGGTTACTAGCTAATTTCAAGTGCATAATCAATAATCGTCAAATATTTGAGAATAATTGAGCAATATTGAGAATAATTGAGCACTATATCAGCAAGGTACATAATTTATACTTGTGAAATTTTATACTCAAATTTAAAATTTATACACATTAATATTCCAGTATATAATCATTTAGTACTTTCAGGCTAGTTTGCTCTCCTGAATGATATTTTTCATCACCATTAATGTTGCTGCATCAGTGGCAGAGTTAAAGGAGATTCCCCTACCAGTACATTCCCTGATATAGTCATACCCATATCCATTCTGGAATTTTCCAAGTAAGAAGTATACTTTTCTGCCATCTATGTAAATGGCATCAATCCATCTGAAGCTACTTATTGAAAGACCTTACTCTTAATTATGATACAGCTACACCCATATATCTATTCTCTCACTTCTATCTTTAGTAATAAATTTTAATAAAATCACCAGAAAAAAAAAATGGAGTTTAAAATAGTTATTTTCACCTCACATTTTTTATTTCATGATACCTTGTTCCTTGCATCAAACTTCTACAACTTAGACTGCAAACATATTTCTTTGGTATAATGTTTGCCTAACCAGGCCTGTACTTCTCTTCTATACTTTTGTTAAAAATTTTATTAACATTTTCCATGATTATAAACTATATCCCATGGTAATACCCTCCCTCCCCACCCCCACACATTCTCCTTTGAAATTCCATTCTCCATCATATTACCTCCCCATTAAAATCATTGTAATTACATATATACAATATCAACCTATTAAGGATCCTCCTCCCTTCCTTTCTCTTCCCTTTATGTCTCCTTTTTAACTTACTGGCCTCTGCTACCAAGTATTTTCCTTCTCACACAGAAGCCCAATCATCTGTAGCTAAGATCCACATATGAAAGAGAACATGTGGCGCTTGGCTTTCTGGGTCTGGGTTACCTCACTTAGTATAATCCTTTCCAGGTCCATCCATTTTTCTACAAATTTCATAACTTCATTTTTCTTTACCGCTGAGTAGAACTCCATTGTATAAATGTGCCACATCTTCATTCTCCACTCATCAGTTGAGGGACATCTAGGCTGGTTCCATTTCCCAGCTATTATAAATTGAGCAGCAATAAACATGGTTGAGCACATACTTCTAAGGAAATGAGATGAATCCTTTGGATATATGCCTAGGAGTGCTATAGCTGGGTCATGTGGTAGATCAATCTTTAGCTGTTTTAGGAACCTCCACACTGATTTCCACAATGGCTGGACCAGACTGCATTCCCACCAGCAGTGTAGAAGGGTTCCTCTTTTTCTACATCCCCGCCAACATTTATGATCATTTGTTTTCATGATGGTGGCCAATCTGCCAGGAGTGAGATGGAATCTCAATGTAGTTTTAATCTGCATTTCCCTGATGACTAGTGACATAGAACATTTTTTTAGATGCTTATATGCCATTCGTCTTTCTTCCTTTGAGAATGCTCTATGTAGCTCCATAGCCCATTTTTTTGATTGGCTTGTTTGATTCCTTATTATTTAACTTTTTGAGTTCTTTGAATATCCTAGATATTAATCCTCTATCAGATATATAGCTGGTGAAGATTTTTTCCCATTCTGTAGGTTGCCTCTTTGCTTTTTTCACTGTGTCCTTTGCAATGCAAAATCTTTGTAATTTCATGAGGTCCCAGTGATTAATCTGTGGTTTTATTGCCTGAGCAATTGGGGTTGTATTCAGAAAGTCTTTGCCAAGACCAATATGTTGAAGGGTTTCCCCTACTTTATCCTCTAGCAGTTTCAGAGTTTCAGGTCTGATGTTAAGGTCTTTAATCCATTTGGACTTAAGTCTTGTGCATGGCGAGAGAGAAGAATCTATTTTCATCCTTCTGCAGATATATATCCAGTTTTCAAAACACCATTTGCTGAAGAGGCTGTCTCTTCTCCAATGAATATTTTTGGCATTTTTATCGAATATCAGGTGGCTATAGCTACTTGGGCTTACATCTGGGTCCTCTATTCTGTTCCACTGATCTATAAGTCTGTTTTTGTGCCAGTACCATGCTGTTTTTGTTACTATGGCTCTGTAGTATAGGTTAAAATCAGGTATGGTGATACCACCACCCTTATTTTTGTTGCTCAGTATTATTTTAGATATTCGAGCATTTTTGTGATTCCAAATGAATTTTTGAATTGTTTTTTCTATTTCCATGAAGACATCCTTTGGAATTTTGATAGGGATTGCATTAAATATGTAGATTGCCATTTTCACAATATTGATTCTTCCCATCCAGGAACAAGGGATCTTTCTCCAATTTCTAGTGTCTTCTGCAATTTCTTGCTTGAGTGTTTAAAAGTTCTCATTGTAGAGATTCTTTACTTCCTTGGTTAGGTTTATTCCAAGGTACTTTTTTTGTTTTTGATGCAATTGTGAATGGGAGTGATTCTCTGATTTCATCCTCTGTGTTTGTTGTTCGCATATGTGAAGGCTACTGATTTCTGTGTATTTATTTTGTATCCTGATACATTGTTGTAGGTTTTGATCAGCTCTAGCATTTTGCTAGTAGAGTTTTTAGGGTCCTTTATGTATAGAATCATGTCATCTGCAAATAATGATAACTTGATCTCTTCCTTTCCAATTTGTATCCATTTTATGTGTGTCTCTTGCCTTATTGCTATGGCTAAGACTTCCAATACTATATTAAATAAAAGTGGGGACAGTGGACACCCTTGTCTTGTTCATGATTTTAGTGGAAAGGCTTCCAATTTTTCCCCATTTAGTAATATGTTGGCTGTAGGCTTGTCATAAATAGCCTTTACTATATTGAGATATGTTCCTTCTATTCCCAGTCTCTGTAGGATTGTTATCATGAAGGGATGCTGGATTTTGTCAAATGCTTTCTCTGTGTCTAATGAGATGATCTTGTGATTTTTGTCCTTCAATCCATTTATGTAATGTATAAAATTTATAGATTTGCATATGTTGAACCATCCCTGCATCTCTGGGATAAAGCCTACTTGGTAAGGGTGAATGATCTTTTTGATATACTCTTGTATTCTGTTTGCCAATATTTTGTTGAGAATTTTTGCATCTATGTTCATGAGGGAGATTGGTCTGTAATTTTCTTCTTTTGTTCTATCTTTGCCTGGTTTTGCTATCAGGGTGATGCTGGCCTCATAGAAGGAGTTCGGTAGAATTCCTTCTTTTTCTATTTCCTGGAAAAGCTTAAGAAGCAACGGTGTTAGATCTTCCTTAAAGGTCTGGTAAAATTCAGCAGTGAATCCATCCAGGCCTGGGCTTTTTTTAGTTGGGAGATTATTGATAACTGTTCAGATCTCCATGTTTGTTATAGGTCTATTTAAGTGATTAATCTCATTTTGATTTAATTTAGGTAGGTCATATAAATCAAGGAAATCATTCATTTCTTTCAGATTTTCATACTTTGTGGAGTATATGCTTTTATAGTATGTCCCTATGATTTTTTGAATTTCTCTGGAGTCTGTTGTGATGTTACCCTGTTCATCTCTGATTTTATTAATTTGTGTCTCTTCTCTCTTTCTTTTGGTCAGACTTGCTAAGGGTTTATTAATCTTGTTTATCCTTTCAAAGAACCAACTCTTTGTTTCATTAATTCTTTGGATTGTTCTTTTTGTTTCCATTTCATTAATTTCTGCCATAATCTTTATTATTTCTTCCTGTCTACTGATTTTTGGTTTGCCTTGTTCTTCTTTTTCCAAGGCTTTAAGGTGAAGCATTAGGTCGTTTACTTGCGACCTTTCTAATTTCTTAATATAGGCACTTAAGGCTATAAATTTACCTCTTAGAACTGCCTTCATTGTGTCCCAGAGATTTTGGTATGTTGTGTTCTCATTATCATTTGACTCTATAAATTTTTTTATTTCTTCTTGATTTCTTCATTGACCCATTCATCATTTCATAGTGTATTGTTTAGTTTCTATGATTTTGTGTATGCTGTATAGCCTTTCATGCTACTGATTTGTAGTTTAATTCCATTGTGGTCAGATAGAATGCAAGGAATTATTTCAATTTTCCTGAATTTGTTAAGATTTGCTTTGTGTCCTAATATATAGTCTATTTTAGAGAATGTTTCATGTGCTGCTGAAAAGAATGTATATTCTGCAGCCTTTGGATGACATTTCCTGTATATATCTGTTAGGTCCATTCCTTCTATGACCTCATTTAGTCCAGATGCCTCTCTGTTCATTTTTTCCTGGGATGACCTGTCAATTGATGAGAGTGGGGTGTTAAAGTCACCCACCACCACTGTGTTTGGTGTTATCTGTGACCTTAGTTCTAATAGTGTTTGTTTGACGAATTTTGGAGCCCCCATGTTAGGTGCATATATGTTTAGGATTGTAATGTCCTCCTGTTGGAGTGTGCTCTTAATCAATATAAAGTGACCTTCCTTATCTTTCTTGACTAACGTCGGACTAAAGTCTACCCTGTCTGATATTAGGATAGCAACCCCTGCTTGTTTTCTAGGTCCATTTGCTTGAAACACCGTCTTCCAACCTTTCACCCTAAGATAATGTCTATCCTTTGTAGAAAGGTGAGTTTCTTGGAGACAACAAATTGTAGGATCCTGCTTTTTAACCCAGTCTGCAAACCTATGTCTTTTCGTTGGGGCATCGAGGCCTTTGATATTAAGAGATATTATTGGAAGGTTTGTATTTATGTTTGCCTTTTGTGTGTGTGTGTGTGTGTGTGTGTGTGTGTGTGTGTGTGTGTGTGTGTGTGATTCTTGTTCTACCTGTGCTCTCTTCTGTTAACTAGTATTTGAGTATTGCTTGTTTTTTCTAGGTTCCTTATATATGTGCTTTTCCTTTTCTTCAGCATGGAGGATTCTGTCAAAAACATATTCTGTAGAGCTGGTTTTGTCTTCAAATACTGCTTTAACCTGCTTGTTTATGTGGTGTATTACATTGACAGATTTTCCTATATTGAACTACTCTTGTGTTCCTGGGATAAATCCCACTTGGTCAAGGCGGATAATGCTTTTGATGTGTTGTTGGATTCGGTTTGCGAGTATTTTGTTGAGGATCTTTGCATCTATGTTCATTAGGGAAATAGGCTGGTAGTTTTCTTTTCTTGTGGCATCTCTGCCTGGTTTTGGGATTAGGGTGATACTAGCCTCATAGAAGGAGTTGGGTAGCTTTCCCTGTTCTTCAATTGTGTGGCACAGTTTTAGAAAGATTGGTTTCAATTCTTCCATGAAGGTTTGATAAAATTCAGCTGGGAATCCATCTGGTCCTGGACTCTTCTTTTTTGGGAGGATTTTTATTACTTTTTCAATCTCCATGAGTGTGATGGGTTCATTGAGTTGATTAATCTGCTCTGAGTTTAGCTTTGGTAGATGATATGCATCCAGGAATTTATCCATCTCCTCCACATTTTCCAGTTTTGTGGAGTAGAGGTTTTTGAAATAAGTCCTGATGATTCTGCCAATTTCACTTATGTCTGTTGTGATCTCTCCTTTTTCATTTTGAATTTTGTTAATTTGGAGTCTCTCCTTTTTTTTTTTTTTGCTTGATCAAATTGGCCAGAGGTTTGTCAATCTTGTTTATTTTTTCAAAGAACTAGCTCGTTGTTTTGTCAATTGCCTTCATTGTTTCCTTGGTTTCCAGTTCATTAATTTCTGCTCTGATTTTAATGATTTCTTTCCTTCTGGAGCTCTTTGGGTTGGATTTTTCTTGTTTTTCCAATGCCTTTAGGTGGATGGTTAGGCTATTGATTTGGGATCTTTCTGTCTTTTTTATGAAGGCATTGAGTGCTATGAATTTTCTCCTGAGGACTGCCTTCATTGTGTCCCATAAGTTTTGGTATGATGTGCTCTCATTGTCATTCAATTCCAGGAATTTTGCAATTTCATTTTTTTATTTCACCCACTATCCATTTATTGTTTAAGAGTGTGCTATTCAGTTTGCAGTTGCCATTGGGATTCTTGGTGGTTTTTTTATTGTTGATTTCTAGGAATACAGCATTATGATCTGATATCATGCAGGGAATTATGTCGATTTTCCTAAATATGTGGAGGCAGTCTTTGTGACCCAGTATATGGTCTATTTCAGAGAATGTTCCATGGGCTGCTGAGAAGAATGTGTAGTCTGTGGATTTGGGATGGAAAGTTCTGTAGATATCCGTTAGGTCTAAGTGTTCTATGGTTTTATTGAGCTCTCTTACTTCCCTGTTGAGTTTCTGTTTGGATGATCTGTCTATTACTGATAATGGTGTGTTGAAGTCCCCAGCTATGATGGTGTTGGTGGTTATTTCTGTTTTATTGTCAAGTAGGATTTTTTTTTTTTTTTTAATGAACTGTGGTGTCCCTGTGTTTGGTGTATACAGTTTTATGATTGTAATATCCTCTTGATGGATTGTTCCCTTTATAAGCAGGAAGTAGCCTTCTTTGTCTTTTTTGAGTTTTTTTTTTGTTTGAAGTCAATTTTATCCGATATTAATATAGCTACTCCTGCTTGTTTCTTATTCCCATTTGCTGGGAATATTGTTTTCTACCCTTTCACCCTGAGGAGGTTTCTGTCTTTAGTGGTAAGGTGGGTTTCTTGAAGGCAGCAGATTGAGAGGGCTAATTTTTTTGATCCACCCTGTTAGCTTGTGTCTCTTGATGGGTGAATTAAGCCATTAATATTTAGGGTGATGACTGTGAGATTTGATTTGATCCCTGCCATGTTTTGTGGTAGAGGTGTGTTGGTGTTTTCATGAAATTTGAAATTTTTTGTGTCTACTCTGGGTTTGGTTGTTGTGATCTGTTTCTTGTAGGCATTTGTGTTTGGTTGTTTGCTTCTTCTCTGTGGAGAATTTCCTGTAATACTTTCTTTAGGTTTGGTTTTGTGTTCATATAATTGTAAAGCTGAGTTTTGTCATGGAAAGTTTTCCTTTCACTATCTATTATAAGGGAGACTTTTGCCGGGTTGAGTAGTTTGGGTTGGAAGCCATAGTTTCTTAGTGTTTGGAGAGTTTCATTCCAGGCCCTTCTAGCTTTCAGGATTTCCATTGAGAAGTCTGAAATAATTCTGATGGGGTTTCCTTTGAAAGTTGTGTGCTATTTTTCCCTAGCTGCTTTTAGGATTTTCTCTTTGGTGTCAATGTTTAGAGTCTTAATGATAATATGTCTTGGGGAGTTTCTCCTTTTGTCTAGTCAGTTAGGAGTTCTGTTCACTTCTTGTATCTTGATAGGACTTTCTTTTAAGAGATGGGGGAAGTTTTCTTCAATTATTGTGTTAAATAAGTTCTCCATGCCTTTGGTCTGAAAATCTTCTCCTTCTGGTGTTCCAATGATTCTGATATTAGGACGTTTAAGTGTATCCCACAATTCCCTCATGTTCTGTTCACAGGAACTTTTGAACTTACTGAAATTTTTGCAATCTCACACTGTTTCTTCCATCCTGTCTTCCAGATCAGAGTTTCTATCTTCCACTTCACTGACTCTATTCTTGAGAGCCTCTAGCGAGTTTTGGACTTGTTCAATTAAGTTTGCATTTTCTACTACTTTCCTGTGTATCACTTCCATCGCTCTGTCCAGCTCCTTTTGCACCTCATTTTCTGATTTTCTTGATGATTCTTGGAAATCATCCTTGCATTTCTTTATGTTTTCATTTAGTGTGGCCAGCTGATTTTTCAGGTCCTCTTTTTTTTCACTCTCCCTCAACTCTCTTAGCTTTCTTTGAATTCCTTCCAGTGTCTTATCATATTGCTCTAGCTTAGTGATTGTAGCATCCACCTGATTATCTGCCCTTTGTAGCTTTCCTGCAAGTTCTAGCAGTAGGTTGGTCAGGGTTGCATTGCTCATAGCTTCCACTTGATGTTCTGATCCTAAACACTCTTCTATGTTTTGCTTAGATGTAATCCTTATTGGACTGGGTGATCTGTCTGGATTTTCTTGTATTTTATTTTTCGTGTTATTTCTTTTGCGCTGTGGTCTACCCATGTCAGTATATGGGCAGGTAGGTGGGTGGGGCAGCCTGGGCTCTAGCTCAATGAGAATCCAGGGCAGCCTGGGGCAGTTGCAAGAAGCCTGGGTTTTTGCTCTCTCTTGCCACAGCCACCTATCTACTGCCTGACAGGGGCACCAAAGTTGCCTGAATTCTCACCCAGTAATGCACCAAAGCTACCTGCCTTCGAGCTTGAAAGGGGACTGAGGTAGCAAGCCCTGAAGCTGCCCAAACTCTGGCTAGGAACACTGGGACCTGCAAACTGTCTGCAATCTCCCGCCTCAGGGGAGGGGGGGATGGGTGGCAATGGACAGGTAGGGGATGGCACCTGAGCTGGCGCTTGTGACTCAGTGTGGGCTTGTATGGCCCTTGCTGTTGGACGGGGCCTGCTGCACATGCAGTTGTAGTGCAGAGGCACCTGATGTGGGCATGGGATCAGGACACAGCAGAGGCTGGCAGGCAGCAAGTGATCAGAGCACAGCAGCGGGCTGTCTGGCAGCCGCCTAATCATGGCAGAGGTGGCACCTGTGGGTTGGCGAACTGAGTACAGTGTGGTGGGCCAGCGCATGATCAGAGCACATGGTGGAGTTCCCCGCATCAGCGCAGTGGGCTGGCAGGTACTTGACGGGCTGGCCAGCGTGCAATCGGAGCACAGCCGCTTGGGGCGCGGGGGGCGATGGCTGTATGGGGGGGGCAGACTACCCACCAGAGGGGGCATCCGTGTTTCCCTGTTTTTTCCCCACTCTGTGCCCTCCCACTGGCAAGAAGACCTTGATAACCCTTAATTTCTTGCCTTTCTTTCCCCGGTATCTGCAGAATAGCTAGGCGGTCGCCATCTTGGCCAGAAGTCTCCAGTGTACTTGATACTTTTGATAAAGATGTTTAGGTCTATCTTCATGAAGAATATTTATTAAAATCCTCTTTATTTTCTACTATTATATGTCTAATTTGGGAATATAAGTAATAACATTATGATGTTAATAGGCAACATTAACAGATGAAATTTTTCACTGTCAGCCATGTCCTCTAATTAAGCCATCTACTTCTAGATGGTTCAATACTCCCTTTCCATGAAGTTTAAATTTGTGAATTAAATTGTATTAATAATCATAGGATCACATAAGTTATTTATTTGCTCTTGGGCATGTTATGGGTGTGATGTTCTTATCAAAAGTTTGAAGTATGAAATGTCTTGTTTCTACATGTTAATTGTATTTGGGATTTCTATATACTTTTTATTGGACAAACGATATTGGACATTTGATAAAGTGGTATTGCTGCTTTGTAGACTTTTCAAATATCTTTCTTTTTCTCTCTCTGTGATTCCGATGGCTCAATGTTTGAACTACAATCTTGAAGACTCTAGTTGCTTAGTCTGTCTGCTTCATCTATCTTACTCTTTTGTCAGATCAGATAAATTTTGTTCTTCAGGCTTACTGATTCACATCTCAGCTTTTCCATTGGGCTGCAAAGCCCATCCACCAAGGTTTTAATTTCAATTTTATTTTTTTTATTCATTTAAACTTCAGAATTTCCATTTCCTCAGTGTCTTTGCTGATGTTATTTGGGAAGACTATTCTCATTTGTTTTAAGTATGTTTAAATTGCTGTTTGAAAAACATTATTATTTATTATGACTACTTAAAATATTAGTCAGATGTATTTCAATAGATAATTCTAGCATTTTGATTTTTTCCAATATGGTAATATTTCCTTTTTCACTTAGAAAGCTTTTAGGATAGTGGTATAAAATTTATTTCTATGAAATGTGGAAATATGAGCCATTGCATTACGAGCCACAGACCTCCTTCAAACATTTCCTCTTGGCTGGCTGGACTGTCTGACTCTGCTTTAAGGAAGTAGGAGGGTGGGTGTAGTTTTTGTGAGTCCAAGTAGAGAAGTCTAGGCCTCTATGCCAGCCTTTAGAGTCAGTCAGTATTCAGGGGAAGGTCACTTCATTACTGCCAGGAGAGAAAGGGGACCCAGAGATGCTATGTGTATAAAACATATCATTAACATTGAAGACATAAAGCTGTTTAACTTTTGGCCTTCTAGAAACATTTGTTTCATAACATGGGAGAAAAAGTTATGGCTACAAAGGAAATCTGGAATCCCAATAATGAAAGAGAGAATGAACATTCTTTTTTTTTAAATTTAATTTATTAGTTTTCTTTTCAGCAAATACAGGCAGTTTGGTACCATTGTTTAGGCTCATCTATGATCTACCCCCTCCCATTGGACCCTCCTTGTTGATGTAAATGGGTCGTGCATTGTGGAGTTAGCCCACAGTTATTGGTATGATACATGTCTCTGCAAATCATGACCCAACATGTGACTCTGACATTCTTTCCGCCCCCTCTTCCGCAAAATTTCCCTGAGCCATGTTGGGTTCATTTTTGGTCTGCTTCAGTGCTGAGGTGTTGGGGGCCTCTGAGGCTCTGGCTCTCTGATTTGGTAGGAGTTGATTTTTCTCTGTGTTGGTCTCCTTCCCCTTTGTGCTGGTATCCAGTTCACAGGAAAATATCACCCTTGCTTGTTTTGCCAATTGTTCTTAGTTTCAGTTGGGCCCCTTTTGAGGTATGCTGGGGCAGCTCTCTCCTTAGGATCTGCATCTATCTGAAAAAGAGAAGCAGATTCTCCAATGGAGAGTAAGTTAGCACCCGGAAAATTGAGATAACACTTACTTTTTTGATAGAGAGTTTGATAGATGTAGGCCCTCTTGTACCCCATGATTGATGGTTGCTTGATATTGGAGAGTGGGCTTGTGTTTGGGTATGGTTCTGACCTGTTTTCCAGCTCCAGCTATGGGTCTAGTACCACTGAGGGGATCAGTTAGCCAAATCAAGAGCAGTTGGTTCCTCTCCATGGCTGTGTGCCACTATTGCACTTGTGTGGGCATCACATCAGGTTATTTGTTGCTAATTAGGTTAGACAATGACTTGCTTGGACAGATATTGGTCATTTCCCCCAGTCGCCCATGTAGCACCTTCTGGCACTAGACACGCTGGCTGTCTGGGGACTGACTCTCTCCTGGCTTCCAGCCATGCCATTCCATTTTACGTGTCAGCAGCGTATGGAGTCTTCAGCAATAGGGTCTTACCACTGGCCTTTGGTGGGTCATCAAGTACTCTGGCAGAAGTCTGTCATTGTTTTGGGAAACCTTGTAGGTTTCTCTGATCAAAAGCTCATTGCTATTGACTGCCAGCCAAAGGCTTCTTGCCTACACTTAGGAGTTTCCATGCTCAAGCTGGCTTGATGTATGAACCTCTAGGCAACTAAAATTCTTTCTTCTGGAAATACTTCCCAGGGCAAATTTGCTAATATTATGGTTGGTCTATTTCTTTTGCATTATCTAAATCTAAATGCCTCTGAAGGAAAAACAAAAAAAAAAGCTAAGAGACTCACAAAATGCAGATTTTTTTGTGACAAAATATCTTCTATCATATAGTGTATCTCTCAGTGAATTTTATATTCGTTTTATAAGTTATGCCTAAGGGTTTTGATGGGAATAAGAGCAAGGTGGCACCTACTCCACAGACATATAATCAGGGCCACACACCCAAAAGAACACCAGCACCAAAAAATCTGTACATGCCCTGACAAACACTAATAATATGCAGTGGAAACATCCTGTAGAGACATTGTACTCTCAAGAGACACAAAATGTAGTGACTATTAAGGAATACCTTCCAGCCTTGGATGAGAGAAATCCAGAAATGCCAATCATTTCAAGTAACAAGTCTCACTCACTTCCTCTCATTCAATATGATGCTTAAAATAGAAGAGTGGGGAGAAAAAGACCTCAAACCTAACTGAAGGCCTATCCAGATGGGTGGGTTCTCTTTTAGACATATATGAATATATACATATACATATGTATACATATATATATATATATGTATATATATACATATATACATATATATATATCTTTATATATATATATAAAAGACACACACACACACACACACATATATATTCCAACATATACAAATCTCTAGTCCAGTAGACTACACCTTTGGTTACCTCTCAGAGGGCTTACTTTCCCTTTTCCTGCTGTTCATGTTTGTTATCTCTCTTGTTGTTAGACCACAAACTCCAACATAGAAAATAATACTTTTTATTTCACTTAGGAGGGATAGAGCAACCATATTTACTCTAACAGAACCAAATTCAACATCTTTCTTTTCCCTTTTTATTAGGGGGGGGTTGAGGTAGGGTCTCACTCTAGCTGAGGCTGATCTGGAATTCACTATGTAGTCTCAGGATGGTGTTGAACTCATGGCAATCCTCCTATCTCTGCCTTCCAAGTGCTGGGATTAAAGGCGCGCGCCACCTCGCCTGGCTCTCCCCCTTTTTTTTTTTTAATTCATCAATATAAATAGTACAAAAGAAGGCAATTTCAATAATGGTTTAACAAAAGAATGAGGAAAAAAGTTTTTAAACCAAGAATTATGTAGTGAATAGTAAGTGTGATCTACAACTGAAAATGCAGTGGAAGGACTGGAGAGATGGCTTAGCAGTTAAAGTTCTAAACTGATCTCCATACATCTTAGGGAAAGATCGGCCTTCAAACACACCTTGGAGTGGGGAGTGTGGGGCTCCAAGATTCATCCTCAGTGGCATACCCCCATTTAGCAGGGATCTGTCTGCTAGGGGCTCAAGTTACAAACTTAATCACATTTGAACTACCATAATTGTTCTTCACCATTAATAACTTTGTATGTTTGTCTTGTTACATGGAATAAATATTCCATATCCAAAGTCATTTGGACCCTATCTTTGTTTTGTGTGTTTGTAAATCGCATTCTTTAAAAATCCATCCCAGGGCTGAAGAGATGGCTTAGTGGTTAAAGCATTTGCCTGCAAAGCCAAAGGTCCCCAGTACCATTCTCCAGGTCCCATCTGAGCCAGATGCTCAAGGGGACACATGTGTTTGGAGTTCGTATGAAGTGGCTGGAGGCCCGGTAGTGCCCCATTCTTTTTCTCTGTCAAATAAATAAATAAAAATAAAAAGTTTTTTTTTTTTAATAGAAAAAAGAAAGTGCAGTGGACATCTTCAGATAAACAGGAATTACAACTTTAAAAATGTATACCATTTTTATATAATTTTGACACAGCCAAAATAAATAATCAAGATAACTGAGTGGTATTTGAAAACTATTGTACCTTTTAAAAGTTTCAGCTTTATGAAAACATCAAGGAAAAGAAATAGCTACCCTAGACAAACATTGTATGAGGAAGATGGAGGGGTAAGGGGTGGGATAGAAAAACAAAATAATATCACAATTCTATATTAATTAAATTTTGAACCTGAATTTATTAGATAATTATGAGGATAAAATAATTATTTTGCTTGTTTGTTTATTGTTACTTATTTGAGAGCGACAGAGAGAGAGAGAGAGAAAGAGGAAGAGAGAGAGAGAGAGGGAGAGAGAGTGTGATTATGGGTGTGCCAGGGCCTCCAGCCACCATAAATGAACTCCAGATGCATGCGCCCTCTTGTGCATCTGGCTAACATGGGTCCTGGGTAATCGAGCCTCGAACCAGGGTCCTTAGGCTTCACAGGCAAGCGCTTAACCGTTAAGCCATCTCTCCAGTTCAAAAATAAATATTTAAATGACTGCCTAGTTCAAACAAATAAAATGAGATGTATAAAAATTTAAATGTGATAAAAAGGAATCAAGAAAAATAACACATTTAACAAATGGAAAGATAAATTATACTAGGAATGCATGAGAAGTAATTGGTATAATTAGAAAAAAATATGTTAACAATGCTAACTCAAATTTTTAATTAAGCATCACTAGTGTTATCACAGAACCACTTTTTATAATGTACTAGGCCTGCTTCCTAGTTACTAAATTCTATGTATATGTTACAGTAAAGCTGCGAGGTCCTGTGATTATAACACTTTTAAAAGTTAAGGGCAAATCTTTGGCCTTACACAAAGACTTACAATTCCTAAGGATAGAATATTTATAAACTTAGTATCTTAAATTTTTAGTGATTATGAGGCTTTACATATTAAAATTTAACAATATCAGCTTCACATTTTCCTTTGATTATTTAGTGTTGATGCCCCAGTATACTACAATGCATGTGGCAATTTTGATCTTGTGTAATCTCTTTTCCAAATACCTTCTACAAATGCAAACTATTTTTATGTGGTTTTTTTTTTAATTTGTTAGAGAAGATGTGAAGAGAGAGAGAGAATAGACACACCAGGGCCTCCATCTCCTGTAGATGAACTCTAGACACATGCATTCTACTCTGTATCTGGCTTATGTGAATCCTGGGGAACTGAGTCTGGATCCTTTGGCTTTGCAGGTAAATGCCTTAACCACTAAGCAATATCTTCAGCCTTATAAATGTAAACAAACTTTTGATGATATATAAACACTCCTTAAGTGATTCTACATCTGTAATGATTTGGACAAAACCAGAAAATATCTTTAAACATAACAATTTATCTACTAACCAACAAGTTCTCAGTAATAATAAATTCTCAGTAATAAATTCTCAGTAATAGTAACAAATATCCATTCAAATAAGTATCTACTATGCATACCCAATGACACCAAAAGAATGATAAAATATGAAAGGGATCCACTTTATACACAAAAGAAACATGATACCTTGAAGTATTTCTACAATGCAAGATCTTAGAACTTGGTATAGATAATTAGCATGTTTAGGTTTCCTCATATGGCTCAAGTCAGAGGAGAAAAGGGGCAGGCTGCCGTTGCTATACTATTATGCCATGAGGGGATAGCAGGAAGAAATGCAAAAAGGTCCTAGATATGGGCCAAAGCTATAGAATGTGAGCTGCTATTAGACCACAATCAAGGTCAGTGAAGCATGGACTTTCTCAGAGTGACCAGAAATACTCACTAATCCTCATCTCAAGAAAAAGCTTCAAGTAAATAGTTTCTATACAAATCCTGCTAAAGTACATAGTTTCTTAGTAGCGATAACGTGAATTTTGTATTCTCTTAAATGTTACCTAGGTCTGATTTCTTATCACATAAACACCCATATTATAGAAAACAGAAAAGGAGACATGGTTAAAAAAGCAAAGAATATCTGTTGTGATCTCTCCTTTTTCATTTTGAATTTTGTTAATTTGGAGTCTCTCCTTTTTTTGCTTGATCAAATTGGCCAGAGGTTTGTCAATATTGTTTATTTTTTCAAAGAACTAGCTCTTTGTTTTGTCAATTGCCTTCATTGTTTCCTTGGTTTCCAATTCATTAATTTCTGCTCTGATTTTAATGATTTCTTTCCTTCTGGAGCTCTTTGGGTTGGATTTTTCTTGTTTTTCCAATGCCTTTAGGTGGATGGTTAGGCTACTGATTTGGGATCTTTCTGTCTTTTTTATGAAGGCATTGAGTGCTATGAATTTTCCCCTGAGGACTGCCTTCATTGTGTCCCATAAGTTTTGGTATGATGTGCTCTCATTGTCATTCAATTCAAGGAATTTTGCAATTTCATTTTTATTTCATCCACTATCCATTTATTGTTTAAGAGTGTGCTATTCAGTTTCCAGTTGCCGTTGGGGTTCTTGTTGGTTTTTTTTGTTGTTGATTTCTAGGAATATAGCATTATGATCTGATATCATGCAGGGAATTATGTCGATTTTCCTAATATGTGGAGGCTATCTTTGTGACCCAGTATATGGTCTATTTTAGAGAATGTTCCATGGACTGCTGAGAAGAATGTGAGTCAGTCCCAGACAATCAGCGTGTCTAGTGCCAGAAGGCGCTATATAGGCGACTGGGGGAAATGACCAAGATCTGTCCAAGCAACACATGTTTAACCTAATTAGCAACAAATAACCAGATGTGATGCCCACACAAGTGCAATAGTGGTACACAACCATGGTGAGGAATCAATTGCTCTTGATTTGGCTAACTGATCCACTCAGTGGTACTAGACCCATAGCTGGAGCTGGGAAACAAGTCAGAACCATACCCAAACACAAGCCCACTCTACAATATCAAGGTACCATCAATCACGGGGTATAAGAGGGCCTAAACCTACCATACTGTCTATCAAAAAGTAAGTGTTATCTCAATTTTCCGGGTGCTAACTTACTCTCCATTGGAGAATCTGCTTCTCTTTTCCAGATAGATGCAGATCCTAAGAAGAGAGCTGCCCCAACATACCTCAAAAGGGGCCCAACTGAAACTAAGGACAACTGGCGAAATAAGCAAGGGTGATGTTGCTGTGAACCAGATACCAGCACAAAGGGGAAGGAGATCAATGCAGAGAAAAATCAACTCCTACCAAATCAGAGAGCCAGAGCCTCAGAGGCCCCCCACACCTCAGCACTGAAGCAAACCAAAAATGAACCCAACATGGCTCAGGGAAATTTTGTGGAAGTGAGGGCAGAAAGAATGTCAGAGTCACATGTTGGGTCATGATTTGCAGATACATTTATCATACCAATAACTGGGGGCTAACTCCACAATGCACGACCCATTTTCATTAACAAGGAGGGTCTAATGGGAGGGGGTAGATCACAGATGAGCCTAAATAATGGTACCAAACTGCCTGTATTTACTGAAAAGAAAACTAATAAATTAAATTTAAAAAAAAAAAAGCAAAGAATATGCTTGACTGCAGAAAATTTAAATATAATTTTATTTTCAATATGTATTCTCCTCTTTAAAGTAAAGCATAATTTTTAGCATTACAAAACTTTATTTATCTGTAGTCAAAGAAAATAAGACAAAAATTATGTTTTCGGTTGCTGATTCTACCTGGAAAAGCATCATGCCTAAAATTGAAGATCTGCCAAATACAAGGCACCTGAGTCTCTGGCTTCATGTGGCCACCACACAGCCCTGGCTGCTGACCTCCTCACTTCACATAAGCAGGGGAAGAGAAAGAAAGAAAGAAAGAAGGAAAGAGAGGAAGAAAGAAAGAAAGAAAGAAAGAAAGAAAGAAAGAAAGAAAGAAGGAAGGAAGGAAAGAAAGAAGGAAAGAGAGGAAGAAAGAAGAAAGAAAAGAAGGAAAGTAAGAGAGAAAGAAAGAACAGAAAACAAAGAAAGTAACTCTTACTTTGATAATTTCATTTAATGATTTTTTTTATATTTTGGTTTTTCTTTTTTTTCAATCTAAATTTTTTTGTTTTCTTTTATTTTTATTTATTTATTTGAGAGCAACAGACAGAGAGAAAGAGGCAGATAGAGACAGAGAGAGAGAATGGGTACACCAGGACCTCCAGCCACTGCAAATGAACTCCAGATGCGTGTGCCCCCTTGTGCATTTGGCTAACGTGGGTTCTGGGGAATCGAGCCTTGAACTGGGTTCCTTAGGCTTCCCAGGCAAGCGCTTAACTGCTAAGCCATCTCCCAGGCCCCATTTAATGATTTTTTTATCTTTGTAATTAAATATAACCCTTCTAAATATAAGAACAATTTTAAAATGCCTGTATCTGTGTTCACTGGACTTTAAATGGTTGGTCTAAAATTAGCTTATTTTCTTACTAGCTTGTATATGAGGCATAAAAAAAGTTCAGTGAACTGGGATAAAATGCAAATAAAATTATTTGTTTTTCTGATTTACATATTTATTTATATTTGGTCCCAGGCTAGAACAAGCAAGATGCTTTATTTATTATTATTTTTTTTTCTTTCTCTTCTTATGCTCATGAGCTAAGCAGTGTGAGACAAGTTGCTGAAAAGTTGTAAGCTAACACATGGAGTATCATAGTGGTAATCAAAAATCCAACAAATAGATGGAAAATGTGTTTAAAATAGACACCACCAATTTATTTGTTTATAGCTAAATTCCCCTGAGCATGCTGTTTCTATTTCTTTCTCCCTGATATATAGATCAAACCCGAGATTTTTGTTCTCTCTAGGGATCCTGTTGTGAGGAATAAACAAACAGTTCTTTTCTTTTCTTTTCTTTTCAAAACTTCATACTGTCCTTCACCTTCTATGTTCTTTGCAAGTTTTTTTTTTCCTCATTTAATCTATTTTATGGCACTTTAGTGCCCTACAGGAGTCTTCCACTGCCTTATTTATCTTTTCTATGGAGGATTATTTTAAAGTCTGGCTGTTTAATAGTGACTAAATATAGCAGAGGCCATGTATTAGGACACATTAAACAGACTCCTAGTTATTTTGGAATAGAGGATGAAAATATTGCTATACATTTGATATGCTGTATTATGCTAGTATATCTGCAAGCCTTTTAAGATTATTCATCAAACGGGTATTTTTAAAACATGACACTCTGTGTGGAATATTCTTTGTTAAATGCCAGCACTACAAAGTCTATTAAAATTGGCTTTGCTTTAAAAATGATCAAAAAGGGAGATGAGACTTTTAAATGGAAAAAAATGTAATAAATGCACCTTGGGAACCACTTCAATGGAACTACCACTAGTCTTATTACCTCTTTAAAAGTCTCAAAAACATGTAACTAGGAAAAGAATTTGGGATCAGGACAAAATTACCTACACTCTACAGGAGTTGAATTTAAAAACAGTACAAAGGTTGAAAAGGCTAATGAACCAGTTCAGATCTATTTTCAATGACTGAAAGGTTTGGAAAATTATAAGGCAACTTCATTTACAGAATGGACAGAAGCCCATTTTAATTTCAAAACCTTACTCTAGGAATAGTGGAAGTATGGTGATAGACTAGGAATACAATTAGCTGTTATGAGGATATTCACTACATCTGTGGTGACAGGAAAACCATAGACAATAAATCAGGTGCAAAGCTATGTGTAATGTGTGATGCTGTGATTAGATAAAGAAGTGATACTGAACAGATTTCCAGTTCTGGTGATTATGAGGCATGTTACTAGTGTTAACTTCACCTTGGGGATTAGATTTTGAAGCAAGTGCAATGAATTTAAATTGGCATTTTAAAATTCATATATAGGATGAAGAGGTTAATATGTGAAGCAACATGTAAGAAGCAAAGAATCTGTCAAGGTCTATGATTTACAGTAAAAAGTTATATGAAAACAGGGCTGGAGAGATGGCTTAGTGGTTAAGTGCTTGCCTGTGAAGCCTAAGGACCCCAGTTTGAGGCTCAATTCCCCAGGACTCACATTAGCCAGATGCACAAGGGGGCACACCCATCTGGAGTTCATTTGCAGTGGCTGGAGGCCCTGGTGTGCCAATTCTCTCTCTCTCTCTATCTGCCTTTCTTTCTGTGTCTGTCGCTCTCAAATAAATAAATAAAAATAAACCAAAAAAATTTTTTCTTAAAAAGTTATATGAAAACTTTCATGGAATCCTCAATTAAATATTTAATTCAATTAAATCTTCAATTTAACACATCAAATTACATAGCTATTATATACCTGCACAGTATTTCCAAAGATTATGAATAATTATGGAAAAAATATAAACTATACCAGGAATAACTGGTTAAGACATCACATTTTAAACACCAACTATTTAATCTGGTTATTACAGCTACTTGAAGTGACAGGAATCTTTGTTGATCTGAAATTATTCCCAAGGTATTCATGTCTTTGATAGGGCTTAGACCAAGTTTTTAAATCCATGTTTGTATGCTTTATGAATCAGAATTTTAATGTCACAACCCCTGCCTTTGACATTGAGGAAGAAAGAAAGCAGGTAATTTGTATGGTGCAATGTCCTTCTGAAGAATGCAAATTTTAACCATTGAATACAAGCAAACTTACAAAGTCATGTTAATCATTATTAACTAAAAATACAGTGCAGGTAAAGTAGAAAAATAGGTGCTATTTAATAGTACAACATGGTTTAGGTCCAGGGTGATGATGATTAAAAATTGACAGCCTGCCTTCTTCCTATATAGGCCAAGCAGTGACAAGGACAGAAAAAGCAAAGGTCATTCTCTACATATCACAAGCAGAAGGTTAAGTTGTATCTTAACATGAGTAGTAAAAAAATGGCATAACCACTTAACATAAAGGGTAAGGAGGATTGGAATAAATAAGGAATAATTTTTAGGAAGTCAAAAACTCCAAAAACACAGGAATCACAAACAGCAGGCACAACCAGTGTGTCTGAGACACAGCACTCCTGGAACCCAAGATTCCTAGAGCAGGCTTGCTGGAATGGAAAGGGCTGTGGTTCACTAAAAATTTGCTTGGATTCTTGTTAAAAAGTTTTGATAAAATAATGCCCCGTAGTGCAGAAAGAAACTGTGTAGAGGAGAGTCTGTCAAACCACTGAGAGGTTGCCAGGTCAATGGGAGCTGAGAGTTTCTAGGCTGCTAACCATTGATCTGTGAGTATGGATACTCGTAAGAAAAGTGGCTTGCTTCTCATGGGCTGGGCTGTATGACAGCAACTAAAATTTCCTGAAACACCCTGGTGCAGAAGACACAACTCATGCTATATGAACTTTCCTGAACCAGGAAAAGTAACTCATTCTCTCTGTAACATGTTTTATTTTATTTTATTTTTTTCTCCTAGAATTTGAGTAAGTATAACTTCATGGTGCAAATCGGAAGAAAATTTCAAAATGGTCCAGTTTATTTGCTTTTTTTTTTTTTTTTAGGGTAAGTAATGGAAGATAAATTTAGATGTTGTAGAAAAGAAATTCGTTGCAATTCTTAATATTCACCCCCCCAAAATAAAAGTATAAATGTATGACAGGTTTTTTATGAATGTCCATAGAAAATTTCTTTATATAGTAAAAACTTTAGGGCTGGAGAGATAGCTTAGTAGTTAAGCACTTGCCTGTGAAGTCTAAGGACCCTGGTTCAAGGCTCCATTCCCCAGGATCCATGTTAGCCATATGCCCAAGGGGCCACATGCATCTGAAGTTCGTTTGCAGTGGCTGGAGGCCCTGTCACTCCCATTCTCTCTCTCTCTCTTTCTCTCCTCTGCCTCTTTCTTTCTCTGTTGCTCTCAAATAATTAAATAAAAATAAACAACAAAAAGTTTAAGCAATGAAAACCCTTCTCAACCCATCATTAGGAAATTAAGTTGAGATTTCTTCATTCAATACTTCATAATAAAGTGGAATAACTTATCAATACATGGAGAACAGAGATAGAACAAAAATATATTCAAGAAGGGGTCACACAGCAAATGTTTACATTGAATTTTTCTTAATTTATGTGAATATCTTAGTGCTAATCTACAGACCTGTTTTCATAAATGGTAGTTGAATGGGTTAACAGGGCAGCTAGGGAATTTCTTGGGGTGGTAATAATAATATATATTTGGCTGGCGATTTACTACATAAATTTACAAAACTTTCAATGTCAGCATTTAGAATGTCTGCAGTGCATTTAATATATATTGTGCCTAATTGAGAAACTATTAACAGACATATATCTTTGTTATTTGGTTATTATAACTTAAAAAAGTAACAGAACCTCCTAATGCTTTCTAAATATGTTGCTATCAAATTTCCCAGAGAGGTATCAAACATATTTGTAAACCAGTCACTAACATTTATAATAATAATAATAATAATAACAACAACAACAATAACATTTAAGTAACACATCAATAAATGGATCCACACAGTGCACAATCGCAGCTTTAAGAGACTGGGTAGGCAGGGAGTTAGACGTACGCAACCAAGGAAGTGCATCACACCTTGCTAGCAGTGTCCACTGAATGTCACAATGCTGCTTAATGGGAAAGCATCCCTGAAGTCACAGTCAAGTCAGAACAGAGGCACCAAGGCACTATTTCTAATTGCTACACATGTGCACTAAAGTAGTGTCTGTATCCCCAAAATGTCCTCGCTTCATTCTAATATTATTTACATTGAAGTTTTATACAACACTGTGGGCTTTCAAGGGGATCAAGGGAAGACATACACTGAAAGGGAATCAAGCCTGCTGTGAACTGGAAGGAGTCATCCTACTCCCGTGATACCCATCTCATACATATTCATGACACTCAGCTTACAATATAGCAAATCAAAGATCCAGTATTACTACCCGCCCTTGGTTTGGCCTGTTCCCAACTTTTTGGATTGCATTATAATTTGCTTCACTTTTCTGAGTAAACATCTGCCTAAATCATTTGTATCTCTCAGATAATTTCCTTCAAAAATACAAAACCAAGAACTTAGCCAAGTAATATCAGTATGTAATGCACTATCAACAATACAATGAAACATTTAATAATTCACTTAAAAATTTTTTGTTTATTATTTTTATTTATTTATTTGAGAGTGACAGACAGAGAAAGAGGCAGTTAGAGAGAGAGTGAGAATGGGTGCGCCAGGGCCTCCAGCCACTGCGGACGAATTCCAGATGAGTATGCCCCCTTATGCATCTTGCTAACATGGGTCCTGGGGAGTTGAGCCTCGAACTGGGGTCCTTAGGCTTCACAGGCAAGCGCTTAACCGCTAAGCCATCTCTCCAGCCCTAATAATTCATTTTTAAATGGGTTAGTAAGTGAAATATTTTATCATTGCAACGTAGAGAAAAACAGTATTAATAAATTTTGACTTCTGTTTTAGCTTAGTAACTCTCCCATAGACGGGATTAAACATACAAATATTGTTTGTTGATACTGCCAATAATTCAGTGATGAGCTCTTAGGATCCTATGGATTTTTGCTTTGATAGGTGTTGAGTGTCCTCAGCATCTGTCTCCTTCACCCTGACACTGATTGTCAGGTTCACCATGGAAGCAGAAATCTTGCTTGTCAACCCACTTCCTCTGTGATTTCATCTGGGCCTGGGCTGAAATGAATGAAATAAATGAACCTGTGAGGGTTCATTTATTTCCTTGGGTCTCACAATCATCTGCAAAAGAAAAACAGATTTTTCAAAGCTGAGTGAAGTCAGAATGGCTTAAATAGGATATGATTTAATTTAATTTTGGAAAATTTTGATAAATATAGGCCTGATTTTAGCCAAAGACTAGTGGGAGCTTGACACTGGAGAGCATAATCTTTATCTCCATGGTATTCTGACCTGGTTTCCAGTTCTAAATATGGGTTCCTTTCCACTGAGTAGATCGCTTAGCTAATCAGAAAGCCATTGGTTACCCACCAAGGGCTGAGTGCCACCATCGTATTGGTATATGTTTTGTCAGGCTGGTTGCTTCCGAATAGCTTAGACCCCCGCTTGCTCACACACTTGTTGGCCACTATCTCTCATGGTAGTGCTTTCTAACACTAGGCAGGCTGTCTGGGGACTGGTCTCTTCTGGATTCCACCCAGGCCTTTCTATGTTTTGGGAAGGCAGCATATGGTGTATTCAGTAATAGGGTCTTACTTTTTAGCTAATCCTAGAGGGCTTTTTTTCTCTTTAGCTATTGCAGAATAGTTCTTTTCAGTTTTGTTATTTGTCTTAACTTTATGTTGCTGGGATAAACTTCAAAACCAGGAGCAGTTTGTGGAAGGAAGATCAGATTTATTGAAGCTTACAAATCTAGGGAAAGTTCCATAATGGCAGAAGAAGTTGGCCCCCTTTCACAAGACCATGTAGAAAGAAATGCCACCACCAGGACTATAAGCAAGAATACTTCAGGAACTCTAGGCAGAGCTAAATCTCTCTGCCTATCTTTAGAATGGAATATATTTTCACTCCCACATCTTAAGGCTAAGACCCTAGAATCTTCCTACAGTGATACCTCTTCCAGCCCTGTAACTGGAAATCCAAGAAGCATTAATAAAACAATCTACTGGGGGGGAGGTCCATTCAAACTACCACAGTGTGATAGTTAAGGTGATTGTCAACTTGATCTGTTTAGTAATCCACAGGCTGCTTCTAGGAAGGATCAACTAAAGGAGGAGGTCTTTCTCCCAGGGTGAGCCCTTCCCCCAGAGTGGGCGGCCCCGCTCAGAGAGGGACTTGATATAAGGAAGCTCTGGGTAGAAGAGTTCCCCTTTTCCTTCCTTCCTTCCACTTGGCTGCCGGAACTGCTCACTACCTTCTAGCGTGGATTGAAGACCAGTGCGGACTAAAGACCAACATCAACTGAAGACCCACGTGGATCGAAACCCAGCAGCTCCTCAGGAAGCCTCCAGGCTTTCCGGCACCATCTGCAGTGCCAGGTTGGGACTGCTGAGGCATCTGGCCACGTGGACTGAGCAGCTACAAGGTTCGGTGATTCTCAGGCCTGCAACTGCTATTGGACTACTGTAAGCTAATCCAATAAATTCCCTTTATAAAATAATTCATTCTAGTAATTCTGTTCCTCTAGAGAACCCTGACTAATACAGATTTTGGTACCAGGAGTGGTTCTAGAGAAACAGAATTGTAAGGATGGATTTCTCTAATGGGCTTAGTGCTATCTGGGGTTGGTTCTCCAATTTCAGTGCTACCAAAGGCCCTACTGGTGATAAGGAGAGCGCCTGTACTGGAAATAAAGAGGGCACTAATAATCCATGGTGTGCACTATTTAAAGAACTCCACGAGATAGATGTATTTGGGTGACCCTGACTCATGTCTTGTGAGGAGCAAGGAATTTAGTGACTCTGTATTTAAAACATGTGAATATTTGTGGAAAAGTAAGACCAATGATGAGGCTGGTTGGTTGCTTTTAGCTTCTCTAGACAAACTATTGAGGGAACAGAAGAAGCTCAAAAAGGAAAATTCCAAGCTTAAGACCCACATACATGATCTCAAGGTTTCCAAAGGTGCCCTGGAGGAGAGTCTCCTCTCTAGTCAGAACAGGGCTCAAATTGCAGAAAACCAAACCCAAGCTCTCATTGTGAGATTAGCTAACTTGCAACGTAAGCTTAAATCCCAGCCTCACCAACTATCAGAAGTTAAAGTGAGGGCACTGATTGGAAAAGAGTGGGATCCTGTGACTTGGGATGGTGATGTGTGGGAAGACCCTGAAGAACTTGGGGACATTGAAGTGGTAGACTCTGAAGAAGATGTTTTGGTTGAAAATATGACCTGCCCTCCCTTAGTACCAGTTGTATCCCCACCCCCACATCCTGAAGGATTATCCTCTCCTCCCTTGCCTGGGGGAATTCATCCCTCTTTGTCTGAGGAATCAGCAGAAAATGCTGGTGATTCTCAGTTCCCACCCATCTTTGCCTCTAGGCCTATAACCAGACGAAAGGCTAGGCAGGCTCCTAAAGGTGAGATAGAAAGTGTGACACAGGAGGAGGTGAGGTACTTGTACAGGCAGAAGCATGGGGAATATGTGTGGGAATGGATTTTAAGGGTATGGGATGATGGAGGAAGAAACATAAGATTAGATCAGGCTGAATTTACTGAAATGGGCCCATTGAGCAGAGATTTTAGATTTAATAATGCAGCTCATGCAGTTGGAAGGGGTGCCAAGAGTTTATTTGATTGGTTGACTGAAGTATGGCTCCAAAGATGGCCTACTGTGAATGAGCTTGAGCTGCCTGATATTCCTTGGCTTAATGTCAATGAAGGGATTAAAAAGCTCAGAGAACTTGGAATGCTGGAGTGGATTTGCCATGTAAACTCATCTTTGCCCCCACAATGGGAGCAACCAGAAGATGTGCCCTTCACTAAGACCATAAAAAACAGGTTTGTGAGGGGAGCGCCAGCATACTTAAAGTCCTCTATCATTGCTCTTTTATGTAAAGAAGACCTCACAGTGGGAGCTGCAGTTGCTGCATTAGGTGATTTAGATGCAATGGGCATAACTGGATCTCGGGGTAACAAGGGCCAAGTGGTAGCGCTGAATCGCCAAAGGCGGGGTGAACGTGTTTTTCATAATAGACAGTGTAGGCAAAATTATGCACATAAAGGTATGACTCGTATGGACCTTTGGCATTGGCTGATTAATCATGGTGTTCCCAGAAGTCAAATAGATAAGAAGCCTACTGAGTTTCTTCTTGATCTGTATAAGCAGAAAAGTTCCACAGCAAGGGGACATAAAGCCACTTTGAATTATAGCAAGAGAAAATCAAGGCCTCTTAATCAGTTTCCAGACTTGAGCCAGTTTACAGATCCTGAGACCCTTGATTGAAGGGCTGGCCGGGTTCCCTCGGGGAAGGACCCCCCTACAATTGCCAAAAGTTTCAATATTAAACTTACACCTCTCCTTCCTCAGAGGGACCTGCGGCCTTTTGCTAGGGTAACTGTATGCTGGGGGAAAGGAAATAATAAGACCTTTTGGGGCCTACTGGACACTGGCTCTGAATTGACATTGATTCCAGGAGACCCCAAAAAGCACCATGGCCCTCCAGTTAAAGTAGGTGCTTACGGAGGTCAGGTGATCAATGGAGTTTTGGCGAATGTTAGACTGACAGTGGGTCCACTGGGTCCCCTAACGCATCCTGTGGTTATTTCCCCAGTCCCAGAATGCATAATTGGGATAGATATACTTAGCAGTTGGCAGAACCCCCACATTGGATCCCTGACTTGTGGAGTAAGGGCTATTATGGTTGAAAGGCCAAATGGAAGCCATTGAGGCTCCCACCACCAGGGAAAATAGTGAATCAAAAACAATATCGCATCCCTGGAGGGATTTCAGAAATTAATGCCACTATAAAGGACTTGAAGGATGCAGGGGTGGTGGTTCCCACCACATCTCCCTTTAACTCTCCTATTTGGCCTGTTCAGAAGACAGATGGATCCTGGAGAATGACAGTGGATTATCGGAAACTTAATCAGGTGGTGACTCCAATTGCAGCTGCTGTACCAGATGTGGTTTCTTTACTTGAGCAGATTAACACGTCTCCTGGTACCTGGTATGCAGCTATTGATCTTGCAAATGCTTTCTTCTCCATACCTGTCCATAGGGACCACCAGAAGCAATTTGCCTTCAGCTGGCAAGGTCAGCAGTACACATTTACTGTTTTACCTCAAGGTTATATTAACTCTCCAGCCCTGTGTCATAGCTTAGTTCGCAAGGACCTTGATCGCCTGTCCCTTCCACAGGGTGTCACATTGGTCCATTATATTGATGACATAATGCTAATTGGATCAAATGAGCAGGAGGTGGCAACCACTCTGGAGTTGCTGGTACAGCATATGCGCATCAGGGGATGGGAAATAAATCCATCCAAAATTCAAGGACCTTCCACCTCAGTGAAATTTCTAGGAGTTCACTGGTGTGGGGCATGCAGGGATATTCCTTCTAAGGTGAAGGACAAGTTGTTGCATTTGGCCCCTCCTACCACTAAGAAAGAAGCACAACATCTAGTGGGCCTATTTGGATTTTGGAGACAGCACATTCCTCACTTGGGTGTCTTACTCCATCCCATATACCAAGTGACTCGGAAAGCTGCTAGTTTTCATTGGGGCCCAGAACAAGAGAAGGCTCTTCGACAGGTGCAGGCTGCTGTGCAGGCTGCTCTACCCCTTGGGCCATATGATCCAGCAGATCCGATGGTACTTGAGGTTTCAGTGGCAGACAGGGACGCTGTTTGGAGCCTTTGGCAGGTCCCCATAGGTGAATCACAGCGGAGGCCCTTGGGATTTTGGAGCAAGGCCCTGCCATCATCTGCAGACAATTATTCTCCCTTTGAGAGAGACAGCTCTTGGCCTGCTAATTGGGCCTTAGTGGAAACTGAACGTTTGACAATGGGCCATCAAGTTGCTATGCGACCCGAGCTGCCCATTATGAGCTGGGTGTTGTCTGACCCACCAGGCCATAAAGTTGGACGTGCACAGCAGCAGTCCATCATCAAGTGGAAGTGGTATATACGTGATCGGGCTCAAGCAGGCCCTGAAGGTAGGAGTAAGTTACATGAGGAAGTTGCCCAAATGTCTATGATTGCTACTCCTGTTGCAATGCCTTCTGTCCCCAAGCATGCACCTATGGCATCATGGGATGTGCCCTATGATCAACTGACTGAGGAGGAGAGATCTAGGGCATGGTTTACAGATGGTTTAGCACGTTATGTTGGCACTGCCCAGAAGTGGACAGCTGCAGCATTACAGCCCCTTTCTGGGACAACTCTGAAGGACTGTGGTGAAGGGAAGTCTTCACAATGGGCAGAACTTCGGGCAGGGCATATGGTTGTGCATTTTGCTTGGAAGAAAAAATGGCCAGATGTGCCGTTATACACTGACTCATGGGCTGTGGCCAATGGTTTGGCTGGATGGTCTGGGACTTGGAAGGAGCACAGTTGGAAAATTGGTGAAAAGGACATTTGGGGAAGGTGTATGTGGATAGACCTCTCTGAATGGGCAAAGGATATAAGGATACTTGTGTCCCATGTCAGTGCTCATCAGAAGTTGACCTCACTGGAGGATGACTTTAATAATCAAGTAGACAAGCTGACCTGTTCTGTGGATAGTGGTCAACCTCCTTCCTCAGCCACCCCTGTCATTGCCCAATGGGCCCATGAACAAAGTGGCCATGGTGGCAGAGATGCAGGCTATGCATGGGCCCAACAACATGGACTTCCACTAACTAAGGCTGACCTGGCTACAGCTACTGCTGAGTGCCAAATTTGCCAACAGCAGAGGCCAACTCTGAGCCCCCGATATTCCTCGGGGTGACCAGCCAGCAACCTGGTGGCAGGTTGACTACATTGGACCTCTTCCATCATGGAAAGGGCAGCGTTTTGTCCTTACTGGAATAGACACTTATTCTGGGTATGCATTTGCCTTTCCTGCACGTAGTGCTTCTGCCAAAACTACCATCCGTGGGCTTACAGAATGCCTTATCCACCGTCATGGCATTCCACAGAGCATTGCTTCTGACCAAGGAACTCACTTCATCACCAAGGAAGTACGGCAGTGGGCTCATGATCATGGAATTCACTGGTCTTACCATGTGCCCCACCATCCTGAAGCAGCTGGCTTGATAGAACGGTGGAATGGCCTTTTGAAGAAACAGCTACAGCGCCAACTAGGTGGCAACAGCTTGGAGGGCTGGGGGAGTGTCCTCCAGCAGGCTGTATATGCTCTGAATCAGCGTCCTATATATGGTACTGTTTCTCCTATAGCCCGGATTCACGGGTCCAGGAATCAAGGGGTGGAAATGGGAACGGTCCCACTTGCCATCACCCCAAGTGACCCGTTAGCTAGATTTTTGCTTCCTGTTCCCGCAACCTTACTCTCTGCTGGACTACAAGTCTTTGTCCCAGAGGGGGGAGTGCTTTTGCCAGGAGACACAAAGAACATTCTATTGAACTGGAAGCTAAGACTTCCCCCTGGTCACTTTGGGCTCCTAATGCCCTTGAGTGAACAGGCTGAGAAAGGAGTTACAGTGATTGCAGGGGTGATTGATCCAGGGGGAAATTGGGCTGCTCCTCCACAATGGCGGTAAGGAAGAGTATGCCTGGAGTGCAGGAGATCCTTTAGGGCATCTGTTAGTGTTACCATGTCCTGTTGTCAAAGTCAATGGACGACTGCAACAACCCAATAGAAGTAGTGTGATAAATGGCCCAGATCCTTCAGGAATGAAGGTATGGGTTACCCCTCCAGGTAAAGAACCAAGACCTGCTGAGGTGCTTGCTGAAGGTGGAGGGAATACAGAATGGGTAGTAGAAGAAGACAGTTACAAATATCAGCTAAGGCCACGTGATCAGTTACAGAAACGAGGACTGTGATTGCAATGTTTCTGTCCTGCCTTGATAACAGAGTGTTTGTATCTACACCAATATTAAGATTGTATCATTAGCTAAACTGTTGAATTTATACTAGACCCATTGTAGTAGAGACTAAGCTTATGTTTGGGGGAAGGTTTTGCGGTTCCGGTTGTACGTGGGATAGTTCTGCGACGTTAGGCGGAATTATGAGCTTGTTACTGTTTTCATTTGGAAAATAAGTATGATGTAAGGAGACATGATTTGATGCCAAGTTGACAAGGGGTGGACTTGTGATAGTTAAGGTGTTGTCAACTCGATCTGTTTACTAATCCACAGGCTGCTTCTAGGAAGGATCAACTAAAGGAGGAGGTCTTTCTCCCAGGGTGAGCCCTTCCCCCAGAGTGGGCGGCCCCGCTCAGAGAGGGACTTGATATAAGGAAGCTCTGGGTAGAAGAGTTCCCCTTTTCCTTCCTTCCTTCCACTTGGCTGCTGGAGCTGCTCACTACCTTCTAGCGTGGATTGAAGACCAGTGCAGACTAAAGACCAACATCAACCGAAGACCCACGTGGATCGAAACCCAGCGGCTCCTCAGGAAGCCTCCAGGCTTTGCGGCTCCTCAGGAAGCCTCCAGGCTTTCCGGCACCATCTGCAGTGCCAGGTTGGGACTGCTGAGGCATCTGGCCACGTGGACTGAGCAGCTACCAGGTTCGGTGATTCTCAGGCCTGCAACTGCTATTGGACTACTGTAAGCTAATCCAATAAATTCCCTTTATAAAATAATTCATTCTAGTAATTCTGTTCCTCTAGAGAACCCTGACTAATACACACAGTATGTAACGTTTCCATCCTGCACTTGCAGCCATTTCAGCAGATCTGTACTTCCCTATAGTGCTTCAGCTTCCTCTGTGCCAGTCTTTCCATTTACCTTGTTCTCCAAATTTAATAACATCTCTAGCCTGAAATTTTTATTTGGAATACTATCATTGGTAGGTGGAGAGGGACTTTTGGAACAAGCATTTTCCCAACACAAAGACCATTAGAGATTCACTCAGGGTGACTGATGAGAAGTGAGTGCTCTTTTCTGGGGTTCTACTACTAAAGGTTAAGCATCAAAATAAGCACTTTCTGCTTCTGGACTAAATAAATTGTCTATCCTTACATGCAAATGTTTGTGTTCATGTTCTGTTTGAATTTTCAATATCAGTGCTGCCAACAAGGAAAGATTACCAACCAACAAGTTGTAGGGCACTTTATATCTGTTTTTCAAAAAGTGAATGTGTAGTGATCATGGACACAAACAGAAAATTATTGGCCTCAGTGACTTCTAACAACTAGGAAGTAATATCACCTACTGTACATAAATAAGCACAGAAAACCGAGCAAAAGTGTATGTCAACTTTATCTCTGTGTCAAAGCATGTGGAATATATTGCAAAATGATAAAAGTAGTGGTAAAACAATCCTACACAAATACTGATGTGGTTATAATTACAAAAATTTTAGAAAATTAATTTCAATATAAATGTCACCACCATTTTCATAAATTCTTAGAAAGTAACTAAACTAAAACCCTCAGACATTTTCAGACTTATTATTTTCACATGAAAAGGCTAATACATGAGAATAAAGTCACTTCCTTTGACTTTGCAAAAAAGTATGCATGTGATAATTAATCAAATAAATGTGAGACTCAAGTGTAAAAGGGTGCAAGACTTTTGCTAAATTCAGGAATAATTTAAGAAATTATTTTCAAATCACATAGATTGAATATTTTTATGATCTTTCAACTTGTAATCTAGAATAAGAAAAATAAATGGTATTTGATTTGGACTAACAATAATACCAGTATCCATAAATGTCATGATAACTATATGAAATGCTTATAGAAGTAATCAAAAATATTATAAATTTCCAGAAAATTATAATATACAAATTTTGTCTGAAAGTAAAAAAAAAAATAGAAAAATATTTTGAACAATGTGTGTTTAATTGTACAAGATATCAAAACAGTAAAAATGACAAAAGATTTCACAATACTTGTATATTAAAAACTATAAAATATTGTTTATATACATTAAAGAAACTTGTATTACTAGAGAGCATGGTCATGTTTATACAAAGGAAGACTCAATTTTCGCCAAACTGATTTTATAAGTCAACCCAAATCTCATGGAAAGATAATGACAGGGTCATGATAGAACTTATTTGAGAAAGCAAATGATCTCAGCATATAAAATTTTTCTCAAAAAAGTTATAATAATATTAGAATGCCTTACTGTCCTATTTAAATATCTATTACAAAGCTATAATAATTATAAATAGTGTGTATTGGTATTGAGTGAAATTTATGATGAAAAGCACAAAACAGAGGATCAATGATCAGAACCACCTACATCACAATAACTGCCTGGAGTTCAGCTAATGCTCCCATCCTACTCAGGACTGCATAGCCATGTAAAGCAACTTGCTCTTTTACTCTACACTAAAATTAATTAACTCTCTGTGTATTTTAGACTTTAAAAAATAAGCAAAACCATTTCTGGAAAAAAAAAAAAACAGAAGAAAATTTAATGTATACACACACACACACACACACACATTAGTTTGGAAAATGATTTGAGGGGATTAACAGTAAATAGGATTTAATAAAATTATTTTAAAAAACCAACAAAACATATGCATATACAAATGTTTACTATAAACTTAGAAAGAAAATCCTTAAAAAAGTATTATGCCTTCAAATATAGCCCATTCTTAATCCAATTAAAACAGACAAAATCATTTGAATAGCAATGTCACAAAAAAGGTGTAGGAACTGAGCATTGTGGTGCACACCTTTAATCCCAGCACTTGGAAGGTAGAGGCAGGAAACTCACTGTGGTAGTTCGAGGCCACCCTGAGGCTATGAATTCCAGGACAGCCTGAGCTATAGCAAGACACTACCATGGAACTGCCCCCCTGAAAAAAATAAATAAATAAACAATGTGTAGGAAAGTAAAGCTATGAAAACCTGGATTTTATTAGCCTTCAAGGAAAACCAAATTTGAAAAGTGTAAAAGTTACTCCATGCTATAAGAATAGCTAAAGTAAGCCTTACAGCAAATGTTGGCAAGACTGTGGTACCTCTGAAAGTCTCTCTAATTAGAGGGAAATATCATAAATATCACAGGAGTTGGAAGATGTTCATTATTAGATTTTTAAAATATGAAAATATACTCCTGCCTCTCTAGGGCCTCAAGAAACACTTAAGGTATGCTTTAAGAAGCTATGTAGACAATTAGAGTGATGGATTCATGGTTAAGGCACTTTCCTGCAAAGCCAAAAGACCCAGGTTTCAATCCCCAGAACAGTTCAAGAGCTGGAGGCCCTAGAACACCCATTCTCAATATCTCTATTTGCCTCTTTCTCTATCTCAAATAAATAAATAAAAACTTTTAAAAAGATATTTATACAAATGTTAAGAACAACTTAATAGTCAGTAATTGAGAACTACCTAGATGTCTATCTACAGATAGATTTATATAAAGTTTGTGAACTCTACACAGTGGCAGAATAGGTAGTAATAAGTGACATATTCTTCAAAATATATATAGTTGCCAAAGAGAGGGAGAGGAAAGGAGAGAAAGAGAGGTGGATACAGAGAATGGATGTGCCAAGACTTCTATCCACTGCAAACAAACTTCAAATGCATGCACCACCTTATGCATCTTGCTTACATAGGTCCAGGGGAATCGAACCTGGGTCCTTTGGCTTTGCAGGCAAGCCCCTTAACTGCTAAGCCATCTCTCCAGTCTATAAATGACATACTCTTTATGTAACCAAGTATGTTGGATCATCTGAAAATAATAGAATGGAAAATCTAGACCAAAGTATTTTCTATTGGATTGTATATACATACTTTAATATAAAAAATATAAAATACTTTAATATAAAAAATAAAATAAAAAATATAAATCTATATTGACAAAAAGTAGTCATCTGCTATTGAGAAAGGAAGGGAATATCAGAAAGGAAAATTAAAAGAGAAACAAACAATTACTTTGCCTGTATTGGTGGTGTTGAACATGGATATGTATGGAATATACCATCATATTTTCTACTTCTAGAGCAGGAACTTTATCTTTACAATTTACTCCAAAGATTTTAAAACAAAACAACACAAAATGTGAATAAATAAGATAATAATCTAAGTTTTCAAGGTACTTGTATAACTGTGGAATATGTGGATGTACATATTCTTATGTAAATGTATAATATTGTTGTTTGAATTCATGTGTAATTCTGTTCTCATCCTCGTTTCAGAGTTTAGCGTTACCAGCTACAAGCTATTAACCTTGGGGAGGTTACATGATGAATCTTCATCAAAGAATGGAAATAAACATAAGATATACTTTATTGTGTAGTCATGGTGTCATAGAGCATTTAAAAAAGTGTCTTAGCAAATTGTACATAATGTCTTATTTCTACTTAAAAGTAGTCACCAAAGTTAACTGCATATCTTTTCATAAAACCTTTTTTTTGTTATATATACATTTTTATAGGCTATAAAGTAAGATAAACAAACTAACTCATTTTTCATTTAGTATTTTTTTAGTTTCTCTTCAGTAAGAATAAATGGGAGATCATTTGTGTATAGCAATTTTTGATTCCTTATATATTATGCTAGACATAATACCTCAGACCACCACTTTTCCTCTGTTCCACCTCCTCTTCCATGTACCAATCACTCTCACTTGCCTGGAATAATCCAATACCAACAAAGGATGAAGATGAAAGATGAGTCATGTAGAAGTCATCTAACTCTCTGTCTATGCACTTTCAGTGGACTCCCACTGGAATAGCAGCTACTCAAATCACTTTCAATCAACTAGAAAAGTTCAAATAAATTATGAGTGGGGTGGGCTCCCATGACAGAGCAGCAATCCTGCCCAAATCAGTAATAAGCACTAAAAGAATTTCTGGAGCAACAAATATCAGAAGATAAAAAGGTGAAAAAAAAATGGCAAGGAAACTAGGGTCAGGGTTCATTCTGAGATCATTTGCCAAATTAGTGGTCAGAGAGAATTACATTGGTTCATTAAATTACCTTCATTTCATCTACTTTTCAGTTTAGTTTAATGATTTCTAATATGTGCCATCAGAAAACTTCTAGTTACATCTGTATTACTGAAGGAAAATAGAAGTAGATATGAGCAAAGCATGAAGAGAAATAGACAGGTTAATGTTAAGAGTTGAAGGAGGTTTGTAATTAATTGGCACAAAATCACAGTGACAATTCTAGTTCTATTGCACTTGCAGAAAATGAACAATTACATTTTTTTCTGGGTATGAGCAAAGACTAAAGCAGTGGAGAATAATTAATTGGAAGCAACATTAAACATCATGTTCCCTACTCCAGAGGAGGAGCAAAATGATGATGATTTTTCTTGGAAGATGAGCAAGTAAGAAAAATTTGAATGCCAATTAACTCCTGACCATTGGGTCAGAACACTGTTTATTAAGAGTTTCCCTGTCAAATAATTCACAGTACTTCCTGGTGGACTGAGACATTTCCTGACACATTTTTGTGCTTATAATATGATTTAAAAATTAAAACAGAGTAGCTCCATTGTGAATAAACTGGAACTTTTTAAGAATAATAAATGCTTAACTATAATCAGTTCATTTTAAAGATATATTATCCATTTATATTCAATTTATAATATCTTATGATCTAAAGGTATGGATATTTTATTCTCAGGTAAATATATAGCAATGTATGTTCATATATGGAGAGAGAGAGAGAGTCATCTAACACATTATTGTGAGTATGTAACACAGGCAGGTTAAGAGAACACTTAATGGAACCAGATGACTGGTTCAGCTCCCTTATCTGCCATCTGCTAAATGTGTGACCTTGGGAAGCTACTTAACATCACTGCTTCTGTGGGTAAAATAATGTACAATATGCTGTAAAGAATAAAAAGTTTAGTACTGATTGCATGAGTTTTCTATGGCTGCCTTAAGTAATTACTACAAATTTAACAGTGTTAAATTCCATTGTTTTGTTTTGTTATCTTTTCATTAAAAAATATAGGTACAAGTGGATTCAGCTGGTTCTCTTTCTCTTGTGTTTCACAAGAAATAAGTCACAGACAACTTCATGTCACTTGTGGTAGTCTCTTGGGATGAAAGCACTTTCAGACTCATTCTGGTTTCTAGAGAGGAAATTCAGTTCCATATGGTACAAGACTTAGGTTTCTCTCTCTCTCTCTCTCTCTCTCTCTCTCTCTCTCTCTCTCTATCTCTCTCTGCTGTAGATGTGTGATATTGTGAGCAGGTGGTTATGTTTTTTGCCCTCATAAGGAAAGTTTCCACTGAATCTGAAAGCCTGAAATAAAATCTTCTTCAAATAACATATATCTGGTCAGGGGTTTAGTCCCAGCAGCGTAAGGTAACTGCTATAATCGCAATTCACCATATGTAGAACTCAATTGCAGAATTCCCTTATGACTGGAGCTTTAGTGGAATTAAGAAAATGGCTCACACTATTTTCCATTTTTAACATCTGTGGTTCAACGAAGCTCATTTTTTTGCTAATATGTAAACATTGTCTGATTTCAGGAAATAAGTTATTTGGACAATTAATGGATAGAATATGGTAACAACAATAGATGTATCATAGAAAGATTTAATGTGTACATAGAAAATGCTGATCTTAAAAACTGCATAGCTTAAAGATAAGATAAAAAATGACACACACATTAAGTGTATACTTAAAATAACACACAATTCAAGGAAAATAATGAATGCATATAAAAGAGCATTGCTCATTTTTTTCAAGGTTTGATATTGTTGGGTAAAATTATTTAAAAATTCAAGTATTTTTTCTATAAATGTAACATATTATGGATATTTTAAAGAACATAGTTATATGGATACATCATGTGTTAATATCACCTTGTCCCTCCTCCCTACCCCAATTCCACAGGAGATCCTCCAAGTGGGATTTCTAGTATTCCTCGTGGGGTTGTGGGTTATGCATTAAGGGAGCAGCAGTCAGTTATTGTGTGACTCAGGGCATGACGTCCCAACTTGTGCCTCTCACAATCATTTTAACCCCTCTTTTACAAAATTGCCTGAGCCTTGGTGAGTGTATTTTAAGTTTACTTCAGTGATGAACTCTTGGGAGCCTCTGGATTTTTGCTTTGGCATGTGTTGACTATCATGAGTGTCTATCTCCTTCACCCTGGTGCTGATTGTTGGGTTACCATGGAAGCAGCACTCTTTCTTATCTCCCAAATTCCTCTGTGATTTCTTTTGGCCCTTGCTGAAAGGTGAGGGATGGTTTATCTCATCTCCTTGGGTCTTGCTACCTTCTGAAAAAGACAAACATATTCTCTAATGGAGAATCAGCATAGGTTAATTCGGATAAATATTATTAATTCAGGAAGATTTTGATGGATATGTACTCACTTTTAGCCAAAGACTAATGGGCGCTTGACATTGGAGAGCATCATATTTGTCTCCCTATGCTTCAGACCTGGTTCCCAGTTCCAGATATGGGTTCCTTTCCACTGAGCTGTAGTCTTGGCCAACCAGAAAGTCTTTGGTTACCCACCAAGGCTGTGTGCCACCATTGCACTGGTGTGCTTCTTGTCAGGCTGGTTGTTTCTGAGTACCTTAGACCTCTGCTTGCTCACACCATTGTTGGCCACTTTCCACCAGTAGCTCATGCAGCACTTTCCAGCACTAGACAGGCTGTCTGGGGCTTGACTATCTTCCAGATTCCAGCCAGGACTCTCTGGGTTCTGTGTCAGCAGAATATGGTGTCTTCAGCAATAGGGTCTTACCTTTTTACCTCAGGTGGGTAATAAAATGCTTTTTCATAAACCTGTCTTGTCTTTGGGACCACCTCATAAGTTTCTCTAAGCAGCAACTCAATTTATGTAGCACTGATTTCTGGTAATGGGAATTAAAGGTCAGAGCCAATTTGTTTTTAAGGTTAGGCTTCATCCCACCCTTCAAGGAGAAAGGTTTCTATGGCACCCGTTCATTTTGGGTTTAGTTTTGTGTATATTTCTCTCCCTAGCAACCTTTCCCCTCTCCCCAAGCTTCAATTAGCCTATCTGATATGATAACATCTCAAGCTGATCCAGGTTAGAAACTAAAGATGAGTGAGAACATGCTGCATTGTCTTTCTATGATTATGTGTTCAATAAGTAGGATCTGTTTAAAATCCATCCATTTTTTTCTACATATTCCATTGTATCTTTTTTTTTTTCTTCTTACTGCTTACTGCTGAATAGAATTCCATTGTGTATATGTAACAAAACTCCGTTATCCATTTGCCCAATGATGGACAACTGTGTTGATTCCACTTCTTAGCTATTATGCATTGAGTGGCTATAAGCAGACTGAACAAGCATCTCTGTAGTGAAGCAAGGAATATTTAGAGCATATTCATAGTAAGGGAATAAGTAGGTCTCTTTGGTAGTTCTATATTCACCTTTTAAAAAAAATTTTTGCTCATTTTTATTCATGTATTTGAGAGTGACAGTGACAGAAAGAAGCAGAGACAGAGAGAGCATGGGCGCACCAAGGCTTCCAGCCACTGCAAATGAACTCCAGATGCATGTGCCCCCTTGTGCATCTGGCTAACGTGGGTCCTGGAAAATCGAGCCTCAAACCAGGGTCCTTAGCCTTCACAGGCAAGCGCTTAAGTGCTAAGCCATCTCTCCAGCCCCTACATTCATCTTTTTCAGGAATCTTCATATTAATTTCCATAATGGTTTACAAGCTTGTATTTCTACCAACAGTGAATGAGGGTTCCTCTTTCACAATATCCTCACCAACATTTGCTGTTGTTTGACTTTTTAATGAATGTCATCATGACTGGAGTAAGGTGGAATCTATCATAGTTATTTTAATTTGCATGTCCTGATGGTTAGGAATGTTGAAAAATTTTTAAGTGTGTGTAAAACAGTTGTATTTTTTCATCTGAGAACTCCCGATTCAGTTCTTTACCCTATTTTTGAGTGGGTTGTTTGATTTTTTTATTTAGTTTTTTGAGTTATTTGTAGATTCTAGATATTAATCCTATGTCAACTATATATCTGGTGAAAATTTTCTCCGTACTGTGGATAATCTATTGGGACTACTTATGGTGTGTTTGTCTGTGTAAAATCTTTTTACCTTCATGAGATCCCATTGGTTGAGATGTTGTTTAATTTCCTGGGCTACTGTGGTATTGTTCAAGAAGTCTTTCCCCACTCCTATATCATGAGGAGTCCCTTTTATTTATTTATTTTTTGTCCAGTAATTAAAGAATTCCAGGTATTTTTGTATTTTTTTAAAGATTTTAGTTTTACTTATTTATTTATTAGAGTCAGAGAGAGGGAGAGAGAGGATAAAGAGAGTGAGAATGGGCATGCCATGTCCTCTAGCCACTGAAGCATGTACCACCATGTGCATCTGGCTTATGTGGGACCTGGAGAATTGCACTGGGATCCTAAATGCTAGATTCCCAGGTGAGGGATATTTGGGAATTAACACCTCCTAGAGGGAGTGTGTTGTTGGGGTTTATGGGTATTTTAGCCAGCTTCCCCTTGCTAGTGTTTAGCACACTCTCCTGTTTCTGTTGTCCACTTTATGTGGGCCAGGGGGTGATGTCCACCCTGTACTCATGCTATAGTTTTCCCCTGCCATCGTGGAGCTTCCTCTTGAGTCTGTAAACCAAAATAAACCTCTTTTTCCCACAGGCTGATCTTGGTTGGGTGATTTTTACCAGCAATGAGAACATGACTGTAACAGTAAAGTGATACCAAGGAGTGGTATTTCTGCTTGACCCTTGACTGTGTGGCTTTGGCCTTTTGGAGCTGATTCTCAAGAGGAATGTCGAAGGATTTGAAAATTTGGCCAAAGAGATCCCTTGCAGTGCTGTAAGTATAGCATGATGGACTGTTCTGGTCAGAGTTGAAAGACCTGAATGCAGTAAGAAGTATGGACTGTGACATGTAGCTTATGAGGATGAGAAAGAATTTTGCTTGGACTGGGCTAGCAGTTTGTGTGGGAAGCTTGCTGTTAGGCCTGTGTCCTGAGAAGTTGTGCAGGGTTGATGTGAGTAGAAATGACCTGGTGTGAGCAGAGGGATATGGCATAGAATGAAAAATCTTTGGGTGAAATGTTGCTCCTTCAGTTGCAATTGAGAGATTACAACTTTTGAGATTAGACCAGCTGACCTGTACTGGGGCAAGAGGAAGAATGTAGACTCTTTTGAAGGGGCCTGAGTGCTCAAGAAGTGTCCTGTTCTTCAAAGTCTGCTTTATTCCCCCCTGAATTGACAAATTGGCACCCTTCCTGGTATTGTGGAGTATAAGAAATGCAGGAAGGGGAGGGTCATTGAATTTGCAATGCGGTCTTGTGTTTTGGAAATGGCCACGAGCAGTGTGAAGCAGGTTTGTTGGTTGCCTGCAAGGAGATCCCCTGGGGCCATGAGGATGAACCATTGGTTGCAGTAGAGACCCAGTGGAGATGTCAGGACCACAAGATGGCTGCCGAGGAATGCTGCTGACCAGGATGAAGTTTTCCAGGACTGTGAGTAGTGTAGCTGGAGTGGTGGAATTGGAACTCCAGAGACTTGTTGCTGGTTATAAGTATCAGATTTGGAGATTTGTCACTGGCTAGAGTTGGTGGACTTGAAGCTACACAGTTTGATGCTTGCCCTGGTTGTTTTAAATCTTGTATTGGTTGAATGTTTCTTTGCTATGCCCAATGCCATATTTTGCATTATGCATGTTTATTGTGTGCAATTATGGTTTTTGTGGGGGGATTATTTGGTATTATGGCTCAGTTAAAAGATCTTGGACTATAGGGATGTTTGAACATCATTGGAATTGATAAAAATTATGAGAACTTTTAACATTGGATGAATGCATTGCATTTTACATCATGAATGGTTAACAGTTTATGGGGGACATGGGCAGAATGTGCTGGTTTGATTGAGATGTCCCACATAAACCTAGAAGTTCTGAATGTTAGATTCTCAGGGATGGAGATTCGGTAATTAATACCTTCTGTAGAGAGTGTATTGTTGGGGATGGGCTTCTGGATATTATAGCCAGTGTCCCCATGCCAGTGTTTGGCACACTCTCCTGTTCCTGTTGTCCACCTTATGTTGGACAGGGGGTGATGTCCACTCTCTGCTCATGCCATAGTTTTCCCCTGCCATTATGGAGCTTCCAGCTTCCCCTCAAGTCTGTAAGCCAAAACAAATTTCTTTTTAGCACAAGCTGCTCTTGGTTAGGTGCTTTCTACCAGTAATGTGAATCTGACTGCAACAGCCATTTTCACAGTGTTAATTCTACCTATCTAGGAAAATGGAAGGTCTTTCCAGCTTCTCAAGTCCTCCCTGATTTATTTCTTGAGTAATTTTATAATTTCATTATTTAGGTCTTTCACATCCATCCTTAGTGTTATTCAAAGGTTTATTTTTTTGTGGCTATTGAAAATGGGACAGCCTAGCTGATTTCTTTTTCTGTATAGTTGTCCTTTACATATAGAAAGGCTAATGCTTTTTGTCAGTAGCTTAGAGGTTCTGCCCTCCACACGAGTGACTGTTAGCTAAAGTTTTAGGAAAGTTTTTTCAAGTTCTGTTTGATTTTTGTTTACTGGTGTTTGTGTGTGTGTGTGTGTGTGTGTGTGTGTGTTTTATATCATGTCCATCTCTTTTTTGAGGTGTAATTTCAGTTCAAGGTCTGATTTTCTTCATGCTTCATAGAATCCATATTGCATTTGATCATGTCTCCATTCAGATTAATTAGGTTGTTAATTGAGTTGCTTTACTTGTTGACTCACTTTGAATTCATTTATCTCTCTTCTGAGGCTTTTCTTATATTCTTTAATTAAGTTAAGCCTAGTAACAAAAGATCTGTGCACTACCAGAAATTTTGCTGAATTTCATTTTTCTGATTGTTGTTTGTTTGATGATTTGCTTCCAGTTCAGCAAGTCTCTTGATCAGAGTCACACAGCCTATTGTGTTTTCATTTTGGGATTTAATCTCTGTTGCTTTCTCTGTTTTTACTAAACAGTTTCATTGTGGAGCTAGGTATCTTTGGTGTATATATCTCAGTTTTCTGACATTATTTTTTATTTCTTTGCATTGTAGTCTCCCCTTCTTGGGATAAAAGTTATTTTATTTAGTAGGAAACAATTGTTTGTCCTTGTAGGATCTTCAGTGAGTGCTCTGTTTTAAATGTGAACTGGATTGGAGTAGGATGGGGTTATAGCCACAGATGCACAGATTGTGGAAGTTGCAAGAACGCCAAGGGTACCTGGGGAACTGGGAGGTGGGCAGTGGGAATCTCTGTCCTACTCACTCTACTTGCATACACTCTTTAGCCCAGAGGTACCAGGGGTTGGGGAGCCAGGATCCAGGAACCTGGAGCAAGAGGTCAGCTACCACAGTGGCCCATGGGCCTTGTGACTCAGGGACACAGGAATTTGGGGACAAAAATGCCAGTCAGTCAGGAAGGTGGAGCAAAAGGCCTGCTTCTGGAGCACATATGCAGGGTCCAGGCCAAGCCAAGCCAGCAGGAGGGGTACTGGGCTCAGGGAACTGGGAAGTAGGGAATGAAGCAAGATCTCTGGCCTACTCGCTCCACAAGTGAACATTCCACAGCAGGCTATCTTGGCTCTTATGAATTTTCAAAGTTGATCAATGTTCACAACTTATTTTTGAAAAGTTAAATATGTTTTTAAACATATTTTTATAATTTGTCCTACTTTTTTCAGTTTTATTTTCCTTTTTTGATTTATCTGTCACTTTTGCCTTCTGGGCTTGTTGTCATGATACAAATTTGACATGTTACTATGTAATTTCATCTTTATCCTATTTATAAATGAGAAAGAGAAAGAGAATTGGTGTCCCAGGGCCTTATCACACTACAAACAAATCCAGATGTGGTACCAACTTGTGTGCATGTGCCACCTGTATGCATCATGACCTTGTGCATTTGGTTTGAACATGTTCTGGGTAGGTGAACCATGGTCCTTAGGCTTTGTAGAAAATTACCTTAACTGCTAAGTCATGTCTCCAGTTCCTTCTTTTATATTGAACAATTATTTTTACTCTTAAAGATAGAAGATTCATTATCCTAAATTTTTATCTATACAAAATACCAAAAGAGTAGTTAAAAGCACTTGCTTATAAAGCCTACTGGCCTGGATTTATTTCTTTAGAACCTTCTTAAAGCCACATGTAAAAAGTAGCACATCCATCTAGAATTAATCTGGAGCCATAAGAGGCCCTCACAAGTTGCTCAATGTCACTCTTGCTCTCTCTTTCTTTCTCTCTCTGCTTCTAAATGAAGAAATAAAATACTCTGAAAAAGAGAAATTTTTCATCAGGTTAATATATTTTCCTTTATATATATTATCAAACTGACAACACACACAACTTTCTTCACTAGAAGTAAATATCACAGCTTATGAAAAAAAAATCTTGAGAACATTTGTATTTAATAAAAGAAAATGCAAACATATCCTCTATTATAGCACTTCTGCAAAAAATTACAGTGTTTCTTATCTAGAAAATAGACACAAAAGAGACATTTTGTCACCATTTCTACAAAGATATGACAATTTATTTAAATAAGAACACACAGTTAATAAAAGTAAGATTATGGTTAAATGTATCTGTATTTTAAAAAATCAAAGCCAGGCAAAGAGGAACATGCCTTTAATTCCAGCACTCTGGAGGCAGAGGTAGGAGGATTGCTGTGATTTTGAGGCCTGCCTGAAAATACATTCAAGACCCTTTCTCAAAACAACAACAACAACAACAAAAAAGAAAATCAAACAATATATATGTAGCATCACTCTACAATAACAGTGATTAAGTTTAAAATATAGTTAAAAATTGGAAACATAAAAAACTGAAACACAGCCAACAAAATTCTTAGGCCCTTACCCAGGCAAAAATATCTTTACTGACAAAATTTCAGAATCATAAAATTTAAAATATCTGGTGAAGGCTGGAGAGATGGCTTAGTGGTTAAGCGCTTGCTTGTGAAGCCTAAGGACTCCGGTTCGAGGCTCGGTTCCCCAGGACCCATGTTAGCCAGATGCACAAGGGGGTACACACATCTGGAGTTTGTTTGCAGTGGCTGGAAGCCCTGGCGCGCCCATTTTGTCTCTCTCTCTCTCTTATCTGCCTCTTTCTCTCTCTGTCACTCTCCAATAAATAAATAAATGAACAAAAAAAATTAAAAAAAAAATCTGGTGAACTAACTCACAAAAAGAAAGATTTCCAATACTGAGATAAAATGCTCTAAGGATTTGGAAGTATGTTCCCAATTAGTAAATTGGCTCAGCAAAAATAAAATAAAATAAAATAAAAATAATTACAAGTGTTCTTATATAATTGGTGAAAAGATAAATATTGATGTGTACTAGATTGCATAGGAATAGATCCAAATATGAGTCATAAAATATATTTATACACACATATTAGACATATGACCTGATTTTCATGAAGGAAACTTCATACTCAAATGTAGTCTAGATGGATAGATTTGTCTAACTAAATAGTAATGTAAGGAAATGACAAATGATGGTGATGCATTATTTAAGTACAGTATAGAAAGAAAACATTGAGTAAAGCTCATGTGGCATAATGCTACATTGTGAACATGTTGATGCCACTGTAGCAGAGAGTGCTATGAAAACCATTCTGGTGCCCTTTGGTCTGAATTGGTAAGTATACATTAAAATATTCAGTAATAGGCCAGGTGTTGTGGTGCACGCCTTTAATCCCAGCACTAAGGAGGCAGAGGTAAGAGGATCTCCACGAGTTTGAGGCCACCCTGAGACTACAGAGTGAATTCCAGGTAAGTCCGAGCTACAGTGAAACCCTACCTCAAAAGGCCAATAATAATAATAATAATAATAATAATAATAATAATAATAATGTAAAAAATAAAAAATAATAATTTTTATAATTTGTAATGATGCTCTTGAAATTTGCCAAATAATCAAGATTGTATAGTCACATGATATATTACATTTGTGTTTTTTTTTGTTTGTTTGTTTTTTGTTTTTTGTTTTTTTGAGGTAGGGTCTCAGTCTAGCCCAGGCTGACCTGGAATTAGCTATGTGGTCTCAGGGTGGCCTCGAACTCTCGGCAATCCTCCTACCTCTGCCTACAGAGTGCTGGGATTAAAGGTGTGTGCCACCATGCCTGGCTTGTGTGTTTTATTGTACAAAAATGTACACAGAAAAACTGCATATAGATTGTGATGACAAAAATATATAAAATATGGAGATTAAAATAAGTATAGCATACAGTGTATACATAAATAATTACCTAAAATGTGTTACACTGAGATAAACTATAAAATGATATATTTAATAAAATATGTAAAGAAAATAATGTATGCACGCTAAAGAATGTCATTTATTTTTTGAGGATTTGATAGGCATTTTCAAATAATAAAATGAAATAAAAAATGAAAATTAATATATAAATTGAAGCTATTAACATGTTTGTGCCAATGCATGAACAAAAGGAGAAATGTATAGGAATGGAAGTGAACAAATGATAAGACTTCACTTATAGCAATCATAACTGACCAGTAATTGATGAGTAAATTTTATTGAAAACCTTTTAGCCAAGTTACATTGTAACATAATGATGGATTAATTCATTGAAGTATGCACATATGTGAATACTTGCATATAGTCATATACATTATATAAGAATGTCACATGCAATTTTTGCATTTTAAATATGTTCATTATATTAAGTGAAGTTATGTATTAAAAATTCCTTTTTTAGTATTATTTTTTATTGGCACATGCTAATGGGTCCTTTTTCTGTGGTAAACTCCTTGTCTTATTATTATGTATCTAAAATACTAATTTATTAACTTTGTAGAGCCTAAGAATCCAAAAATATCCCTAAATAGTTAAACTCTAGCAGTTTACCATGACTAGCAGTTCTAGCAGGTACCATGACTGTCTTGATTATATCTTTACTTTGCATAGTGTAACTGAAGAAGCACTTCATGCTGATTAATTTGAGTTCTCAAAATTGTCCATGGGGACTTACTAACTCTAGTACAAATACAAAGAGTGTGGGTGCTTATTATTACTTATGCTTTAAGCCAGTGTATTTTGCCATTTTGTAAAAAATCTAATTTTTGAAGTTAATTTATTTGATATTATATATACTTTTTGTATGTCTGCCTATGCAGATGCTTATTTGTATGTATGAATATGGGTATGGAGGTGCCACTGCATGTGTTACAGGTCAGAAGACAGCCCTGGATTTTGTGGTTAGAATCTGATGTTCTCCATAGAGTTATGTGTTCTGAATGCTTGATCCCAAGTTGATGCTGATTTGGGAGGTGGAACCTAGGTGTTGTTGGAGGGTGGGCTCAAGGGTATATGGACAGCTCCCCTTTGCCAGAACTTTGGTCATTATCCTGCTGCTATTTTCCAACTGTGTGGTAAGAAATAATATCCAATGTCTGTTCTATCATGCTTTGCTTACCACAGTGAATCTTCCCCTTGAGACTAAAGGCCAAAATAAATCCTTTCCTACCATCCACTGCTTTTATTTATGTGCTTTGTCCCAACAATGCCACAATAAATGCAACAGGAAACTGGTATCCGTGGAGTGGGGCCATTGCTGCCAGAAATGTGAGTGTGTTTCTTGCCCTTTTGGGACTAATTTGTGATAGGAATGTGGAAGGATTTTGAATGTTGGCCTAACAGATGCTTTGCAGATTTGGTAGACCACTCAGGTCAGAGTTTGAATGAGCTACATTCAGAAAGAACTGTGCAGGCATGGCTTTGTCCAGACAGGCTTAGAAGCTATAAGTCTGAGAGGCTTGCTGCATTCTGCCTGTGTCATGAGGACTTGAGAAGGCCTGAATTTGGAGAAAAAAATGTATGGTGTGAGCAGATGGGTATGGTACATAAAGAAATGAAAGCTTGGGCTAGAGACAACAGCTCAGTTCAACTGAAATTGTTTGAGAGTTACTACCATTGACATTGAGACATCTGATCTGCAGGAATGAAGGCTTCAAAGGTAGGGTGCCAAAATGATAAACAATTGTTCCTGTTCATCAAGGTTGGTTTTGTTTCCCCTGGGTTAGCATGTTTGCTATTCTAACTGATAGCGTGGGAGTATAACAAATGCAGAAAAGAAAAGTTATTGGATTTTCAGCATGGTTTGCTTTTTGGAAATGGCCACTAAGAAATGTGAGTCAGTGTTGTTGGAGTTCCTGTGTGAAGACCTGATGGAGCCATGAGGATGAACTGTGGACTGCAGTGGAGACCCTAGGACTTTTCACATGTAAAAACTGGGGACTGGCTGCCTAGGAGAAATGCTGACTCATGATGGAGTTTTCTCTGGGCTGTGGGGCAACCCTGCTGTTTGGGGGGGGGGTGCTGGGGGTGGGAACTGGAACCTGAGAGATTCCTTCACTGGCTATTGGTGTCAGATTTGGAGCTACAGGATAGAATATTTGTCTTGTTTTAGATTTGGCATTAGCTTAATCTTTCCTTGCTATGCCCAATGCCATCTTTTGCAGCATAAATATTTATGCTATACCATTATGTGTTCTTGGTACTACAGGTTCACAGTTAAGAGAGCACGGAGTAAAGGGTTATTTGAATAATACTGGGATTGAAAAAACAACTATGGGGACTTTTTAAATTGGACTCAATGAATTTTATACCATGTATGGTTGTTAGTTTATGGAACAGGCACAAAATCAGGTGCCTTCCATAATATCATATGTTCTGAATATGTGATCCTCACTGGTGTAATTTGGAAGGCAGAGTCTTGTAGGAGGAGCTGTGTTTCTGTAATATGGGATTTAGGGTTTTATAGATTGTTTCCTCTTGCTAGAGTTTTGTTCACTCTCCTTCTAGTTTTTTCCATCTGCTATGGTTAAGGTTATGTCCTGCCTCTACTCATACCATATTTCCCTGCCATTATGGCTCTCCCCCTCAAGACTGTAAGCCAAAAATATCCTTTTCTTTCATTACTTGCTTTTGCTCATCAGATGCTTTTCTCAAGAAACCAAAATGTAACTGCAACACTGGCTGTTGGTCCTCAGCTTCCCAATGGTGGGGAGTGTCTCTTGTTCGCCACTGTAGTCTCCAGGATAGTTAGCCTGGCAATTTATAGGGGACTTTTCTGTCTCTACCTACCTTCTTGCTCTGTGCATATACTGAGATTACAACAGTTCGTATTGCATTGTGCTTTACATGGATTCTGAGGCTCTGTGAGTGATTTACCCATTGAGTTATCTCCTTAGCCATATGTACACACTTAAGTGAACAACTGAATGAGTTTTTATGCATGTATACTTGTCCATAAACACCATACCAATCAAGGCATAGAGAAGTTCTATTATCTTACAAAAAGTGTTATCCAGATATCCCTTTCTAATTATTTGTTTTGACACATTTTCTCAAGTAAAAAAAAACATTAACAGTTAAGAGTAAACAAAGGGAATATTAGAAATCACCTAAATTCAATATGGAATCTGAATTTCTGCCTAGAAGAATAAGAACATCCTGAAAAATTAGTGAAATTCTGTATTCCCATGTATATGCATATGTGTGAGAGTGTGCATGTACATGTATGTGGACATGGCCATGTGGATGCCAGGAGTCAATTTCAGATATCTTTCTCAAGCACCCTCCACATTAATCTTTGAAACAGGGTCTCTCACTGAACATAGAGCTCACTGGTTCAGCTTGACAAGCAAGCCAGCAAGACCCAGAGATTCCTTGTCTTCTGAACTTACAGATGTGCAACCCCATGCCTAGTATTTATGTGAGCTATGCAAACTGAACTCATATCCTCATGCTTGAAGATTAAGCACTTAACAAACAAAGCCTTCCCCCAATTCATGGACTTTAATCTTGTTTTAAAGATAATTATTTTTATTAATGCATTAAAGAGAGAGAGAGAGAGAGAGAGAGAGAGAGAGAGAGAGAGAGAGAGAGAGAGAGGGAGGGAGGGAGGGAGGGAGGGAGGGAGGGAGGGAGGGAGGGAGGGAGGGAGGGAGGGAGAAAATGGGTATGCCAGGGCCTTTAGCAGGTGCAAATGAACTCCAGACACAGGTGCCAACTTGTGCAACTGGCTTACTTGGGCCCTGGAAAATTGAACCTGTTACCTTATGCTTTGAAGGAAAATGCCTTAACCACTAAGCAATCTCTCAAACCTTGAGTTTAATCCTTTTAAGGTCTGTTGTTTCCATTAATGGTATTGTATCTGAGGGATTTTTCATAGTATTTACAAGTATATCTTAATTGTGTGAGCTATTAAAATTGACAGAAGCTAGGAGATCATGAGAGAGCTTCCTAAGAACCAATTTTTTTTTCAAATCAAAATGTAAACTCCAGTGAGTGGTTTTATTGTATAAATTCAGCATCAATGAAGCTTATTAAGAAGGAATTAGAGGAAAAGATTGACTACTTCATGATAACAGGAAATGTGTGATTATCTCTACATGTTTATATAGCAGATGGTTTGGGATGTGAAGAACATAAAGGAATAAAGCAATCTTCCTGATAATGCACTGAATATTCTCTCAAAACATGAAATAGTTGTATTTATAGATATCTAATATGTTAAAATGTGCTTATTCTAAAATGAGTCATTTCTTAAGTAAACCTATAAACAGTACAAAACCTGAAGCACAATATCTTGTTAGGACATCTCCAAAGAATTCAGTTTCATCTTGATCCAATAAGCAATGCTCTGTCCAACTTTAGTTTTAGATAAATATCCATCATCTACTTGTATTGTGTCATTTTACATTGTATAAAAATAACAAACATTAAATTTTAAATGTCTGGAACACAACTGCTTCTTTATTTCACCCATAAGAATATCATTGACCAATAAAATGTGAATTCCTAAACCTGTTTTTTTGGTACATTCCTTAATCCCAGCATGAGAGGCTGAGACAAAAGATATAGGTTTAAGGCAAGATTTCTCTATAGAGAAAATTAGTGGACAACCTGGACTGCATAAGACCCTTTCTCAAGCCCACAAATAAGTAACGTTAATATCTGATTCACAGAGTCCATGTCTTACATGAATAATATGGGACTTCTCTGGCTTTCCCAAAACACCAAGGCTATGATGATTTTACTGTGAACTTGATTAGATAAAAAGAACATGAAGAAAATCCTACCTCTATGAACTCCTTGAGTGATTCTTTTAATGGATGATAATAATTAGGTCATGCACATAAAATATTTAAAATTATGGTGAAAGTTAAAAATTAAAATCCCCTCTAATTTTATTAAATATCTCATAGTGAAAAAGTAAAGTAGGGCTGGAGAGATGGCTTAGCGGTTAAGTGCTTGCCTGTGAAGCCTAAGGACCCCGGTTCAAGGCTCGGTTCCCCAGGTCCCACGTTAGCCAGATGCACAAGGGGGTGCACGCGTCTGGAGTTCGTTTGCAGAGGCTGGAAGCCCTGGCGCGCCCATTCTCTCTCTCTCCCTCAATCTGTCTTTCTCTCTGTGTCTGTTGCTCTCAAATAAATAAATTTAAAAAAAATGAACAAAAAAATATTAAAAAAAAAAGAAAAAGTAAAGTATGGGTATCACCTTCAAATTCATATGGAAAATTAAAACTCAGTGTTTAGATATCAACAATTTAACTTCTGAATATAATGTGATAATAAATCTGAAAATTGGAAAATATGCATTATTTTTCTACTCTGGGAGTCATATCATTAAACTTCCATAAATGCCAAATACTGAATTTCAACTATTTGTCTCTGTGCAATTTTCTGTGACTTTCAAGTTATTTCTTAAACCACAAATTAGAAAGCTTGGTTTTGATAGAAACATATGTGAATATATTTGAAATGCATAATATTTAGATAGCTTCTTATTTGTTTTAGGAAGACAGGCTCTCATTATGTATGTAGCCCAGACTAATGTGATATTGAACTTGTGAACCACCTGCTTTAACCTTTGGAGGAGTACTGGGATTCAAGGCAGGCACTGTATTATCAGGTGTGGCAAGAATTTTTAGATGTTTTGTTTTGTTCTGTTGCAAATATTTAATTTAACTCAGGTTTTGTGTGTGTGTGTGTGTGTGTGTGTGTGTGTGTGTGTATGTTTGTTTTTTTTTAACTGGGTGCATTTTGATTTGAAATTGTTCAGACATATTAATTAAAAATGTACTTTATTACTTCCTTTTATTTTATAGATATTGGAAATATTCACTCACAAAATACTGCGAAAACAGTTTAAAATAGGTGCATGTTGGTCTTTTGTTAAAAAGCACTAATTGGATGCCATTTGTAATTGGGGTTGTTAACATAATTCCATGGTCAGCTTGGGAGTACTACAAAGGAATTTCCTGTGCACTGATGGAAGACAAACTGGGTTTACTGTCTTTTTGTTTCCAGAAATGGCATTGACTGCAAATTTCTGCTTATTTACTCTGGTATCCTGGCTAGGATGTGTTTCAAATAATGTTTGATATCCCACTTATAAACTATGAGTCTCTATGGTAAACATGTAGAATGAGGGAAACATCTTCCAGAGGACAGAGCCAGACAGGGCCACTGAGATAGTGGACAACGGAAGTTCTGGCCAGAAGTAAAATCAAGAACTGATTAGGAAGATAAGTCTCTTTTTTCTTCTACAATTTTGAATTTACTACTAAGAAGTGAGTATGCCTCCTACTCACCCAACATATGTATTCCTTTTCTTGAGTGCAATGAGGCTTTTCCAATTAGGTATTCATAAGATGATATACTCACTTTATATACATTATATACTTTATATACATGGAGCATCACAAATTATTTAAATGTTTTGAGATTATTTCCTCTAGTGAGAAATGGAGGTGATCATTTCCCAGATGATACAGAGAAAAAGCGGTTATGAAAATGCTAAACTAGTGCTGGAGTGGCTTAGTGGTTAAGCACTTGCCTGTGAAGCTTAAGGACCTTGGTTTGAGGCTCAGTTCCCCAGAACCCATGTTAGCCAGATGCACAAGGGGGCACAGGCGTCTGGAGTTCATTTGCAGTGGTTGGAGGCCCTGGCATGCCCACTATATATTTTTTTTTTCTCTCTCTTTCTGTCACTCTCAAATAAATAAATAAAAATGAACACCAACAACAACAACAACAACAAAAAAAACATGCTAAACTAAAAACTAGTATTCAGGTTGTCAGTCCATGTCTGCTTCTAAAACAAAGAAACAATAAAAACCTTCTTTAGTTCTTATAAACAACAGAAGTCCTCTTTTCTAACACTTCTGTAGGTTGACAACCCAAAGGTCTATCAGATTCCTCTCTGGAGAGTTTGGCTTTCCTTAATCATTGTCCCTTGTTTCTGTGTACTTGACAAATACAAAGTAGAAACAGCAGAAGTACTCTGGAGACAGTGGAACCAAACATCTCCCAGTGTCCCATCTTCTAATGACATCACCCTGGAGATCAGATTTCAATTTAAATTTTGGAGGAACACATATATTAAAACTATAGCAGAGACATTCATAAATGATAGTATATTTGATTATTATTATAAAAGTATGCATTTTTAAATTGGTACAAACAATATACTCTTATTTTGTAAATGCCATTTTTGTCATTTTATATCAGAGTTTTAATATTAAAGGGCATATAATTTTATAAAAAAGCTTTTATTCTTGACAATCCTAGTCTTACAAAGGATATAAACACTTATTTTTATATATTAATAACTAATTCTGCTGACCTGTGCCTTTGAAAAGAATACACTGAGCTGGGTGTGGTGGCTCAGGCCTTTAATTCCAGCACTTGGGAGGCAGAGGTGAGAGGATCATCATGAGTTCAAGGCCACCTAGTGAATTCAAAGTCAGCCTGGGCTAGAGTAAGACCCACCTTCAAAAGCCAAAGGAAAAAAAAAAAAGAAAGAAAAGAAAAGAATACACTGAGCATCCCCATTCCCTTAGTAATAGACACATTGAAGCTAGTAGAGATATATCAGAGAGGAGGCCAGGAAGATGCTAGACGAAAGGACATGTTGTATATATTAGTTTGTGTTTAACATTTATTAGTTTGGGGTTAAAAAGAGATTAAAATATAGAAAATAGGGAATGATAAGAAGAAATGAAGCAGGGCAAAAGTTTAAAGTGAAAAAGATGCCAGTTGGGGATTAATTTTAATCATAGCTTCCCTGGAATCTTTGATTTAGTAATAAGGTAGAAGAATAAGGAGTGTATAGGATTAATCAGAATGTTGGGAGAAGCATGTTCTAGACAAAACAACAAGTGAAACTCTCTTAGAGTAGGGATTTATTTGAAGCTTATAGATCCAGGAAAAGATAAATAATGGTGGAAGAAGTTGGCCCTCTGTCGCAGATCTACACAGATGGAGAAGAAAACACCACCAAAAGGAAGCACACAGCAGGAACCACAGGCAGAGCTCAAGCACTTTGCATACTTTAGTCTGGAATTCAGATCCACCACTTTAAGGCTGGACTCCAGGATCTGCCCACAGTTGCACCTCCTCCAGCCAGGCAGCTGGAAATCCAACAAAAAATTGAGTCTATTGGGGGTCATAAATTCAAACTACCATGATCACCTATAAGGACAAAATATAGTATCTAATGCTTAGTGCTTTGATGTTAGTAGGAAACTTGTGTCTGAGATGATACATTTTGTGCAGCTCAGGAATTTTAAGCATTTAGAGATCTGTGGCTCTTAATGAAAATAATGGGAGTAATGATATTCCAATGCCAATATAATCCATCTGACATATGCACTTCAAGTGATCTGAGTTTCATATAGAATTCTTTTTTCTCTGTTACTGTCTTAAACTACAGAGAGGGACTCGACAAGTTTTATTAACTTAGCACATAAAATATAAATCTTTCAGGTAGATAATTGTGACAACTTTTTCTTTCTTTTGTCTTTATTTTTTTTTACTATAAAGTTTTTTTTTTTTCTTTTCTCAGGGAAAAATTGTCAAGTAATGAAAAAAGGTTCTTTCATTTTGCAGGTAAAGTATGAGTACTTTAATGGAATAGTGTGTGTCTGCTACATAGATAACTAAAGGCTTACTTTCCCCCCTCTCATTTCTCTTAACAGTTTTTGATCTTGTCTGGCTATTGAAAAGTCCTACATAGCTATCACTGAATAAACTTTATATCTATCTATCTATCATCTATCTATCTATCTATATGCATATATATATATATATACATACATATATATACATATATATATATATATGTATATATATGTATGTATAGACAGACATTTTTGCAAAGCCTAAGAATGCATGTTCAAATCTCCAGGTCCCATGTAAGCCAGATTCTCTCTCTCTCTCTCTCTCCATATATATATATATATATATATATATATATATATATATATATATTCTAGTGACCAAAATTTATAACTTCTTTGGTCAAAATGACATCATTAATCCTACTATTAAATTTTAATAAGATAACAATTTCAAATTGATACATATACATGAATTGACAAAAAAGGATCTTCGTATTTCAGTGTAAACTAAAAAGATACCCATTATACACTGTTAATACCATTTCCCCCCCAAGAAAATTTTTTACTATGTATTGAATTTAAATTTAATACTTCACATGGAATGAGCTCACATTTCTTTCCAGAAGGAATAAGAGCTTTAGTTTAAATTATGTGGTCGAAATATGGTGTCAAGTGGGTGCCAAAGCCATCAGGAGGATCTGTATCCATTACTGGAAGTGGGTTTTGTTATTTCTTACCCAGGGTGATCGAATTGGCATCACTTGCTGGTGGAGATGTCAATATCTAGTTATAATAGCACTTCTAATTTTCTGATTTTACTTTGAAGATAAAGTAGATGTAAAATACACATAATTGGATTTAAGTGATTGAAACCATTTTGTTCCTTCTGAGCACATAATAATCTTAAGAAAATAATACCTCTTCCTAAAACTGGCAGAAGGTTAAAGAAAGTATGTTAATATTCAGTCCAGGCATATTGAGAAATTTGGCTATGAAATGAAATAACCGTTAAAACTTGTATATGACAGTGCATATCTAAATACATACATATGTGTACATGTATATAATTTGGTACCATAAAATTCTACATCCTAAAAGGCAGACCAAATGGCTGAACCTCCACCAGGCCTGTAAGGGAACACCTGAGCCCTAAGACACTGGAGAGGGTATGATGAAATGAGCTTTAGATCAGAGAGACCTACAAGGTTTCCTAAAAGAAAGACAGATTTCTGTCAGAGTACTTGATGACTCACCAAAGGTTAGAGGTAAGACCCTACTGCGGAAGACACCTTATGTGGTTGACATGTAAAATGGAATGGCATGGCTGGAAGCTGGAAGTGAGCCAGTTCCTAGACACTCAGCGTGTCTAGTACCAGAAGGTGCTACGTGGGTGACTGGGGGAAAATGACCAATATCTGTCCAAGTAACTCATGGTCTAACCTACTTAGCAGCAAGTAACCTGTCATGATGCCCACACAAGTGCAATAGTGGCACACAGCCATGGTGGGGAACCAACTGCTCTCCATTTGGCTAACTGATCCCTTCAGTGGTACAGGACCCATAGCTGCAGCTGGGAAACAAGTCAGAATCATATCCAAACATAAGCCCACTGTCCATTATCAAGCTACCATCAATCATGGGCTACAAGAGGGCCTACACCTATTAAATTCTCTGTAAAAAAAAAAAAAAAAAGTAAGGGTTATCTCATTTGTCTGGTGCTAACTTACTCTCTGTTGGAGAATTTGCTTCTCTTTTTCAGATAGATGTAGATCCTGAGAGAGCCACCCCATCATACCTCAAAAGGGCCTTGGATGAAACCAAGAACAACTGGTGAAAAAAGCAAGGGTGCTGTTTTTTTGGTGAACTGAATACCAGCACTAGGGGGAAGGAGACCAACAGAGAAAAATCAACTCCTACCAAATCAGAAAGCCAGAGCCTCAGAGGCCCCCAACACCTCAGCACTGAAGCAGACCAAAAATGAACCCAAATTGGCTCAGGGAAATTTTGTGGAAGAGTGGGTGGAAAGAATGTCAGAGCCACAAGTTGGGTCATGACATGCAGAGACATTTATGTTACCCATAACTGTGGGCTAACTCCAGAATGCATGACCCATATACCTCAACAAGGAGAGGCCAAGGGGAGGTGTAGGTCATGGATGAGCCTAATAATGGTACCAAATTGACTGTATTCACTGAGTATAAAACTAATTAATAAAAAAATTTAAAAATAAATAAATGCATACATATATGTGTGTGTATATATATGTATATTTATGTAATTTCTCCTTAATAAACTTCATGGAATATGCAATAACGTCTCTTCATTTCTACAATGTAATAGTGCTCAAATTAACGCTTATACCTTCATACATTATACTGCCACCATAATTAATTATATTTTATTTATTATATTTAGTATATTTTATTGTATTCAGATTGGGAATATCTCTTTTGAGAAGAACTGTTATATTTTGATATAATCTAGAAACATTGTATATATCAATTCAACAAAAATTAAAATTTACTAAAAAAAATACCAAAATAGTAAAAAAAAAAAAGGTGCTTGAAATGTTAAATTTTAAGAAATGAGAATAAATTAAAAAATTACCACTTCTAGTTCTCAGTTTTCATTTGGAAAACATATTAAGTGAAGAATTGATTGATTTCTCTAAAGGTAGCTTTCCTATTATCAATACAATGTGACTATTATGAAAAACTTGTTTAAATCATATTTGAATTTATTCTTAAAATAAAAGCAATTTAAAATATACTTCATATACTAAAATGAAAGCTTTACAGTGTGTTTCATTATAATGTAATAGATTGAATATATGCTGAATTATCTTTCAGTTCAGTTTGGACACATCAAATGACATTCAGCAAAAGTCTGTCAATGAGGAATTGCCAGAACTAAAACTGGAGAGCCCTCTAATGGAAAAAAAAAAAAAAAGTTACAAACTCCAAATTCTGAACAACAAACTCAGAGTCCAGAAGACCAAACAGAAGAGTTAATTTAGAATCTTTTCCATGGCTCAGGCCTGAGGTCTTGACAGTAGAGCAGGGCAAACTTGCACTGCCTTTAAAAAGCTGGAGTGGACATCCCATCAAGAGGTGGGAAGTTGGATGCTGGAAACCCTTCACTGTTATCATGACCATGGAAACTAATGTCTCTTCATAAACCAAGCCATTCTGGGTGAATTTAGCACAGGCCTAGAAAATAGCAAAAGAAGCAAAACAGAATATCAGATGTCAGTGGCAACAAGAGGAACTCGTGCACCGTTATTTTATGTGTTTTGGATAAAGCAGTATAATAATTTTGGAATTAAAATAAAATGGCTAAATTTTGTTTAACTGTTAATAAAAATGAAAGTATTTATATAGCAATGGTTAATGTGTTGAAACTATATCCATCCACTACTCTGAGAAAACTGTAAGAGTATATCTTTGTGTTAGACTTGCTTCTTGGTTATTTGAATTGTGTTTTTCAAATTTTAAATTAACTTTATGCAAGCCATTACTTTTCTCCTTTTCTAAGAGTCTCTTTCACACATAACCTCAACCTATAGTTCAACATAATTTTTACTACACCCATGTAAGCAAAGTGAAATTTCCCTGTAACATAGAATGTAAAATAAGAGATGAAAGACTAGGATTGTGTAAATTTTCTGACAAGACAAGCAAGTGGATTAGAAAAAGTATGTTTTCCTTTGAGACAGTATCTTGCGCATAGCTAAGGCTGGATTCAGACTGGTGATCCTCTGGCGATAGCCTTTTAAGTGCTAGAATTCAAAGACATACCACCAGGAGTGGCAATGGTAAAGCCATTGAAATTATAACATTTAAATATTAGCAAATATAAAATGTGGTAAAACATGGCTGGAGAGATGGCTTAGTGGTTAAGCGCTTGCCTGTGAAGACAAAGGACCTTGGTTTGAGGCTGGATTCCCCAGGACCCATGTTAGCCAGATGCACAAGGGGAAGCACGTGTCTGGAGTTAATTTGCAGTGGCTGGAGGCCCTGGAGCACCCATCCACCCTCTCTCTCTCTCTCTCTCTCCCTCTTTCTCTGTCTATTGCTCTCAAATAAATAAATAAAAACGAATACAAAAATGTGGTAAAACAAATTCTTTAAATAAAAATTTATGAGTTATTCATATTGACTTTATGTTCATTGTGATGAAAATAACTTTCCTATAATTGCTTCTCTGGATCACTTTATGTAGTTATTTTCAAAAACACTTAAAGGTGAACAATAGACTATAACAAAAAAAGAAAGCAAACAATCATATAAAAGACTAAGGAAAATATAATTTTAAATTTCTAAAATTTTAATAAAACATACTATTAATTATTGACCTTTAATTTTACACTTATATTATGAGTTAAAATGATCTGTCTAACAGAATTAACATCCAAAATATACAAAGACTTCACCTCAAAATAAATAATAAGAAATTAAACAACCCAATAAAAAAATAGGCTATGCTGGACATGGTGGCACATGCCTTTAATCACAGCACTCAGGAGGTAGAGGTAGGAGGACCAATGTGAGTTCAAGGCTACCCTGAGACTACCTAGTTAATTCCAGACCAACCTGGACCAGAGTGAGACCTTTCTCACAAAAAATAAATAAATAAATAAATAAATAAATAAATACCACTATGGGACTAAATGAGAGTTCTCAAAAGAAAAATATGCATATACAGATATATAAACATCTAAATATAAACATAAATATAAATATCTAAAAACATGTTCTACATACTTAGCCTCCAGGGAAATACAAATTAAAACTTCTTTGAGATTCCATCTCCCTCCATTCAGAATAGCTATCATCAAGAAAACATAAATAAATGACAATAAACACTGGTAAGCATGTGCAAAAAGAGGTACACTTATTTCTACATTGTTGGTGGGAATGAAAACTGGTATAGACATTGTGTAAATCAGTGTGGAGATTCCTGAGATAGCTAAAACGGATTTACTAAATGACCCAGTTATATCACTCCTTGGCATGTATCCTAAAGACTCTATTAACTATCTTAGAAATACTTGCTCCATCCATGTTTATTGTAGCTGTATTCCAATAGCAAGGAAATGGAACTAGCCTAGATGTCCCTCAACTGATGAATAGATAATGAACATGTGGTACACTTATACAATAGAGTTCTATTCAATGTGAAGAAAAATGAAATTGGCAGAGAAATGGATCTGGAAAGGACTATATTAAGTGAGGTAACCCAGGTCCAAAAAGCCAGATGTGCATGTTCTTTCTCATACATGGATCCTAGTACAAATGTTTATGTTTGTATGTGAGTTGGGATAAAAAGTCAGTAGCAGAGGCAAGTAAGCTAAAAAGAGGCTACAAGGGAAGGACTTAAGAGCAGAGTATTATATATATGTAAGTTGGTGAACAGATTGCTGGGGGTGCAATAGCCTAAGTGAGGTCAGGAGAAGGAATTTAGTAATGGAAGGGTGGGAGGAGGGTTAATCTTTGTGGTAGTTTGGATCTCCCCCAATAAATTCAGGATTTCATTAAAGCTTTAGATCTCCAGGCTCCTGGTTCAAGGAGGTGTTACTGTGGGCAGTTCCTAGGATCCAGCCCTAATGAAGGTGTGGATCTGGAATTCCAGCCTAAAGACATGCAGAATGCATGAACTCTGTCTGGGGCTCCTGGTGTGTGCTTGCTTATGGTGGGTGGTGGTTATTTCTCCTCTCTATGTGGATCTGGGGGGCAGCTTCTTTTGCCATTATAGAACTTCCTCTGGATATGTACGCTTCAAATAATCTCCATTACCCCCTTCAACTGTGTTTAGTTTGGAGGTTCATTATAGCAATGTGAAGCTGACTACTACAATCAAAATTTAAGATGTTATAAATAAGATAAGCCATATAGGTACCTAATTTGGATAATGGTGCACCCAGAAGTGCCACACCAACTCCAGTGGAGTCTGCATGACCTGCTCACCAGGCCGAGGTGAAAGCCTCAAGGAAGAAAGCCTCCTGGAAGGATGTTCAGAAGCATGATGTTTTTTCACAATTTAGTAAACACACATGGAAGGAAATTAGATATGGAGAAGTTTCCAAAAATTGAGTCACCAGATGGTGTGATGTTTCCACCAAAGACCCCACTGTTGTTTCAAGCCATAGTCAGAATTCCAAGGACCAGAACCAATTAATGATCAATTACCTTCTATAGGAGTGTATAGGAATGGGGATACACTAGTAAACAATGGTGGGAAGCATGTTTCTTGGTATTCTTTAACTTCTGTGGACAGACTTGCTAAGTCGAGGCTACCTTGTGGTTTGCTTACTAAAGCACAGAGAGAAAGCATTAGGAAACAACTGGGATCCAATTATGAGAAGGCAGGCTTTGATACACCTCCATTTTTGTGGCATGGTTCAAGGAAGAAAATATATTAGATTTATGAAGCCACCCTATTAGAACTTTTGTTAAAAATAATTCATGCTTGAAGCAGGCTGAAAACCAAAAGTCACTTGTAACCACTGACTGTCTAGCACTAATTTTGATGAGACATTAACTATTAAATATTTGATTATAATCTTTACTCATGTATTTGTGCCTCGATTCCTGGAACAGACTGTTCATAAAAATTGTACCACATGAATAAACAAAGGCTAAGCTTATGTAGCCAGAATTCTATATAACCTGACGCTCTACTTCAGTAAAATACACTCAGATACATTAACCTTGTGTGTGTGTGTGTGTGTGTGTGTCTGTTTGTCACTTCGCTGAATCCTTGCCCCCCTCCCAAGGTCCTATTTTCCCTCAGATTGGGCTTTGCTGGTCCATGTCACAGAAACCATGGATTGCTACTGGAAAAATTTCAGTGCTGGGGAGGGGATACCTTTCAGTGAGTTGTTGTCCAGAGAGTTCCCTGATGTCCCTGAAACATTACAGGCCATTGCCAAGACTCTTGATTTCCAACTAGAACCATATGGTAAGACCCTATTGCTGGAGACTCCACATGCTTGGGCTACTTTATCCCTGTGGACCAGCTCACAGAAACCTGGAAAAACTATCCTGTATGCAACCCTATGGGAGAAAGAAGTCATCAACAGTTGCAAACAGCAGTGGACATTGCAAACCTTAGGTTTGGTCAGCCAGGCCAAATGTGCCAATTGGTGCAATAGTGGCATTTCTGTAATGGGGGATGCTAATCACTCTCTAACTGGACTTGAGGCCTGCTGTATGGAAGAGAATACAAGTCTGGTACTGAAAATCTAGTCAAAAGCCTATGGCAGGAGAGGTCATGAATCCCATGGAAGTAAGTCCTATTGTTGTTTGGCTATATGCATATATTATGCCCAACAAACTGCCCTTTACTTAATGTCCATATCCATATATTAATGGTGCTCTCACTTTTGGTTAGAGAAGCTTCTCTTTTCAGATAGCAGTGACCACTAGGTTGACTGAAAACTCACCATACTTTTGAGAAGTGACAGTTGGGTATTCATCAGTGAGGCATCTCTATCACACCTTCCAGGGCTCAGGGTCCATTGCATAAGTGGTGGTAGATATAATGTAAGAGCCAAAGGAAGAGAAGGACTGCTTAACATGCTGTCTTCCAGATCCAAAATGGTCTGGACATCTATGACATTTCAGTGCCTGGCACTACCTGAACAAGACCTTCAAAGTAGGAGAAAAGAGGCTAATAACAACTCTTAAGGGATATAATGGAGGGTGAATTTGTGAGGGGAATGGGGGTATGGAGGGAATTATAATGGTTTATTTTCTATAATTATGGATTCTGTCAAAAATTTAAAAAGTGATCTGTTTCAGCAGAGATTTTTAGTTTAGTAGTGATATCTGTTAGTAGGTTATGTATATTTGAAATGTAATCCAAGTAGACTACCTCATTACCCTGATATGAATTGTTATGAATACTGATAGTTTTAAAGCAATAGGACATGCTCAGCACATGTCCAAAACTGCAATAGATCTTGCACTAATTTGAACACAAATATGATTTACCTTTGTAATTAAGGATATACATGCAGGTCATAGAATCACACAGAATTAGTATTATGGATCATATAATTGGTGTGGTGGTTTGACTCAGGTGTCCTCCATAAATTTAAGTGGTCTTATGTTAGGTTCCCAGCTGATTGAGATTTGGGGATTAACTCCTGGAGGCAGTGTATTGTTGGGGGGCAGGCTTATGGGTGTTATAACCAGTTTCCCCTTGCCAGTGTTAGGCACACACCCTCCAGCTCTTTTGGTATTGTCTATCTAATGTTGGTGAGGAGGTAATGTCCACCCTCTACTTAGGCCATCATTTCCCCACCCCCCACCCCCTGCCATTATGGAGTCTATAATCCAATTTTTTTTTTTTTTTCCACAAGCTGCTCTTGGTCAGGTGATTTCTGCCAGCAATGTGAACCTGACTGCAACAATTGGAAACACTTGGAAATGGGCTAGTGCAACTTAAACATCCTTGATGCTGTCACAGAGAGCTAAATGTTTTTTTCACTGTCTTGCAAACATGATAACAAACAATTAAAGAAATTCTGCCAAACATTCTTACTTTGCTCACTTTTCAATTAAGGCTTCATAAATGTGTGTGTGCTCTTTGTAGCCAAGTTATATGCTAGCATTGTATCTTTAGGACAAGAAGGAAAACAAATTTCTGCTGAGAAATTCCTAAGAAAGCAGATTACAATAATATAGAAAGTTTTCCAAATTGATATCTTTTGTTAGACATTTGAATGCAATACAAAAAGAAAGGATGTATGATTGGCTATTGAGCACTGCTCTTAGTACAAAATTGATATGCACTCCTGCCTCCTTTTTTAACATTGAACTTGTCTCATATAGCTTGGAAAAGCATCAGGAATGTGAATACTGCAAAAGGGAAATTAATATGAAAAGCAGTGAAATTGAAATTGAACTTCCATGTTCATAACTAGAACATATGAATAAATGGCAACTTGATCAAGTTTGGAAAATGTTGACTAAAACTTAGAAGAATAATGAACAGTAAACATAGGTAAAATGAAAGAACAGAATCAAGTTATCTACTTTTACACTAAATGAAAATTGCTTATTAAATCTCCCATAAGTGCAAAGTTGAGCAGCAAATAAGAATTATAGAAAAAACATGCTTTCCTTATTTCAGTTTTGTTTTTGAAATTTTTTATAAAAACTTACTTTTTCTTATACCATGTTCATCCATATTTAATTCTTCCTCTTTGCTCATATTCACCTCCCCATCCATTATTCACTCAAAACCTCACAGTAAGTAGCAAAATTGTATGTTGTAGATATACAATAGGTATGTGATTAAAGAAAGCACTCAAATGGAAAGAAGAGCAAAATGTCATGCAAATGTTGATCCTTCTGAGATGGTATGAACATGTAAATTTTCAAATATAATTCAATTTAATTTGCAATTAGAAGTATTTTGAATTAAAATTTTCTAATTGATAAATTTGTATGGTAGTATTTATGAAGATTTCTTTTAAGATAGTAAGAGTATATCCTAAAAATTAGGAAATACCCTACTAAGGAATAACAATTCAAGTCCATCATAAATAGAAAGAAAGCAAAGAAGGAAGGAACTTGCATCCATTAATGAACATTTTAAAAGAGCTATATGGCTGGTTTTTGTGGAAATTAAGTTGTTCATTTTGCATAGGGTGTCAGAGAAACATCACATTTAATAATGCACAGTGAGTTATTTATTTATTCATTTTTCTTGGGGGAGGGTAGAGTTGCACTCTAGCCTAGGCTGGTTGGTCTGATCAGGGACTCACTATGTAGTCTCAGGGTGACCTGGCACTCATGGCAATCCCCCTACCTCTGCCTCTCAAATGTTAGGATGAAAGGCGTGCACCACCATGCCCAGGTACAATGAGTTATAAATGCAATATAGAATTCATACAAAAATCAAAGTTATGTGTCTCTTAAAGATATATTTTTCTTGAGATTAATTACTCATATAGCTCAGTCCTCTGAGATATAAGGGACCAGGCATAGCTTTAAGTATCTTTCTGATACTCTCAGTTTCCATGCTTGTGAATTCTTTCTATGTTATTTCATCAACCATGTAGGATGATACATTGTTTTACCCAATCTTTATGTCTATGATTGATTTCAGTGAAAATGAAGTTGTATAGGTGGAAGCTAAAGTTAATATTGCATGATGCTCATCAGGAAATTTTATATCCCATTTTGCTATTTGTCTTAGGATCATTTTCTGTTTTCTACTTCATTGAAAATAAAACATCCTATTTATCTATAGACCTTTCTGTTTCTCATTTCTACTATTGGTTTAAATATTGTACCAATTGATTTCCTGTAATTACTTGGATTACAACAATCTTCCCTGTGATAGTTAAGGTGTTGTCAACTTTATCTGTTTAATAATCCACAGAAATCCCTTTTGGGTGGGTCTCGGAGGTTGCTTCCAGGAAGGATCAACTAAAGGAGGAAGTCCTTTCTACAGAGTGAGCCCTTCCCCCAGAGTGGGTGGCTCTGCTCAGAGGGGGACTTTATATAAGGAAGCTCTGGCTAAGAAGAGCCCCTTCCTCCCTTCCTTCCTTGCACTTGGCTGCCAGCATGGATTGAAGACCTACAGGGACTAAAGACCAGCACCAACTGAAGACTCGTGTGGATTGAAACCCAGCAGCTAATAAGGAAGCCTCCAGGCCTTCTGGCACTATCTGCAATGCCGGGTCAGGACTGCTGAGGCATCTGGCCACATGAACTGAGCAGCTACCAGGTTTCGTGATTCTAGGGCCTGCAACTGCTATTGGACTACCATAAACTAATTCAATAAATTCCCTTTTTGAAATAATTCATTCTAGCAGTTCTGTTCCTCTAGAGAACACTGACTAATACATTCCCTATCTTGTGATTTTTATTTTCTCCCTTCCTCCCTTTTTGACTCCCTCCATCCTTGAATACCTCCTTCCCTATGATTTTTATTTTGTACATAGTCTCCATTCTAGTTATCAAAGCCATCACTGAAGCCATTGCCTCTGTAAGCTCTTCAGCAGACAAATAGTTCAATTACTGAATGGGAATAATGTTCCAGTTCTACTATGATCCCTTACATTTTCCCACTTTCCAGATAATTGTATGTAAGTGGAAGGAAAGTTTTGTTTTGACTAAAGTTCAAGGCCTCAAAAAAGATCAAAATGAAGAAAAGTAATGTTGGCTTTTCAGGCAAGTGCCTTAACCACTAAGCCATCTCTCCAGCCCTGAGTGTTGGATTTCAAAAGTACCCACTGAGGTGACTTCTTGAATTGAAACTTACTCATCTAACTTCTTGTTACACTGGCTCTAGAATCTTCAGAACTGTCTCCACATATATAAAAATTTCTTGTATTCTTGAGAATCAGCAAATTCCTCAAATGTCAGAAGAATATTAAAAAACATAGTTTTAAATGCATACTATGACTTGTTATGTAAAACATGTAGCTGGGAGAGAATAAGTATACACAATTTCATTCTGTGTACAGCTACGAAATCGATATGCACCTAAATCACACAAATGAAGAAAAACCCCTTAACATATTTTTAGAATATATGATTAACTATTTGACACAGAATGGATATTAAAAGAGATTCAAAAAGAATAAAACATACAGCTACTTGCCTATGCCCAACCTGTAACTTTTCTCCAGGAAAATATTCTCTATGCTAGTAATTCACAATTAATAGTTTTTAAAGCAGCAAACACTCATTATTTTTGGGCAAAAATTTAGAAAATAGGCTTTTTAAAATATTCCAGATGCATATTTCTTCTTGTATACCTCAATCAGTTACAGCTCTGGGTACAGGTTTTAAAACCATAATGAATTAGAGGACATAGGAAGGTCACTTAACTACCATAATACAACATCAACACTACTAAATACTATCTGTTTAGTTAAGCAAAAGTGGATTATAAAAGTCTGAGTAATGTTGGGTGTTGTGGAGCACACCTTTAGTCCCAGCACTCAGGAGGCAGAGGTAGGAGGATTGCCATGAGTTCTAGGCCATCCTGAGACTACATAGTGAATTCCAGGTCAGCCTGGGTTAGAGTGAAACCCTACCTTGAAAAACAACAACAACAACAACAAAAATATAAGTAAAAATATGACCATGTTTGTGCAGTGGAAAAGAGAATTATTTGAGCATCTTTAAATACCAGTGTGATTTAATCCACATAGAGAATACCAGAAGCAACAGTCCAAGGAATCAAACCAGCATCAAACATAAAACATCAAACTCCACCATGCCTTCTGGGAATTGTCCTTTTGATGGAATTACAGCAGGGAAGGGTGTATTCTAAGAATAATAAGACATGATATTTCAAAAATATTCTTGTAGAATCTAGTAAATAAAATATTGAACACATATAAACATGTATGTTTGTGAAGAGTCTGTCAGCTTCACAAAAATTAATGGGATCTGTTATTGATGTGGTCAAATATTTGCTAGAAATGAACCTGGATCATTATCTAAATTTATTTTATCACAGCATCTTTCATTAAGTTTATTAGTTTAACTTCTTTAAAATAGTCATGAGTTTGCACTTAACCTTGCACAATAATGTAAAGTAGTTTAAGAAAATGTTGGAACATAAAGTGTCATCAGTGTTCCACTGTAAATAATGGATCAAAATTATATCTAATCACATTTGCTTTGAGTGCCTCTTCTGTTGTTATTAATGTGTATTAATTAAGCTATAATTTGATTTTCTAAAAACTAATCTTTTGATGAAAATGCCATTAGCAATGGTTAATGATGAATTCATATATGAAGTGAACCATCACATAGCTCATTAAAAATAAATAGTATAAGTTAAACAAACTGATAGAGAAAACTAATGAATCTAAAGAAGTACTCAACTCACAAGGTCTCAGTTTTTAAATAATCATACTATTGAAAGTTTTCTAAGTCATGAAATATTTGATTGAAAAATAAAGCTTATCATCTTCTTAGAAATGGTTAAATACTTTTAATCTATTTTTAGTGTTCTTATAGCTGTATCAGTTGTATTTTGCAGGCATTTTCAGCTCACCTCCTTCAGCTCCTGTTCTATCGACCTGTTTCATGTGCACAGTACACACTAATTGAAGAGTAGAAAAGTCAAACTCCAGTGCCATACACATAGGAACCCAGATATCAGGTGGTGAGTTCAATCTCTATTCATTAGTTCTCAAAAAAAAAAAAATTGCTATATAAGCCTCATACAGCCATACGTGTGCATTTAAGTGCCTCTGCCAAAAGTTAAGAACATCCAAGTGAGGAATGTGTATAAACATTTTAGTGTAGTTGAAGACTCCTTCCACCGCTCACCTGTAAAGAACAGCAGAAAGACACAGTGTAAAATGTTCATTTTTTAAACCTTAAATACCAAAGTATAATGCTGTTCAATTCTGAAATATGAACAAATAAAAATGATCATACTTTATTCCTACTGTAAATGCAAGATAAAGTGAGCTACTGTACTGACAAGTTATAGATCACAATATTCACTAATAAATGTTAATACAAAATAGAAACCTGTTGTTTTAGTGATGCAAATTTAAAAGCATAGAGATACTTAAAATCTGCCTAGAATTGACTGAAAATCTGGATATTTTAACTATTAAGTATTTCTGCGATATTGATCATCTAAACTTTCCTGGTTTTATATTGTATTAGATGTTTTAATTTTTCTAGTAAAACTCTGTAATTATAGTGACCAAATTATTCTTTACAAAAGAGACAATAAGAGTGAGCATAGGAAACAAAGGCAAAAATATCATGCATGGGCTGTATGATGAGTTTTGATTATCAAACTTGACTAGGTCTATAATCACCAAGGGAGTGAGCCTCTAGGTATGTCTGTGAGGAATTATCTGTAGTAGGTTAATTCATTTGGGAATACCTAGCTTAACTGTTGCCATGTTTCATGGGCTGATGTCCTGGACGGTATAGAAAGGATAAAACTCGCTGAGCTTCCTGAATGCAGACACCATGTGACCAGCTACTTCCTGTTCTTGCAGTCATGGTGTCCTCACCACAATGGCTTGTGACCGTAAAGTACAAGACCACAAATGCTTCATTCATAAATTGCTTTTGTCAGGTGTTTAGGCCCAGAAACTAGTAATCACTACACTGTAAATGAAGCAGATCAATGTTCTTATTCATTTCTATTAATTTTGTCTATTCCATTTATTATTGGCTTCTGATGCCAAACTGTCTTATGTGTTCAGGATATATCTGTGGCAACAACAGCAAAATTTTACTCAATACTCATACAGTAGGAGAAAAAGACTCGGTCAGAGTAAATGTAAAAATAATGGGGTTTTAGAAAACTGAATGTTCCCTTGGTCATACGGCCAGCCATGCTTCTATCATGTGTAGAGCAATACATGTGACGTGTGTGGTCAGTACTAGGAAAACTGTCTATACCAGTTTTTTCTACTAGAAAATTTGAATTTCATTTTTTACATATATATGAACCTCAGTAAGTGCTTACATATGTTCTATGTTTTGTAAGGCATAAAATCATCAATATTAGCTGGGTGTGGTGGTACATGCCTTTAATCACAGCACTGGGGAGGCAGAGGTGGGAGGATCACTGAGAGTTTGAGGCCAGCCTGAGACTACATAATGAATCCCAGGTCAGCCTGAGCCAGAGTAAGACCCTATCTCAAAAAAACCAAAAAAAAAAAAAAAAAAAAAAAAAAAAGGTCATCAGTATTTGTCTTAATGTATGTATGTATGTTATTAAATGCATTTGATTGCTTGTACAATAATTACTGGTGTCTACATATACACATTTTCCTCTATTGAATGTTTTTGAATATTTGTATTAAGGGGGCATACACAGAATTTTTGAGTACTTTTCCTTAAAATTTAGTGTAAACTACTATTTCTCATTCAGCTATAGGCTGATAAGTTTCTCTTATATTTTCTATTTCCAAGTATTTCCAGTCTAATTAGAATTAAACAGAAGATATTATAAAAGCACTAACATACAGAAATGAAAGATATTTTTTAAAAGGTTCAGACAGTAAGGGCAGTTTTAATTATTTTTAATGGTTCTGAATTTGAAACCTTGTCCTCACACATGACAGGGAATTACTCTAACAGAAAACTGCATCATCAACCCAATTGCTTTCATTTTGTAAGATATCACAAAAGAGCTAATTCTCTGAAGAGGGAGCATGTAAATAAAAGCAATAATACTCAATAAGACTCTTACACTACTAGTATAATAATTGATCATGGGATGGTGATTCAGGAAATTGCTTCACTTAATCTAACACAATCATTCTGATACATATCATTACATAAGCACAAACTCCTGTTTTACACTTTTATATCTTTTTTTTTGTTTGTTTTTGTTTTTCAAGGCAAGGTCTCACTCTAGCTCAGGCTGACCTGGAATTCACTCTGTATTCTCAGGGTGGCCTTGAACTCACTGTGATCCTCCTACCTCTGCCTCCCTAGTGCTGAGATTAAAGGCACATGCCACCACAACTGGCTGTCTGGTTTTTATCTTTGTTGCCATGTTAATTTGTTTGAATCTTTATTTTTTCATTTCAATATTTTAATTATAAATTTTAGGTTTTAGTTTACAATTACTATGTCAATGTCAGAGTCACAATAATCTTTTAAAAATATTTTTTGCTAAGTAGAAACTTTGTATGGACACATCATATGTTGTTACCTTCATTTCTCCTACCTGCTGCCACTCCAATAAGGACCCTCTTTAGTGGGATTGCTTGTATTCACCATCGGGTTGTAGGTTATTATTTATGAGAAGCAGTTCTTGTGAGGATGTCTAGGCCTCTGGATATTCCTTCCCATCTTGTGGCTCTTACATTCTTCTCCCCCCTTATGCAAACTTCCGAAAGCATTGTGCTTTAATTTAATTCTAAATTAAAGTTGAGTTCTCATCAGCTTCTGAATTTCTGCTCTGATGCATTTTGAGTATTCTCAGTGTCTGTCTGTATCATGCTGGCCCAAGTTATCAGACATATTTTGAAAGCAGCACTCTTTCTCATCTTACAAGTTTCTCTGTGGTTTTATCTGTGTCGTGGCTGAAGTTCAAGGAGTGGTTCATCTCCTGTCATGGAGTCAGCTATCTACTCTTGTCTTTGTAGATCATGGCTGTCCTTGGTTCTTTCTGCTTTCTGAAAAAGAAAAGACAAATAAAGAAAAAAGAAAAAAAGAAACAGATTCTCTAACTGAGAGTGATATCAGGACAGGTGAAAGTTGGATAAGCATTGTTCATTTGGAGAGATTTTGATGAGTGTTTCCTCACTTTTGAAGGAAAACTAGGGGGAGCCTCTTATTGGAGTCCAGATCTTGGTCTCCCTAAGATTCTGTCTTGGTTCCCAGTTCTGACTGGATTCCTTTCCACTGAGTGGATCACATAGCCAATCAAAAAGTCTGGTGACTCACCCAGGCTGTTGCAACTCTCAGAACCAGAAATTGGATACAATCCACATGGAGCTGTTGATTAGAGAGACCTACAAGGTCTCAATACAAATCAGACTTCTGCCAAAGCTCTTAATTACCCACCTGAAGTCAAAGGTAAGACCCTATTGGTAAAGATACTGCATGCTGCAAATGCAGAACCTTGAGTGATCAAATTGAATCTGAAAGGAAGCCATTTCCAAGATGGTCTGCCTGTACAGTGCTAGGAAGCACTACATGAGCTGCTGTGGGGAAAACGGCTAACAATGTCATGAGCAAGCAGGGACACTACTACATGAAAACAACCAAGCTGACAAGATGTACACACCTGTGAATCTTTTAATTCTTATTGCATTACTTTTAGGTTACTTTACTAAGCATTGATATATTAATTTTTTTCTTGATATGGAGTCAGTTCCTGAGTTATACAGATTACCTAGAGTGGGACCATTTGCTATCTTATCAATTGTTCTGTGAATAAATTTGAAATTTCTGTTTTTCTATAATAATGATCACATCTAGGTTCCGTAAGCCTACAGATTTGTTTTTAATTTGCTTTACATGCATGCATTAACTAGGCCAGTTGTATCTTTAGAATTTCATATTTTTATGTAATACGTATTTGTGAAATTTATCTTCCTCCATTTCTCATCTGAATCTTTTAGAATTTTCATACACAACTTTAATAAATCCATTAATTTTTTTCCTTTATTTTTGTTTATTTATTTGAGAGCGATAGACAGAGAGAATGGGCTCACCAGGTCCAGCCACTACAAACAAATTCCAGATGCATGCACCCCCTTGTGCATCTAGCTTACGTGGGTCCTGTGGAATGCAGCCTCAATCCTGAATCCTTAGGCTTCACAGGCAAAGGCTTAACCACTAAACCATCTCTCCAGTCCAAGTAAATCAATTTTTAAAAATCTCAGGGACATAGAAACTTGTTGAGTTTTTCTTAGAAGATGTCCATTTGAAAAGCAGTTTCTTTGTGTGAATGTGCATGAGCATAGAAAACAAAACTTGAATTTTAGAAAACATAATCTTGTGTATTAGTACAATAATATGCAAACAATATACTAAATACATTGATGTCTCAAAATTTTATAGCTTTTTAAATTCTAAATTACTCTTGTATGTTTCTCTGTTACAGTGAAAAGGTCACCTTCATGTTACTTACAAGTGACAACAAATCTTATACATATCACCTGCTGTTTATGTAGCACAAGTGTACTTATTTCTCTTTAATACCCAGTATCTGGATATCACAAAAAAAAAAAAAATCTGCTTTAAAAGTAGGTATGTGGGCTGGAGAGTTTTCTCAGTGGTTAATAGCATGTCCAGTACAAGCAAGGGGGCTTGAGGGAGACAGAGACCACCTGAACTTGTTTCTGCAACACTCACGTGCTGGGCATCCCAATGCAATTCTGTAACCTCTTTTCTGTGGGAAGGAGAGACCACAGAATTTCTGAGGTTCATGAAAATGGTAAACTACAGAATCATTGAGAGATCTCAAGGAAACATGTGGGTGAGAAATAAAGGAGGGTTACCTGAATGATAAAAGAGTGACAATAGTTCTCCTCTAGCATCTATGTGTACACAAGGCAGCTCATCTACATACATCATTTACCACACACGCACACACACACACACCACCACCATCACCACATAAATCACACACACATGCTTTAAAAAGTAGGTACCATAATTCTTCATTCCTTTAAAGACATCTCATTCATACGTTTGTGACATAAAGACGTGAAAATTGTTCTGGAAAATACAAATTTGTATATATATATATATATATATATATATATATATACAAATATATATATATATAAATATATATATAAATATATATAAATATATATATTATATATTATATATATTATATATATTATATATATTATATATATTATATATATTATATATATTATATATATATATATATATATATATATATATCACTGGATATTGTCCAATTACTTAATAATACTGGACAAATGAGTCTTTTATTAGTTAATTTTTATGAGAATGTAAGAGAAATAAAATTTGTTTCAGGAAATCTCAGTTGCCCCCTTTTATATTTGTGCATGAGTACAAGTGTGCATATGTATAAGCTGCACACATGCATGCAAACATCAGAAATCTGTTTCCTTCTTAGCTAAAACTCGCCCTATAATAAGGCTGACTCTGACACCCTCACATAAATGCCAAAGTACAACAGAATGAAGGCTGAGTAATACAACTACTTGAAATAGCAGCTTTCTCATCCATTCTCACAAACCATGACGAGTTTAACTTCTAAACAGCAAACATTTTTGAAGTTCAGGTCTACCCTATTAGAATGTATGTGCACTTCATAATTTTTCAGATGACATGACATTGACATATAAAATAAACAGAAAAGAAAGAAATATCATGGTCATTTTGTGAATGATAACAAAAAATAGAAACATAGACTTACAATTATATTTGTGAATATGAAGTCTATAAAATCATCTGTGGGTATACAAGGGTCACATCACATTCTGTTATACTTATAGGAATATTGGAAGTCATGTATGTTGGGTTGGAATATGTGACAAATGAGAGATGGCATCTGTAAGCTCCATTGCAAGAATTGATTGAATCATGTGACACAACATAGGTTTGAGAAATTACTTTAAATAAGGGAAGTTTATGACTTTTTTCCTTATCACATCCTTGACCTTGTTTGCTGGGGTTTGTCATAGGACTATAATTGCCTGCCATATTAGTTGTGTAGGTGCTGAAAACTTTACCCTTATTTCCCTTTTCTCACACACTAAAACTTATACCAGTTGCATCCCTGATGATAAAAGGTAACTCAAATCCTTGATCACTTCCACCTGTGTTCATTCCTTTTCAGCCAAACTTGCAAACAGTCATCAAGTCATCAAAGGTGTGATATTCTCCATTCAGCAACTACAGGCTGTCTCACAGAATTCTCAACATAAACCATTAGCATTTACCTCTGTCATTAGCACTCATGTCATAAAGAAGGCAAGCTTTAATCTGGCATGTTGGCACACAAATGCAGCACTCAGGAAGCTAAGACATCTCTTTGAGTTGAACACCACCAGCCTGATCTATATAGTGAGTACTTGGCTAGACAGGATACATAGCAATATCCTGTTTCAAAATACACACACACACACGTGAGAGAAAGAGATTTTAACCACCATAATGACAAAAATCTTTCCTACCAAAAGCACACAGTAAAAAGAGATATGCATTTGAAAAATTCAATTACTAATTAACTATTTCAGGTAAGAAAATATCATGGACAAAATTTACAATGTATGAATTGATGTGGTACCAAAAAGTGTAACTGAATTTTCTAGAATAAAGAATAAACACTATCAAATAAAATGCTGAAAATTATTATTTTATGAGTTTCTTATTAAATATATAAAAATGTAGCACAGTGAATGAATAACAAGCCAATTGCATTAAGAAAATAACTTGAAACAAAAATTACTTCAAAAATATTCATAGACCATATTAGACTTCAGTTGAAGAGACATATTTGTTTATTTGTTCAGAATGAAAGATCTATAAAGATAAGTACATTTCCACAGTAATTCTGTTATCAGGAAAAATAACCAAGGGTCTTATGTTCAGCAAAAATAAAAGTATTTACTCTGAAATTATTAGGTATCTATTTAGTACCTTACTGTTCATTGGATTTACATTTTTCCTGGCAAATAAAAGATATTAGTAATTAGAATAGCAGTTTTATTACATTAATACACACGATAAGCCCGTGAATTTTCAATCAGCACTATTGGTAATCAGGCAAATGCTAAAAATCACTAAAACAACTCACTGAAGGTATCCCATCCCTGGCCCTGAAAATTTTCTAACAATGATCTATGGCTCCTGAGTGTTCCATTGTCCAAAACTAAAGTTATTTCTTGATATTTAGAAATACCAAGTAATATTTGTTACAAACTTTGTACATAAATTATTTCATACTTTGAACATCTCAGGTAGTATTATAAAATATATCTGTATTTTAGCCCTTCAATACACTATTACTAAAACCTTTAGCTATTTATTCATATTTAATGCAATATTTTCAGTATCAGCTAGAAATTGACATAAATATAGAAATTAAATAAATAAATAACAAAAATTCTATATGAAAAATTCTGTGCATAATCCTCTAAAGTTTCATTTAATTATTTATTTTTAAAGTGTCTGGGGTCTTGATTTTGATGATGAAGTAAATAATTTGGATATTTGAATTACTATTTTAATTGAGAGAGAAGACAGAGAGAGAGAGAGAATAAAATATTTGCATGAGGGCTTCTTGCCTCTGCAAGTGAGCTCCAGATGCATTTGCCAATTTATGCATCTGACTTTAAGTGGGTACTAGGGAACTGAAATCAGGATGGCAGTCTTTGAAAGATAACAAAAAAGTGGTGTCATTAACTCCTGAGCTATCTCCTCGTTCCCTGAGTTATAGATTTTTATTGTTTTATACTTTCATCTGAATATCACTCATCCCTAGTAAAAGACAGTCATTTTTACAAAGAATGCTATGTCATTTCTGAGGAGATTTTATAATTATCTTGATCTACAGAAGTCTAAAAGACTATGTTTAGGTGTTTTCCATATTTATACTATTCATTATAAATTTTTACAAAAATGTTATGAAGCAAAATTTGAAGATGTCTGCTTATAATTCAAACATTGCTAAATGATATAATTTAGTACCTGAAAGCCTCAAAATCTTCAGGTATCACTTGTGACAGACATGAGATAAAATTTCCTTTCTTGGTAAACATTGAGACATTAGTTTGCTAGCTCTCTTTGAAATCCTGGCTTTTAATATCTTGAAATCCCTGGTGAGTAAAGTCTCAAACCAAACTGCTGTTCAAAGCTATGCAGGGATAACTTTATGAAAGAGATTTCTACAAACATTATGGTCTCAGGAGTGCCACATAGCTTACCTGCCTTAAGATTTTCAATTTCAGCTCTAATACAGTTCATAAAACTTCTAGAGCAGAAGATTTCTTTTAACAAATAACTTCCGTGGCTGAACTTATTGCAGATAAAGTAACCTTTAAAAATATTTATTTATTTATTTATTTACTTATTTATTTATTTATTTATTCATCATTCATTCATTCATTCATTCATTCATTCACAGATAGGGACAGGCAGCTCAAGAGAGGTGTTGGGTATGCTAGGGTCCAGCCACTGCAAATGAACTCCAGACACATGTGTCATCTTTTATATCTGGCTTACTTCAGTACTGGGGAATCAAAACTGGGTCCTTAGGTTTTTCAGGCAAGAGCCGTAACGACTAAGCAATTTCTCCAACCCTAGATAAAGTAACTTTAAAATTAAATTGGAAGAAGTCATACATTAGTATGTTCACATTTTCCTGTAATATTTCAGTTGTAGTTTTCTGTAAAAATGACTTTAGTTTGCATAAGAACATGGAACCATAATCAAGCCATATTCACAATCCACTTCAGAAATGACATAGAATAGTAACTGTTGTAGATTGATAGAAGGCTCTGTCATATGTGTGCTATATGTGGAACAAAAGTAATTCACTCTCAATTGAATTAAAATTGAATTGAATTAATTAAGAGTAAATTAAACCATAAAATAATTTTATTTATGTGGCATCTAAAATCACTAGGAAAATGAATGTAGAAAATCAAAAGAGAAATAAACATAACATAAGCATACCATTGAGTAAGATTTATTTTCTACTTTAGCAAGCTGGTAGCAACTTTCTAAACAATGGTGAAATTCTAACCTTGAACTAGCTGTATAGCAAAAACATGTTAGTATGTTTATATTATGTTATTTTACCATTTGATGAGATTTGGCATGTTTAAGAATTGTAAAGGCAATTCTAGAAACAATAAAATATACTACCATATTTACAGTTCACAAGACTTTTATGGGATGATCTCAGCATATCTACACATGTAACTATAGCTGTGACAGCAATAAAGCCAGGATCTATGTTATGCTTCTGAAGTTATCAAACAATTTATTGTAGATATTCTGAGTATTACATTTTCTGTCTGCACATCTTATTGAAAACTTTTTAATAGAGAGTAAACATTGCTTTTGGTCAGTTTCATAATCAGTCAGGGTAAAGAAAGTTGTTGATTTGAAGGAGGTGGTAAATAGTTGTTAATTTCTTATTTAAATATGAAGATGGAAATAATGTTATCATTACTTAGGGCATAAAATGGGAACCATGATTAGTCATAGATTCCACAAGACTGACAAATTTATTTTTAAAAATTAATATTTTTTTCCAGATCTTACCCTTATGAATTGAGCCACTACAAACATGGTTGAGCAAATCTCTCTGGCCTGTGGTTTAAAGGTTTTAGGGCAGATGCCCAGCAAGGGAATAAGTGGGTCTGTTGGTATCAGCTTTTTCAGGAGTCTCCATATTGCTTCCCAAAGTGGTTATCCCATCTTATATTCCCACCAACAGTGGATGAGTGTTCCTAATTCTTCACATCCTTGCCAGCATTTATTTCACTTGATTTTTTGATGTTTGCTATCCTTACTGGGATAAGGTGGACTCTCATAGTTGTTTTAATTTGCATTTCCCTGATGATTAGGGATGATGAACATTTTTTTTTAAGTGTGTGTTTGCCATTTGTATTTCTTCCTCTGTGAACTGCCTGTTCAGCTCTTTGCCCCATTTTGGGAGTGGGTTATTTGACTTTTTACTGTTTAGGTTTTTGAGTTCTTTGTAGATTCTAAAGATTAGGCCTCTGTCAGTTGAATAGCCAGCAAATATTTTCTCCCATTCTGTGAGTAATCGATTGGCTTTGCTTATTGTATGCTTGTCTGTAAATAAACTCTTCAGCTTCTTGTGTTCCCATTGGTTGAGTGACTGTTTAAGTTTGTGAGCTACTGGAGTTTTGTTCAGGAAGTTTTTTGTTTTTCTTCCATTCTTATATCATGGAAAGTTCATCCTATATTTTGTTTCAGTAGTAGCCGAGTTTCTGGTCTTATATTGAGGTCTTTGATCCATTTGGACTTGAATGTACTGTGTGGTAAAATGTGTGGATCAAGTTTCAATTTCCTGCATATGGTTATCCAGTTTGTCCAGCACCATTTGTTGTTGAAGATGCTGTCAACCCAGATGTCCATCACTAGAAGAATAGAACACTAAGATGTGTTATATCTACACAATGGAATTCTATACAGCAGTAAGAAAAAAAGACACAATGAAATTTGAGGAAAAATGATTGAACCTGTAACAGATCATTCTCAGTGAACTTACCCTATCACAGAAAGAAAATCGTCACATAGTCTCACTCATCTAAAGCACCTAACCTGAATGTACCCAGGAAGCATTACATACCCAGCAAGCATCTCATGGACTAGACAATAGGATGGGTGGGGAAGGGGAAGGGCAAGTGAGGGTGTGGGAAATACAAATCTAGACCCAAACAGCAGTGGTACTATAAAATTCTACATCCTAAAGGTCAGACCAAATGGCTGAACCTTCACCAGGCCCTTAGAGGGAACACCTGAGCCACTAGACACTGGAGAGGGTATGATGAAGACTGACCTTAATCTTCTACCACTTCTCTCCCCCACTTCTCTCTAACTCTGTTATATTAGTTATCTTTTTCTTCCTTTTCTTAGTGGGCACTGACCTGTAACTCAAGTACCAGCATGTGGCTATCATCCACAATGAGCTTTTGATCAGAGAGACATACAGGATTTCCTAAAAGAAAGACAGATTTCTGTCAGAGTGCTTGATGACCCACCAAAGGTTAGTGGTAAGACCCTACTGTGGAAGACACCTTATGTGGTTTACACGTAAAATGGAATGGCATGGCTGGAAGCTGGAAGTGAGCCAGTTCCCAGACAGAAAGTGTGTCTAGTGCCAGAAGGTGCTACACAGGTGACTGGGGGATAATAACCAATATTTGTCCAAGCATCTGATGGTCTAACCTACTTATCAGCAAATAACCTGTCATGATGCTCACACAAGTGCAATAGGGGCACACAGCCATGGTGGGAAACCAACTACTCTTAATTTCACAAACTGATCTCTTCAGTGGTATGGGACCCATAGCTGGATCTGGGAAACAAGTCAGAACCATATCCAAACATGAGCCCACACTCCATTATCAAGCTACCACCAATCGTGGGCTACAAGAAGGCCTACACTTGTTAAATTCTCTATAAAAATTAAGGGTTAACTCATTTGTCTGGTTCTAACTTACTCTCCATTGGAGAATCTGCTTTTCTTTCTCAAATAGATGTAGATCCTAAGGAGAGAGCCACCCCATTATACTTCAAAAGGGCCCTGGCTGAAACTAAGAACAATAGGTGAAACAAGCAAGGGTGCTGTTTTTTTTTGGTGAACTGCATACCAGCACAAGGGAGAAGGAGATCAACACAGAGAGAAATCAACTCCTGCCAAATCAGATATCCAGAGACTCAGAGGCCCCCAACACCTCATCATTGAAGCAGACCAAAAAATGAACCCAACATGGCTCAGGAAAATTTTACAGAAGAGAGTGTGGAAATAATGTCAGAGCCACATGTTGGGTCATGATATGCAGAGACATTTATCTTACCCATAACTGTGGGCTAACTCCAGAATGCATGACCCATATACCTCAACAAAGAAGTGCCAGGGGGCGGGGGTAGGATATGGATGAACCTAACAATGGCACCAAATTGACTGTATTCTCCGAGTACAAAACTAATTAATGAAAAATATTAATATATTTTTAGGAAAAAAGTAACTATCCTATGTCTGAGGAAATGTCTCTGCTAAAACTGGACAAAGAGAATAATATATTCCATTCAAGATGAAAGAAACCAAGGCAAAGAGGGCTAAAATGTATTTTACATCAATATCAGTACAAAGAAGTAAGATCATTACATAACAATCTTGAAATAAATTCAGTGATAATAAATTCTTGAGGAGTTCATAAGTTCATGATTATGTGTAAATTTCTCAATAAGTCCTCTCAAACACTCTTAAAGCAGTTCTTGCCATTATAGATGCTAACATCATAAAAATGGAATTTATAAAACAATGTTAAATAAAACTATAAATATTATTTTAGAGTTGGAGAGATGGCTTAAATGTTAGAGCACTTGTTTGTGAAGCTTAAGGACCCAGGTTCACCCTATTACCCTTGTAAGCCAGGCGCATAAGATGGCTCATGCATCTGGAGTTACTTTACAGTGGCTAGAAGCCCTGGAGCTCCCATTATCTTTTCCTCTCTAGATGCCTATTTCTCTCTCTCTTTCTCTAAAATATATAACTGAATGAATAAAGAATATATTAGAAAAGATTAATTATTATGATTTCAAAAGAACTATATATAGGGGAATAAATTTAAATTTTTTTCTCCATATAAGATTTATATGTCCAAATTATATATATCAATATGTATATTTGTGTATACATGATATACATATGTACATATAAATCTAAAGATATATATGCATATATTTATATATACATATATTCTTCAAAGAAGTACTTAGAAACTGCTTTTTCTGAGATGTTGAAATACTATTTAATTTATTGGCACTATATCTTCCAGTAAGCTTTAATTAACAGTGTCTGTTATAAGCTTAATATATTTCTACTTCTTAGAATTTAATATATGTAAGATTAAACCATAGATCAATACAAGACATCCTTAAGGATAAGTCAGATAATAGTAAATAAAAGAAATCTATTCCTCCCATAAACATTCTATCAAATAAATGACAGAAACTGTCAATAAGACAGATAATGTAAAAAACATGGATTTGGAAGTGTACTTTGGGGAGATGACTGGAATTGTTTTGTTGATTTTGCATTTCACCCTTAGTCTTGATTCAAATAGCACAAAATATGGATGTGTGATTTCCATGTGTACCTGCTGCATGCACATAATTTGATGATTTTCCTGCAAATATCTTCATACTTGAATTAAGTGAAAATGTTATGATTTGTATAATCAAAAATCTATATTACTTCAAGTCTTTCATGACATGTTTTTAAAATAATAATAGTGAATGCTCAGTAGGGAATCATAAAGAGGTGCTTCAATTGCAGAAATATACAATGGAAAAATGATTAGAAATGGAAAAATGTTAAACTTTTAATCTTGCCTATACCACATGATACTATAAATTTAAGACAAATTTCTCTCTCTCTCTCTACATATATATATATATATATATAGATAGATAGATAGATAGATACATATATACATATATGTATATTATAAACTATTAATGTTGCCTATATCACAGGATACTATAAATTTAAGACAAAGTTTTCCTCTTTCTCTCTCTCTCTATATATGTATATACGTATGTATATGTATATATGCACATATACATATATATATATGTATATGTATACATATATACATATATATATATGCACACACTTATATGATTTTTCTTTTAGCAAAATGTGAAAAAGCCATTACAACTAATTATACATGCTACAAAAGAAACTACCTTTAGCTATACATTCATTGTTGAAAAGTAGGTTCAAAGCAAATATAATAACTAACTGTGCAGTAGATTTTGAATATGAATGTAAAATGTGCACTTTTTCTGAGTTGTGAATAAAAAATCTCTATGAAGTTGTCATTTTCTTCTGAAGGCATTTTTCCTTAAGAGTTGTTTCAGCATTTAGCTAATTTTTTGGAATCAAAACTGGTGAACAGGATTGTAATATCATAGATGTCTTTGGTCTTGAGTTAGGGCCATAGGGAAATCTGAAGTATTTAGTGTAGAAACCCTACTTCACTGCAGATAACTATACACTTAGAAAAATTACATGATATTTACAAATTAACTGCGTCCATGTTAATTCACACTGCCCCAAATTTTATTTTTATACAAGACAAGCAAAAATAAATTAATATATAAATAATGCATTTTTTCATATAAAGTGTTCCAGAATAAATGCAATTAGAATATATTGAAAACTAAAGATATGCTGAAAAATTAAAATAGGCATGAAAACATTAAATGTATTTTAATTAATGTAACATGTATTTTGATATAATGTTTACTATTTATGTTGAGGCACAACTGTTAATAATTTTAATTTGATGCAAGTTGACTGAAGTTTAATGAAATAAACCCATAATTAGTTGTCTATTTTTTTCAAAGACAAATCAGGTTATTATAAAATGTACGTGGATTTCAAAGTACTTGACATCCATATCAGTATGGAAAAGTTAAAAATCAAGCTTGATGACATAAAACTGTCTTATGTCAGATGTTATATTAGCCTACAAAGAAGGCTTTCTGGTGTTCATGAGATTAATTGGGCCAATAGAGAAAAGCAGAGTTGAAACGTCTTGCAACAATATAATCATTGTACTTAAAGGGAAATAAGAATCATTTTACTTAATTAGCTAATTAAAAACTATATAATCATTTTTTAAATGATCCTCAATAGCAACTACTCCCATTTCACAATCCTAATATTATTTTTAAAGTTACAGACTAGGGAGATGGCTCAGCTGTAAAAGGCATTGCTTAGAAAGTCTGCTGGTCCATGTTCAATACCATTCACCCATATAAAGCTGGACAGCAAAAGGGTTGCATGCACTGGACATGGTAGCACACTTTTAATCCCAGCATTTGGGAGGCAGAGGTCGAAAGATTGCCATGAGTTCAATTCACTCTGAGACTACACAGTTAATTCCAGATCAGCCTTGGCTAGAGTGAGACCCTACCTCGTAAAACCAGAAGGAAAAAAAAAAGTGCCACATGTGTCTGATATTTGTTTTCAGTGGCAGAAGAGCCAGCTTAACCACATACACACAATATTATTTATTTATTTATATGTTTCATTTGAAAGCAGAAAGATAGAGGAAAGAGAGAGAGAAATAAAGAGAAAACGAGAGAGCAAATGGAAATGCCATGGCCTATAGACACTGCAAACATACTCCAGACACATGCACCACATTCTGCACTTGGCTTTAGGTAAATACTGAGAAATCAAACCTGGGTCATCAGGCTTTGTAAGCAAGGGCTATAAACTGCTGAGCTATCTGTCCAGTTTATTCATACACACACAAAATTAATAAATGAATAAATAAAAAATTAGGAGGAAGCAGAAGAGAATTTTATGACCATAGAGTAGGAAGAAAAATGGTTATTGATAGTGCCAAAAATGTACAAATTTTGAACATGAAAAATGAACTCAATGTTTAACAATTATTTCATTTTAGTAGCTCCCACTCAACTAAAAATATATTCCAAACTGGAAGAAGATATGTATCCTTAAATATTTTCAAAATAAATAAATGAAATCTCTATTATAATCACTAAGACAAGAAACATGGTGTAAAGGAAAAAAACATATTAGTGCCAAGTATGGGAAATTTTTTATTCATTTCTAAACTGTAGAAAGCTGGAAGTAATATGGACGTACAAATATAAGCTTTGCGATAGCTGTGGGTGGGAAAGACAGCAATATAATGTTGGGTGAAAATACTTAACTACTCAAACACCCATGCATTGCTTCTCTGATTGAAAAAAACTTACCCATTCATCATATGGTCCATTGATTTAATAGTATTTAATAAAAACTATTGGAATTCATGATCACATAACAACTTATACATGTGATTATAAGATCAGAATTAGTACCTATAAAAATTTAGAACAAACACTATCATAATAAAAAAGTGAATGGATAAATGATTTATGACAACTCAATTAGGTGAAAAAACTAATAAATAAACAAAAACATGCTAAGCTAAATATGTGATCAAATTTTTACTTACAATACACTTACTTCCATTGTACCATAGTATACAATGCTTCAAAAAATCAAAATTCACTGATAGGGACAAATGTCCTTTAGCTTCTTGAGAATGGGTGTAGAAATGTCTAAGGAAAAAGGCATCTACAGGATTTATGGGGTCCTTGGATATTCCATATGCCTATGCCTTATGGCAACATTAGTGATAAGTATGGATACTTTCATCATAGCTTCAGCATATGTAAATTGAAAACATGTATGTTGTGTTGTTTATACATAATCTCTTAAGTTCAAATTTCAAAAAAGTTAACACCATATTATATGGTAGGCTTGATAGTAATGGTGCATTTCTATGGCTTTCAAGTGAAGCCTGAGGTAATCATAATGGCTCATTTAGTTCTTGTTTTCTCAGTATTATTTTTTCTCTTTTGAATTCTTAAGATATATTTAAAATCAAATGAACAGTCCTTCTCATATTCAAATTCAGTGCTTCTTTTTATTCTACATATGTTTTAGCTTCATATATACAAATTTTATAGTGAAAAAGTTATATAAAAAGTTCAAAGATATAGGCATTTTATAAAAATTTTAAAAAAATCCTCTCTCTTCCTACCTCTGTCTCTCTCTCTAATATCCTCTCTTTCTCCCTCTTCCTCTGCCAAATAAATAAGTAAATATTAAGAAGGGCTAGAGGGAAGGCTAAGAGGTTAAGGCATTTGCCTGAAAAGCCAAAGGACCCAGATTCAATTCCCCAGGTCCCATGTTCGCCAGATACACAAGGGGGTGCATACATCTGGAGGTCATTTGCAGTAGCTGGAAGCCCTGGAATGCCAATTCTCTCTCTCCCTCTCTCTCCCTACCTCTCTCTCACACACACACTCTCTCTCTCTTTCTCTTTCTTCCTCTTTTTCTTTCTTCCTCTTTCTCTGCCAAATAAATAAATACAAATTTAAAAAAAAAAATCTTTTGACTGTCATATACATTAATGTTTATAGGAAGCAAAGTAAGTTTGTATTATAGGCCAATATTATCAATAATACAGGTTTATCAAATTATATATATGTGTATATATATATATATATATATATACATATATATATATATATATATATATTACTTGTGCAGTAATTATTAAATATGCTGAGAATCTTAAAATATAGAATCTTGAGGCTAACTAAATGACTCTGCTGTTAAAGGAACTTGCTTAAATATAGAAAATTCACTGTATACTATTGTTATGTTCAAGGTGAATAGGTATATTCACCACTTGATGTTGTTAGAACCATATGAATTCATTAAAATCTATATCTTCATAATTATGACTAGAAAAATAACATTCATGACTTGCTGTGCAACTTCAAAGCATTAAAACCTGAGAAACGTCTATAGATCATAATATTTTCACATTTACTTAGTTTTTATGTACTTCCTATATTCTACTCATAGAAATTCTATTATAAAAATTTTTGAGCTTTCTATTTGAGGCATGTATGCCATAAAGAATTTAAATAACTCTTCAATGACATCAACTCAATAGATCACCTTAGTTATGCCACTTCTGCAGCAAAATAATAAACAATTTTATTTGGTCTTTGTTTTGAACCAAAGGAGATACACAATGTATAGCAATGTATTCCTCGTTGAAAATTTGGAGATAGAATCTCCATCTTTCTCCATGAGTACTACATGTATAAAAGGACATTTCTTGCTACTTGAGAATAAATAAACATGCAGAACTGAAAATACTGCAGACTAGCACTGTGAGAGCTTTTGAGCTTTTAAAGTAGAGTTTTGAGCCATACAATTTATGGAGATTCCAAGAAAATTTCAAACTTCAATCTGTCAGGCTCCTGTTGACATGCCATCATCCTATTATAGAATGCTGTACTCCTTGCTTCAAACATAGACATTTTTATTAGAAATTTTCTGAGATAAGGTAATTTCTGTTCCCAAATGAGATACTATACTTTGAAGTATTTACCTGAACTGATGCAGAGCTTTATTTTGTACAATCTAAAACAGACCAACTAGAAATCAAATGAGCATGGAATTCTTACAGGACTCTAAGTCTGGAAAAAACTAGCTTGTGCTTTATATTAACTCATTAAGTTCCTAGACATGGGAGTAGAGCTAGGAACAAGCTTCAGCCACCAGTTCTAGAAGCTTCACCAAAACTAATAGAGACCTTGCTTCTTTATTTGAGCTCATAAAGGAACATAAAAGTCTACATGCTTATAAATGTCTTTTAATATCACCACTTGCAAGTTATGATTTTAGATATGAGTGCAACAAATAGAACTGAGTGACCTTGTGTAGTTACACTTCCCGGACTAAAGATCATGTGCTAAATGCAAAAAATATATTTACTCCTTATTGAAATCCATATAAGTGCTACTGAGAATGAGGAAAATAAATAAAAATAAGAAAAAAAAGATGGAGGGAAAGATGACAATTGAAGTAAATATTAGTAGGAAAAAAATAGTTTGGAAGAAGAAACAACGTCTGTTAGTTGTAATTGACTACAAAGGAGAACACCTGAATATAAACTTGAATGGGTGAAATTAAAAGAGGCAAGTCAACTGACCTGTAGGATACAGGTTGGACCATGCCTACAGCAAAGTGATTTGAGTCATAGACTTTGGGTTCCTCCTTTTTGCACTGAGGTGTCTGTTATCTGCATAATGTAGATAAATTTCAATGAGAAATAAAGATTTTAATAGATATAAAGGTATAAAACATTCACCATCACTAGGAATACAGAACAGTATCTAGATAAAATCATTCAAATGTGAATACAGAATGGGTTTTACATGATAAAATGAAAATCAGAATCTGCCATGTATATTGGGCTATCATTCCAGCATTATGAATTGAGTCAGTCAAGTAATCTTGTGGAAAGGATTGAAGGAACCAAAGAATATTATCTAAGGAAACAGTCTTCAGGAAGGGATGTACACACATTAGAGATACTCAAAATTTCTGTGTAAGCAAGCAGGAGAGTTCAATGGCAGACATCACTCATCTACTGAAATTTTTCAAGTGCTCTTTTCTGCCTGATCTGAGAAACCATTTTGTGTTCAGGCATCTTATTCTCAGTTGCTTTAGGAAGAGAACATAACTGTCTATCTTACCTTGTTAGCCAGCAAGCAGGAAAACACTCTGCAGCATTTCAAGCTGATGTTTCACCTGGGACTCTACTTGATCATGGACTACAAGAAGCAGACATATAACCATCTGAAAATCAGAGCAGTGACAGTGACAGTGACAACAGCTTTTAGTCTAGACTAGAATAGAGCTGCTTCAATGGCTCCTTTGCCCCAGTTATTTTAGAAAGATCTCTAAAGATTTACATTTGTAACTTTCCAAATCTATTTCCAATTCTCGAGTAATCTGTATGTTGCCCAATAGCATGGGCAGATAGATACTAGTATGTGTTATAAAAGATTACAAATTTAAAGAGACATGTCAACTAGTATAACCATATTTACATCCTGACTTACAATTAACAAATGATCATTTACAAAGCCATACATAGTGCAAAATTAACATAATTCAACTTCAAAAATACCTCTGGTATTGATATTAAAAGTTTACCTAACTGTTCTCGTTAAGATCATCTCCTGATATTGCTTCCCAACTGATGTTGTCACTTAGCTTCAGATGTAGTTTGTTTAGAATAAATGTTATCTGTGATAAAGTTGTGTCTTTAAATATGAGAGACATGGATAGCACAGGAAGATATTCACACTATAAGGGGTACATGAAAACTCCAGAACCATTGTGCATCTGGCTTACATGGATCCTGGTGAATGAAACCTGGGTCCACTGGCTTTGCAGGCAAGAGCCTTAACCTCTAAGCCATCACTCCAGCCCATGAAAAGTTATTTCTTGATGGAATAATGAGAAATTGTTCCTTCCTCTCATTTCTATCCTCTTCTTAAGTGGGAAGCAAATCTTCTCAATTTAAAATTGTTTTCCTTTCTATGTTAAGAGAGAATTTCATCCGTGCAAGCAAGTGTGCTCCTAATGCTTCTCCCTTATGGAAAATTCACTGATATCTTATGATTATAAAATGAAATTTGTAGGAAATAATGAGAAACAAGAAAAACATGAATTCCTATTGAAGTGTCCTACAGGGATCTGAGTTATGAAAGATTTCCTGAAGAACACTCTTTCACATATCATTTTGATTATTCACATCTGAATATCAAGGTTGATTAATCAAAGGGTATTTTACTCTGCTTTCCAATGATTGTTCTTCTCCTGTTTCGGCTCCAGTTCAGAATAGGCTTTTATTAATTTTAGCATGAATTTTTCTTGTGTCTAATATAGTTTCTGTAAGAGTTTCTCAGTTTTTGCAATATTTTAATTATTATTACTTAATTAAAATGTCCCTTTTCTTGAACTTCTACCCTTACTGCAAGCTCTCTGTTATAGGAAATATAGAAAAAAGTTCATTTTTATATTTATATGAGATTACTTCATATATTTGAATAAAATCTTAAAGACTCAGTTTTCCTGTTTTAATTTCTTAAGGTATTATGGTCAAATTTTTCCCACTACCTTGAATATTATTCACTTTGTAAAAATTCTCAATACAGGTTTCCATTCCCAGGAATGGGTAGGATGAAGGATGTTTAGTTATGAATGAAAATCTTTGAGACTATAGATACCGTGCTTAGTACATCAACTTTACTTTTATGATTTCCTGCTTACTCGATATTCCATTAAATTCTAGCATGTAATTCCATAGGGAAAAAAAAAAACATTAAAAGATAATATGAGTCTTTATTTCACCCATTTTTATGCTAATTTATTTATTTGTCTATCCTCTCTCTGTCTCTCTCTCTTTCTCTCTCTCTCTCTCTCTCTCTCTCTCTGTGTGTGTGTGTGTGTGTGCGTGTGTGTGTGTGTGTGGTGTTATGGGCATACCAGGGTCTCTAGATGTTCAAATGGGCATATGTCCAGCTTTATGTGGGTTGCCTGGAAATTTAACCCCTGCCGGCAGGCATTTTAAGCCTTTTATAGCCAAGCTATCTTCTCAGCCCCTCTCATCAATATTTCAATGCAAGTTGTGACTTCACATTCACTAAGCTTAGTCTTAGCATATCCTAATTTTAAGCAACACTTGTTGTCTGACTTTGGTCAATTTGTATGTCTTTACTGTTTCACTAATTATCTAACAATGGAAACTTCTCCATGTTCACTGAGAATTATATAATATATTTAGTATAAATAAATTAAATGGCATATTGTTAGTTAATCAGTACCACATTAGCATGTCATTTGTTGAATATTTATTTGTAATCATAGGAAAACATCTCAAAACGTTGATCAATTTTTCTGCTATATAAATTCTGCCATGCTGTGTCTAGTTCATGGAAATGTTGACAGCTGCGCTTACTTTTCCACATTCAGTTTCTGCAGGTGCCATGACAAATTATCACAAGCTATGTTTCTTACAATGAGAGAAATTTATTTTTTCACAGTTGTAATATCCAGAAGTTCGATCAAGGTACAGGTAGAACTGTAATAACTGTAGTCTCTTTTGTCCTGAAAAAACTACCTTCCTGTGGTATCATGCTGTCATTGATTCTATGCCTCATCACTAAGTTATGCCACTATATAAATAATGACATCTACTCGTTTTTAATTTTATTTTTACTTTAGAGAGAGAGAGAAAAAAAAGAATTGATACACCAAGGCCTTAGCCATTGAAATCGAACTCCGGACGCTTGCGCCACCTAGTGAGCATGTGTGACTTTGTGCGTCTGGCTTACTGGAATTTGTAGAGTCCAACATGGATCTTCAGGCTTTAAAGGCAAGTGTCGCAACTGCTAAGTCATCTCTCCAGCCCAACCTCTCCTCTTTAGTTAAATCTGATTCCTCCTAAGTCCCATAAGAATCTTTGATACTGACTTAGAGCCCAAGGGAAAAGATGAACTTAAGTATCTCTTCTCTAGGTGCTTATCAACCTCATCTTTTGGTCCATGAGAGAATATTGTCAGGTACTGGGTTTGGACATGAGAGAAAATATTAATTAGTTAATATGCAGTCTATTATACATAATAATATCATTACTTACATTATAAATAAAACCAATTTGTTTGGATAGTTGTAAGACAGGCTGTTGAAATTTAAAATGTATAAATATTCACCAGTGTTCACATGATTGACAGTATGATAAAAATATCAATGTCTGGTATCTGTGACATGATACCTTGGTACCTACTAGTACTTTACTTAGGCAGGTGACCTCAACTTGCTGAGTGTTCAGTGGCATCTATAAAGATAGGGACATTTCTTGATTAGTCACAAATTATTTTAAAGAAAAAAAATGACATCTGTAGTATGTTGGTTATTTATAAAAATAACATGATTTTGTGTCTTCTAAATTCAATTTCTAAATTTAAATAGTTGTTTTCTGTCTAATATTTATAATGAGTAACAATTACTTTATTTCATTTTTAAAATAGGTGAAATATTTATTAATTTCTATGTAACTTACAGAAAGTGAGTAACTATGTCTAATTCAGATGGGCATTTGTGAAAACAGCTTGAACATAATCTGGAAATAAAGCAGGGCATTATACAGATGACAGAAATGACACAGGCAACAATTTCTAACAAAACACTCAACAATCCTAAAAGTTTGATGGACATTTATTATTTATGAACTGAGCATAATGCCATTATAATAACTATTAGCATTTGGCAAAATTAAATAAAGAAAAGAATCATATCTGTCTTAACACCTAAAATATTGTATAATAAATATAATCATTTTCAATATTGTATTGCAATGTTTGCTTTATTATTTATATACCAATTCTTTCTGTGACTACTGGATAGTCATGAGAATTAGGGAAACAAGATATAGAGGACACATTTGGATTGATCAAAAGATAAAACAAATTTTATGCATATATGTCCATTTTCCGTGATGTGTCTTAAAATCTAAGTGAAATATATATTTACTGCATGTTATGACCTAATGTCTCAGAGAAGATCTGGAATATGTTTTGTGTTCTCCAGTAGCCACAGTCAAATGTGCAATTTCATATAAAGTTAGGAAGATGATTGATATGAGAATCTGTTTTTGAATTAATACACAGATCTCATAGTAAATTAGATATTTAGGACCAGTGAAAGTGTTACTTTAAACACTGTCCTTTTGTCTCCATGGTATTACTAAGTTGATTTATGTTTATATGAGATGAAGTCACTTATAACCTGTTTCTATTTTTTTCTGTGAGCATATATGTGTATGGAAAAGGTGTGTGGAGTATGTGTGTGTAGGTTCATGCACCTCATGTGTGTGTGAGTAAAGAAGTCAGAGAAGAACTTTTGGTGTCTCTTTCGTTGGTCCTCTGGTCATTCCCATATTCCATTTCTTCAAATGAGGTCCCTAATTCAGCCTGGAGCTATTGTCTATCAGGGAGCCCTACCAATTTTCAGATTTACAGGTGGGTCTCAGCCCTGCTGTGGACTGGGGTTAGAGCTGTGCGTGGTCATGACGAATGTTTTGCTTGATTTTGCTGGAATTTGAGGTTATCCTGCTGACAACGCTCAAGTGGGTAGTGCTCATAAATGCTGACCCACCTTTTCAAGCCAGATAATGGGAGAATTTCAGCAATGTCTTACAGGTGAGAGATATTTTTAAATGAATTAACTGTGGAATAATTAGAGATTACAGGGTTATTTTATGTTTACTCAACAATTAAGATACAATAAACTTGTTATGCAATTGTTCACTAACAATGCAGCAGAATGCCCTTTGTTCAGTATATGAGTCATTTTTCTGCATCATAAGAAGATATAGGTTCCATTCTCAAAATTGTGATTTTAGAGGCTTGTTACTCACACATACACCACATCACACAACACATGGTACACAATAAAGGAAAAATAATTCAGCTTCCTTATTTGCAGCACACATTACCAACTTAAAGACTGCTTTAATTTTTCACCAAAAATTGTTAATGGATACTTATACCAATAAATTTATTTTAAAATTCTTCACATATTTTGGAATGAAAAAAAAATCATTTGACTCATATATTTGTCTCTGACCTGACAAATAAACTTCAAATTTGATCGTACTCCTTTGTAAAAGTAAAGTTTTGCTTCATATTTAATTTCAAAGAAGAGGATGATCATGGAAACATAATCCATGATAGAAATTCCCTTCAATGCTCATGAAATTCAAAAATACTCTGTCTGATATCATGTAGCAATTTAAGTGGAAAGGCAGTTGTAAAAGACACTGAATTTTGTATAGTTCAAGTAGTTCTCTAAGGAAAAGAGAATTATATAAAAAAAACACTAGCATTTGCTGTATTTCTGTCTAACAAAGGCAAGGATAAAATATGAAATGGTGATAGGATTTTCTGAACTATGAAGAAAGACACTTTTGTTTTATTATACTAACTAGCTATGTCAGTAGGACCAAGGTATATCACTTTTCTATATCTTAGATCTCATTTGGGAATTAACAAGGGATGAAGTCTGTCCTTTTTATACTGTGTTTCTTTGAAGTAAATTCTCCATGAATCTACTACTGAGATATTGAGAAAGATGAGAGAAGAATCAGGTATTGAGAAATAAATGCTGCTAATCCTGAATTTCAAAAGATGAATAGTTTTCGTGTTCAAATCTATAAATATGCACTCTTACATAAAACAGTTAACTTACCAGAGCATATACTCTGTCAGTGTTTAATTTAGCTTATTACATAATAGCACTACCAACTGGATTAAAAACTGAAGAAGAGAGGAGATAATTAGAAATCTTGAAATTACTAGGGACATAAGTAAAGAACCATTCATTATACATTATTTCAACTATAATGGTATGGTATTTCTAATAAAATAAATCTAGGTAGTATCAGGTGAATAGTTGAAGCACTGTATTATTCCATTGTAATGTGTACAATATCTCATGCTAACTTTGTTACCAATGCCCATTTCTATTTTCAACCTATTTCTCTCAAAGGGAGTTCACTAGAAACTTTCACATGCTCCTGAATATGCATGAAAGATTACTTTTGCAATGAATTATCCTTCATTTTATTTTAATTTGTTAATCCAACTATTAAACAAAGTTATGATATATGTCTTGTGATGTAATAATATAATGGTAGTGACATACTGAATAGTTTTTTGGGGACACCAAATTTCAGTATTTCTTTTTTTAATATTTTATTTTTATTTATTTGACAGAGAAAGAGGGAGAGAGGAAAAAAAATGGGTGTTCCAGGACCTCTAGCCACTGCAAACGAACTCCAGATGTGTGTGTGCCCCCTTGTGCATCTGGCTTACGTGGGGCCTGGGGAATTGAACCTGGGTCCTTATGCTTTGTAGGCAAACCCCTTACCTCCTAATTCATCTCTCCAGCCCCCAAGTATTTATTTTCCTATAGTGTTCTTCCTCCTCTTTTTGCAAAGATTTCTCTTCAAATTTGGGGCCCTCCTGAGCTTTCTTTCTTCTAAGCCTTATCACTGGACATGAAGCATTGTGAGTATCTGGACTGAAATGTGATTGTTGTTTCTTTGTTTGGGCCTATTGGAATTCTTCCAAATCATGTATGTTTGTTATTTTATTGCCTACAGAAGATGTCTGCTTCCTGCTCACAAAGCCAGTGATGATCCAGTATCTAAAATGTTCCGGCATATAAATATTATAAGTTGTATGTTTGTTCTTTTCCCTTTTGTAAAAAAATTATGCACAGGAATATTAACCTCCTGTGAGCAGGTGAGAACTTTGGAAAGTAATTATATGTAGACCAAGCCATGTAAATGATCTTTCCTGATGAGAATAGTGTTGTTCAAGAACAGGAAATCATTAGAGCCCCACTTCTGCCAAGAGAAGATATAGCCAAAGGTAACTGTGGTAACTGTCTGAGAAACCACAGGAGATCCTCAAAGATAGCTCACTGATTTTGGTAAGTTCATCGTAGATTCTCCAGTCTCAGAAACTGTGGGAAATAAGTTTCTGTTGGTTGAATAACAGAGATCATGATATTCTATCATGGATACACAAAATGAATAAGACAGATACTGACTGCAAGAAATAGAACACTGGTGATCCAAATACTTACAAGTGTGGAAGTTGTGGCTTTCTTACTGGGTAACTGAAACTGTAATAGTAATGGGGTATATGTTAAAAAGCCAGTGTTGCCATGAAGAGATTGCTAAAGGTGATTCTGGTGAGGATTCTAAGAGGGTTCTTAGAAGGTACAGAAGTTTCCATGTATACAGTCCAAGTTGGCATGCACGTGAATGATACTCCCATTGTCATGAAATACCAAGGTATGGAATACCAGAAAATGGAAAATGGATCCCTTGCTAAAAATACTGTCTGATCTGTGCTTTTATTTCTAATGTTTTGAGGAAGCTACAACTTGCAATGGATAAAAGTGGATATTTCTAAATAACTTACACAAGTACTTTCATAATTATATACTTGATTAGATATAATACATGTACGTGTATCTACTTTCACTTGAAATTAAGAAATTAGAACATGACAACAAAGCATACTCTCCCTATTTATATATAATACAGATAGTTTGAATTTACAGATAGCATATGTTATATTTTTCAATTGAAAGTGTGCACATTTTCAATTTCCACCATATGTATGTTAATTGTATTTTATATAGATATATTTCATACATGTATTTGTATTTCATTTATATATATATAACATAATATGACTTTTATTCTTCTATACCAAGTTTTTCAAATTTTATAGTTTAATTAATAAAGTTATCTGACAATGGAGTGGTGAGATATACATTGTATTAATTTATGATTATATTTCCTAAAACTTCATCTCCAGTAAAAATGATTGGGTATCCAAATAAAGTCATTTTTGGGTTAGTAAGTACTAGAAATACAAGATGTATTTCAATAATTAGCTTTAGCATATACAAAAAACCCCAACATATTACTAAGTGTCCACGGCAGAGAAACAAAGATCAATAGATATTTCTTGATGAACAAAATTCGTGTTAAAGGATGTCAGTAATAAATCCAAATTTATACCACTTTCCATAAAACCTATATACTGAATAAAGTTTCTTGAGATATATTCTAGGATAGAATGATGACACAATTTGGCAAGTAGAAAATGAACATTAAAGTGCCACTCCTAGACAGTGATGAGTCTCTCAAATTAATGGTCTCTGCTTTCGTGACACAGACATGCCATGGTTAGCTCTGCCATAGCTATGATTTCTCACTGATATCTCCAGCACGTGTGTTCACATATTATCTGAGAGTAACACCCTGTGTCATTTTGTGTCTTCTTAATAGTGCAGTGACTTGTGCTGTGATTCTTAACCAAACTGAATGAACTTTTTCCCCTTTCCAATCACCCAAATCTTTCTTTAGTCCTTTATTACCATCTCTCTGTTTCTACAGGAAACCCAATCATTTCACAGTCTGCATGCTTCACTTTAGGACCAAGAAAGCCATGTTTCTATATCACCTTCTACCACCTTCCTGGAGAAACCTATAGGTCAAAGCTAAGTGGGACACAGAAAGTTGCAGAAGTTTCAGAAACATCCTGTTGTACATGTGATCTCTACAGCACACTATACATGTTGTGTGCTAACCAAATGTGAAACTTTGCTGAAAAAAACAAGTTTTTGTTTTGTTTTGTTGTTCCCTGTCTGTGTCTCAACCTAACAGAATCTGGTAATAATGTACAGAAGTGTGGCTGGCATCTTGTCACCTGTCGGACACTCAGGGCAGCAGTTAAGTACAAGTAAAACGGACAAAGATATAAAGTCAGTAAAAATATTGCTAGGATATTTTTTTCCTTAGGGGTGGCATATTATATGATATATTTCTCTTTGTGTTTAAGTATTTTCTAAACATCTGAGTCATTCTAATTGACCCAGAGATAACATAAGTCAAGAATAAAGATTCCAGAGCCTTATGCTGACTCACAGCATTTGTTGATAAACTTTTACCTAGAAAATAAAGTTTAAAAGCTCCTATTCAATAGTTGACCGCAGACTTTTGGAAAAACTATGTAATATGTGTGTATGTGTGTGTACATACACACAGGCTCACACACACTCACTATTGATATGATTAGGTGTATTTGGAGGCTAGAAAACATCCTTGGGTGCCATCTGTAGAAGTTCCATGCACCTCCTTTGAAACAGGGTCTCTTGTTAGCCTAAAGATCACCAGTTAGGCTAGACTATCTAATCAGTGATCCTCAGGGACTCTCTTATATCCATCTCCCCAGTGCTGGGATCGTAAGCCCATATCAATGACCAGCATTTTACATGGATTCTGAAGATCCAACTCAGGTCCTCATACATGTGAGAGAGGCACTTGACTGACTGACCTATATATATCCTTAGTCATTTTGTAAATTTTCAAATAATTATTAACATGGGGACACAGTTTCACTTATGACAGTGTACCTTTAATCTGATAAAAATAATTTGCAAAGATTACTTTATGATATTGGAAATAATGAAAATCTTGCACCAAATGAGATTTTTCTTTTTCAATTTCAATTTATAATCAAGATATAGGATTGGAAGTAGCTGATTTTGGAGTTTTGTTGGGAGAAGTAAAATAATATGTAAATGTGGAGAATGACTCTTTTCTGACACTTTCATCCTGTCAGAATGTGTAAATAGGCTCTATAGAGACATCAGCTGGGAAAACAATGGGATTATAATACAAAGAAGAGACGAGGCCCCGTGACAACAGAAAAGGTAACGGTAGCGGCTTCTCCTCGTGCCTTGACATTGTTTCAGTTGTCACTTCTACTACTGCTGAGGCCAGGGTATTCTTCCTGCTTGATCCTCCGTGTGATTTCTTATGATTACTTCCAATAATAACACAGAATTGCTTGCAAGAAAATTTGAGTGAAAGCCAGGCGTGGTGGCGCACGCCTTTAATCCCAGCACTTGGGAGGCAGAGGTAGGAGGATGGCCATGAGTTTGAGGCCACCCTGAGACTACATAGTGAATGCCAGGTCAGCCTGGGCTAGAGTGAGACTCTCCCTCGAAAAAACAAAACAACAACAAAAAATGAGTGATTGAGTGAATGTACAAGATTATCACAGATCAGGAAACTCTCCAACAGAGATCAGTGAACTATAGTGGCTTAATACTAATTAGTTAAAACATATTTTAGATGAAAATAATACTTCTGCCTGTAAAGTAGGTCTTAGTTATTCACCTTTAACAGTTACAGTAGGTTTCCAGAGGGTGACGTAAACTCTGAATAATTCCACTAACATTTGGAGTTCTTTGGGGACTAATCTACCAGGGCTTAATTTTTTTCCATGTTTGAAGATAATAATAAAGAGTACTGAAAGAAGAAGAAATGAACAAGCAAGAACCAGAATAATTGGACAGCCTCACAGTAAAAGGATTACTTTAAATATGGGAGGATAAAAGGTGTCAAATTTCTTTCTCACTTTTCCATAGGACAGAAGTATTAACAACAGAAGTCTGCAAGACATCATGAGCACCAAACAACACTCTTTTGTTAATCTCCACAATGGAATGTAACACCAATACATGTTGAAAGTTAGATGCCTTGTTAGCACATTGGAGGAGAGAACGGGCCTGGTGAGAGCATAGCTTCTGAGGATGAGCCTGGGGAGTGACAGGCCACTGCTGCAAAACAGCCCAGCAAGAACAGAACAACTTGTTAGAAAAGAGGTTAGGAACACACACAAGACAATTTCTAGAAAATTCATGTGTTAGTAATTAGCAATTAAAGAGGAAATGGTTTATTTTATATTCTTTACATGGAAATGTGAAGTGTTTTTCATTGCTGCTACAAACTTGATATACATGAAGAACTCCCCTTAATGTGCACAAATAGTGTTGTACTTTCTGATCATAATTGATGCCCCCATAAAATCAGTGACACCGATGGAATGAGAGCTCTGAAGAGGCTGAGACAGAAGAGCACAATGCCTTTGGCAAGACAATAATCTGAGGGAGGCTAGAATTGTGGTGGTCACATGTTTATGGCGCTACAGTGGATGTTCATGGGCATGACTGAAAAACACAGAAACAGAGTCTGAAGACAGATCTATCAACATTTATTTTGTTCAACTTTCTATTTAATCTAATTAATTTCTTATATTTCCAAAAGCCTCACCTTTGGTTTTGGCTGGTAAGTGCCAAAATTGCTAACCTTTTATGGTCTGAACAAAACTTATAAATGTTTATTTATTTATTTATTTGACAGCAACAGACACAGAGAGAAAGACAGATAGAGGGAGAGAGAGAGAATGGGCGTGCCAGAGCTTCCAGTCTCTGCAAACGAACTCCAGATGCGTGCGCCCCCTTGTGCATCTGGCTAACGTGGGACCTGGGGAACCGAGCCTCGAACCAGGGTCCTTAGGCTTCACAGGCAAGCGCTTAACCGCTAAGCCATCTCTCCAGCCCATAAATGTTTTCTTTTTTTTTTTTTTTGGTATCTATTTCTAAATTCATTTCTTCTTCTCCTTCTTCTCCTTCTCCTTCTCCTTCTTCTTCTTCTTGTTTTTTTAATCTTTTGCATAGGATCTCACTCTAGTCCAGGTGGATCTGGAAAATTCACTATGTAGTTTCAGGCTGACCTTGAATTCAAAGCAGTTCTCCTTCCTTTGCCTCCTGAATGCTAGGATTAAAGGTTTAAACCAACACACCTAGCGTGAATCCAACTTTTTTGAGCCAAGTGTGGTGGTTCCTACCTGTAATCTCAGTACTTAGGAGGTGAATGAAAGTAAATGTTTGATTTATGAGTTGGAGTTCAACCTAGGATATGTAGTAAGACAGTGATACCTTGACAAAAAATAGATTCACTAAATCAGTATTGTGTAATATATGTGTAATTGTCAAGAATGAAGTAGTTTATGTACTCTCACATTCTCTTACACATTAAAAGAAGTATCAACCAGAAGCATTTGTTTGCTCTCAAAGATGAGATGTATTGTGTTCTTTTAGGTTTAACATATACCATGGACTTCTGGCCAAGATGGCGACTGCCTAACTGCTCTGCACATCCCAGGGAAAGAAAGGCAAGGCATTCAGGGTTCCCTGGGTCTTTTATGGGAGAGTAATCTCTAATAGATCGCCAGTGGGAGGGCACAGAGGGGGACAAAAAGGGAATCGCTGATTCCCTCACTTGCAGGTAGCCCACCAGTCCCCCAACCCCCCAAGCTGTTGTGAAAGGTTTTTGAAACATTCCAAATTTTGTTTTCATAATGTAATAACTTAAACAAAATGTCAGAGGTACTTGCAGATTAACTGTAGAAGAATTATTGCCTAAAATCTTTTACACAGGAAAAATAAATAAATAAAACATGAAAACAACACCCTAAACACACTTGCTTTTCAAAAAATAGAATTGCTATATAACTACATCAGAAGCTCACTTTACAAAGAAACAACTCAGTTTTCAGTAAAAGGGGATGTATGTATGTCAGCTTTTGTCAGATTATAGCAAAATATATGTAAAATGTTCCAAGAGCAAATGTAAAGAAAGTTAAGATTACTTATATATTTTTGAAGAAGGTAGAGGTTTAGTTAAAAAAAAAAAAGAGAGAGAGAGAAAGACTAAATATATCCTTCTGATCTTCACGTTTAATAAATATAATTAATGCAAACAAATCATTTAAATTTTGTGTCATTTCTTGTAAGCAACACAAAATGATGAACACATTTGATTCACATGCACTAAAATGCATCCATTTAATAATAAATATTTGCACATTTCTAATAAAGAAAGCATTGTTTTTTCATTTGTACAGATGTAACATATTGTATCAAGTACCTTAAGTCTATCTATATGAATTTCCTTATAGAAACTAATAAAGTATGCTCAAAATAATAATAAAATTTTGGGGTTGGAGGCAAGTATCATAAATCTACTTTTAGTCAAGAATATCTAGAGGGTGTGTGTGCATCTGTGTTCGTGTCTGTGCACATGCATGCGTGTGGTTGTTTTGTTCATTTTCTTCTAACCACAACTGTTGCACACATGAAGGCTAAAGGTATGCAGTGGCCTAAGGTCATGTACGGATAGCGTCATGGCAGTGCTGTGAACTACTACCCTTCCTAATGTTTCACTTCGTGAATATCCTGGTGATTGCATGCGAGATGGAACCTATATGAGTCATACTAAAAGCTCGACTGTCTTATTTCTTGATGATTCTTACCGTAGGTGACCAGAAGTTGCTTTTTATCTCTTGTGTAACAAATCTGCATAAGCATGAACATCTTACGACATCTTTCTTAGCATCTTTCTCTTAGTCTCTTAAAAATAAAAATGGGGATGATTTCACACCTAGATTCTGGATAGGATAGAATCTTTTTGAGGAAGCTTTTGTTTCCCAAAATGTTTTATATTTCTGACATTCCAATTGTTATAACCTTACATGCCACAGAGCCTCAATGAGTACTTATAATAACAACAGTCTCATGCTAAGGATTCTGTAGCTATAATCACATTATATTTCCTCTACTTCTTTAGAAATGAAAACTGTAATATGAAAATAAATGTTTGGATAAGACCATATTGGTAGAAATCATTATGAAATTGCTCTGAGATTATGAGTGGAATTTCCCTCTCATCCAAGATTGTCCAGACTCAGGTGACTGAAGCTCTTGAGTTTATGTCACACACACACACACACACACACACACACACACACACACACACACACAAACACACAGAATAAAGGTCAAGAAGAAGAGGAGCATAAAAATAGATTTCATTAGGAAAATATGGAAGAAGACTTCTGAGATGGATGGTGTTTCCCTTGGAAAAAAAGAGAGAGTTGCTCAATCAGGGTCTTGTAGCCCAAAATATAAGTCCAAGAGTTCTACCAGTATCTAAAGCAGAGAATGAATGGCCAAAGAAAACAAAAGTTTACACTTTTAGAGGCCAAACTCAGAAAAGCATTTATGCTCTTTAGTGAGAGTCTGTCAGTAACTGCATCAAGGGAGGGGCTTCTGTAGGTATTTTTTGGAAAGGAAGAGCAAGGGGGAGAGGGAAAGAGAAAGAGAGAGAGACATTGAGAGAGAGAGAGAGAGAGAGAGAGAGAGAGAGAGAGAGAGAGAGAGAGAGAGAGAGAGAAATTGGTGTATCAGGGCCTCAGCCACTGAAAAAGATCTCTAAATATTTATACCACCTAGTGGGCATGTGATTACCTTACCTTTGTGCATCTGGCTAAGGTGGGATCTGGAAAATCTAACGAGTCCTTAAGCTTTGTAGGCAAATTCCTTAACCACTAAGTCATCTCTCCAGCACTTCTGTAGTTTTAAGTATACTAATTCATCAAGTAGATAATTATTCTTCTAAATATTCTTCCCACAACTTTAGTATGTTCATTTCTTGATCCAAATGATTGACAGGCTGCCAGGACCAGATGGTTTGTTCCTCTAGTTGGGAAAATGTGTCTTTTCTCTTTCTAATATTACCAGAGAAAAAAGAGGTGGCTCCTTCCTTCAATGACCTTTATACTTAATGTCAGCCCACCCTCAACATTCCCTCCTCAAGGGGTAAGGTCCTAAAATCATTTAGGAAGTTGGTGATGACTTAATCTAGCTTCTTTATGTTGAAATGGAGGATAGAGGGTTTCTGTGACTTCATCTTCTATAATCCCCACTTTAATATTCGAATCCCTAAGTTAGTAAATTCAAAGAAAACTACCAAGCTCAAAATCTCTGTAATCATTAGTAATTAATGTATAAGGATTTTGTAGAGCTGATTTTATTTTGGTCAAGATTTATTATACTTTGGGACAATGCCACTCTCCCACAAAGAGATGAAGTCAATTTTCCTTTTATAGCTGTGACATAAAATGTTACTAAAGTGTAATCAAATGCATATGATAGAAATTAACATGCATGAAATTAAATGGTTAGTTTTACAAAATGGATTCTTATGTGTGACCTGGGGCCCTTGTTATGGAAGCTTTGAGTCATCATGGAGTATACCCCAGGATTCCATACTGAGAGGAAGTAAAAGCCACATGGAGAGGCCACAGAAGTGTTTCACTCATTTGTACCAGGGATGTTCCTTATGCCATCCCATTGTAGTAAATGAAAATTATAGAGCAGAATGTTTCATTTCCAAGAGTTGAGTTTCTGGCTGTAATGTCAAACACCTGTAATCACAGACAAACGAACCTCATTTGTTGTCTTCTCCAATTTTTTTACACACAGAAATACTAAACATCATAAAAAGGTATTTTAAATTAAATAGTGAGTAGATTTCATGTCAATCACAACAAATACAAGTGTGGTACTTGGTATGGTAGTTGAATACTGCAATTATTTTCTTAAATGCCCTCCTCTCTCATACAAAAACAACAACAACAACCAAAAAAAAAAAAAGTTGTATTGGCTTAGAAACTAACAGGCTATGTCTAGAAAATATTGAAGACTTAATGAAATTCTTAAAGTACCCAATGAAACAAAATGAACTTTGTTATGTAGCAACAGAGAACTTAACAATGCAATCACATAGACAACTAGATCAAAACACTTCTATAGAGAAAAGAAAAAGACATCTTCTGTAGCTGCTTTGAAATGAAAAGTAGAAAAGATTTGTTGTTATACTTGGGAAAGATCATCTGTAATATGAGCTATAAATTACAAAGGAGTCTTACTTACATAATGGTTTTAATTTATTAATTATTTGGTATCTGTGTGTGTGTGTGTATGTGTGTGTGTGTGTGTGTGTGTGTGTGTGTGTTCATATGAGTGTAAATGTGGATGCACACATTCAATGGCCCATATGTGGAAGTGAGAGGAGAACCACAGTTATGTCCACACCTTCTACCATGATACAGGGACTCTCATTCTCTGCTATCCATGTTCAACAAGCCCATAAAGTTCTAGGGGATTCTTCTGTCTCCGCTCCCCATCTTCCTATAGGTCCTCTGGGATAAGTGACACAAAAATAACTAGCTTTAAGTTTTATGTGGATTCTAGGGACCTGAACTCAGGAACTGACACTTTTGTGGTATGCATTTTCTTCACTAAGCCATCCACCCAGTCCCATAATGTTTCTCAGTTAACTGCTAAAAAAACAATTGTCAGGCATGTAAAGACATCTTCAGATTTTGTTCTAAACACCCAGTCTTCTTAGAAGTTCCTTCTTACAGTGTAAAGCTAATAAATGAGATTCTTGCTGTGCCCTTTTGTAATTTTTGTTCCATAGATTTTAAAATTTGGTATAAATCTTTAATAAAAGCATTAATAAAATTTATGAGCTAATAGAATTTTAGTTTAAAAGTCAAATGTTAATAAAATTTTAATAATAATTAATTAAATATTAGTAAAATTAATGAAAATTAAATTTTAATGGGAAAATCTAATATTTTAATGAAAACATAATCACTAGTCACAATTCTATGCTCATAAATGACCTGAAATCTTTTTTTTTTAAGTTTTATTAACATTTTAGATGATTATAAAAAATATCCCATGGTATTACCCTCCCTACCCCCACTTTCCCCTTTGAAGTTCCATTCTCCATCATATCCCCTCCCCATCTCAATCAGTCTCTTTTATTTTGATGTCATGATCTTTTCCTCCCTTATGATGGTCTTGTGTAGGTAGTGTTAGGCACTATGAGGTCATGGATATCCAGGCCATTTTATATCTGGAGGAAGCACGCTGAAAGGAGTCCTACCCTTCCTTTGGCTCTTACATTCTTTCCACCACCTCTTCCGCATTAGACCCTGAGCCTTCGAAGATGTTACTCAGTACTCCAGTCAATGGAAATCTTATCATAATGAAGATTCAGGTTCCATTTTTTTTTTTTTTCTCAGCTAGGTTTTGAGTTCTGATTTCACTTGTCCTCTGGAAAAGGCAATGTTTCTTATTCAAGAATCATACTGTGTGGAGCCAAGCATGTCTTAACTCAAATTATGCAGAAAATTAAGCCATAAAGGGAAAGATTCATGTGGTTATTCTGTTCTCAGTTCTCAGAGTAGCACACATCATCATTCAGCTCATTCAGGTTCTTTACTAATAGTTTCACTTGAGTCCCAAGAAGAATCAGAGAACCCTACTCTTATTTCTATTTCTTTGGGATTAGATAACAGAAGAAGTGAAGTTAAAATGATATTTCATTCATTTTAATGTATCTTCTTAATATAAATAACATACTGCTATGAATGTTCTAGAACATTACTTCTGTGTTATGTCAATGTAAACTTATTTTATTTCTTCTTTATTATTATTGTTATATTTTAGTTTTTCGAGGTAAGGTCTCACTCTAGCTCAGGCTGACCTGGAATTCACTATGTAGTCTCAAGCTGGCCTTGAACTCATAGTGATCCTCCTACCTCTGCCTCCCAAGCACTGGGATTAAAGGTTGTGTGAGTAGGAAGAAAACTTAATAGCAATGTCCAGTAAGCTAAAAAAGTGACATAAAGGGAAGAGAAAGGAAGGGAGGGGGTTACTTAATAGGATGGTATTATATGTATGTAAGTAGAAGAATAGATCAATGGGGGTGAAAAGGCCCAAGTGAGGTCAGAGGAAAAGATTGAGCAAAGGAAAGGTGGAGGGAGGGCTATTAAAAAATCTAAGAGGATGTAAATAGATCATAAAGAATCCTCCATTTTTGGACAATGAAACACTCAGGAGCCATAGATTGTTGCTAGAAAATTTTCTGTGCCAGGGATGGGATACCTTCCAGTAAGTAGTTGGTCAGGGAGATCGCTGATGCCCCCAAAACATTATAGGCCATTGCTGAAGCCCTTGGTTTCCATCCAGGAATAGATGGGAAGACCCTATTGCTGAAGGCTCCACATACTTGGGCTGCAAGTTCACTGAGAAATCCTACTGGAACTGAGCTGATAACATCCTCCATGTAGAACAGCTGACATAAAAGAAGCCATTCTGCATGCAGTTCAATGGGAGAGAGAGAAATCACCAGTGAAGATACTCAACAGTGGACACTGCAAGCCTTATATTTGGCCAGCCAGGCCAAATGAGCCAATGGGTACAATAGGGGCACGTCTGTCATGGTGGAAACCAACTGCCCTCTAATTGGACTGGAGGCATACTCCATGGTAGGGAATACATCCCTGATACTGAAAACTTAAAACAGGGGTAGTTGTGAGTCCTAGGGGTATAACGTCTGCTGCTGTCTGGCTAAATGTATATAGTATGCTTATCAAACTTCCCAGTAAGCACTTCTCTTAATGTCCATACCCATATATTAATTCTACCCTCACTTTTGGTATAGAATCTTCTCTTTTCAGATGGCAGTGACCTTGGGATGACTCAGCATTATGGTGTTAGAAAGAAGTGACAGGAGCTCTCAGCACTGCAATATCTCTATCACACCTTTCAAGGTTAAGGGTGGTGGAAAGAATGTAAGAGCCACAGGAAGGCTAGAACTCCTTACAACGTGCTCCCCCCAGACACAAAATGGCCTGAATATCCATGACCTCACAGTGCCTGACCCTACCTACATAATACCATCAGAATAGGAGGAAAAGATCATGAAATCAAAATAAAAGAGAGACTAATTGAGAGGGGGAGGGAATATGATGGAAAATGGAGTTTCAGAGGGGAAAATGGAGGGGGAGGGCATTGCCATGCGATATTGTTTACAATCATGGAAGTTGTATAATCAATATAAGTTGTTTAATAAAAAATAAATTGAAAAGAAAAAAAAGAAACAAAAAATAAAAATAAATTAAAAGATCATTATAGACCTATTTTTAATATTTTAGAATTTACAGGTATCTTGGAAGTTGAAACATTTTTTTTTCTTTTTCTTATAAAATTTTATAAACTTAAAATATTTTCTGAACTTATCCTTGTGTCTTTCTCTGCCTCTCTGTTTCTTTCTCTATCTCATGACTCACTTAGGATAAATGTGCACTAAAGGAATAACTGGGTCTATTGGTAGCTCTATGTTCACCCTTTTCAGGAATCTCCATATTGAGTTCCATAGTATTTGTACAAGTTTACATTCTCATCAATAGTGGATGAGAACTCCTTTTTCCTTACTTCCTCACCAACATTTGTTATATTTTTTAACAATTGCCATCCTTACTGGAGCAAGCTGGAATCTCATACCTTGTTTAAATTACCCTGTTGGTTAGCAATGTTGAATCTTTGAATCTTTTCTTAAATACTATTCACTTCTCTACCCCATTTTTTTTTTCAGTGGGTTGTTTAGTTTTTTTTTTCTTAATTTTTATTTTATTGTTTATATGAGAGCAACAGACACAGAGAGAAAGACAGATAGAGGGAGAGAGAGAGAATGGGCGTGCCAGGGCTTCCAGCCTCTGCAAACGAACTCCAGACGTGTGCGCCCCCCTGTGCATCTGGCTAACGTGGGACCTGGGGAACTGAGCCTTGAACCAGGGTCCTTCGGCTTCACAGGCAAGTGCTTAACCGCTAAGCCATCTCTCCAGCCCTAGTTATTATTATTATTATTATTATTATTATTATTATTATTATTATTGTTAGGTGATTGAGTTCTTTGTAGATTCTAGATATTAGGTCTCTGTCAGTAGTACAGCTTGGGAAATTTTTCTCTCATTCAGTGGGTAATCTATTGTCTCTGCTTATGGTATGCTTGTCTATGCAGAAGACTTTTAGCTTCATGAGATCGTGTTGGTTGAAAGATGGCTTAATTTCCTGGTCTATTGGGTTATTGTTCAGGAAGCCTTTCCCATTCCTATGTGGTGGAAAGTTCCTCCTTTTTTTTTTTTTTTTATTCTAGTTGTTGAAGAGTTTTAGGTCTTATATTGACGTCTTTAATCCATTTGGAGCTGATTTTTGTGTATTGTGAGTTGAGTGGTCTAGTTTCATTTTTCTACATGTGGTTATCTAATTTGTCCGACCATGCTGTCTTCTTTCCTGTCTATGTTATTGAAACCTTTGGCAAAGATCAAATAGCTACAGCTACTTGATCTAAGTTTCATGCCTTCAATTCTCTTCCATTGTTCTATATTTCAGTTTTTATGCCAGTACCATGCTTTTTTTCTTACTATGGCTTTGCAGTGTAACTTTAGATTGCATATGGTGGTACCTACAAAGGTATTTCTTTTGTTGAGGATATGTTTTGATATCTGAGGTCTGGTGCCATTCCAAATAAATTTTGAGATTGTTTGTCTATTTCTTTGAAGAAAGAGGAATTATTTTTGCACTAAATCATTGTATTACTTTTTATAAAATTTCCACATTCACAAAATTAATTCTACCTATCCATGATACTGGTAGGTCTTCGAAAAATTATTTTCTAAATATTTCAATATATAACAACCCCCAAAAATCACATCTTCATCTCATAATAATAATAAAAAGGATAGCAAAATTTATACTTTTTGTTATTTCAGTATACATATTTTATAATCTGATATATGTTGCATATTTAAGAAAAAGAGGTCTTATACACAGCTAATGTTCCAAGTATCCAGTGCAAGATTTCATATTATTGGAATGCCCATTAGTGGATGCCCTGTAGCTTCCCATTAAAATTATATTGAAATTCAACTCAATTATTTGGAAAACAATTGGATTTTAATAGATTTTCTGATGGAAAAGTATAGCAGAGGGTGATTATAAGGATGCAGGATTCATAGTGTAATGCTTCTTCACTCAAAAGCTGCAGAATAATTTTATAGTAACTACAACATTGAAAATTCAAATGATTTAATCTTATTTTTCTTTGAAATAGAAAAGTGAATATTTTATATTGTTACATTGTTCACAAAGAGTAGATAAAACTGACATATATAATTCTTCATGAATATACTAAAACATTAAATATCTTCAAATATAGATATTACCTCTTCCAATGTACTATACTGATTTTTTTTTCATTCATTAACGAGACAGATGTTTGTTTGCCTTTGTGTGTATGTGCATGTGTGTGTGTGTGTGTGTGTGTGTGCATGTTTGTATGTGGTATGTGGGTGTGTCTTATGGAAGTGCAGGTGCCCTTGCTGCCCCTCATCTCTTTTGCTCTCTTGTATAGGGGTGGGGGACTGGAGTACAATATTGGGTGTCCAACTCCACTGTAAGTAGGCAACTTCTTATTGGACTCTCTTATTGATCCTAGAGGTTGCCATATTTTTCATAAGCTCTGGTGATTCAAAGGTCACTGCTCCCCTAGAATATGACATTACACTGCATGTGGCCATGCCCAAAAGGTTCCTATAGTCCCAGGATTGAACTGATTTGCTCTCTCAGGAGCCCTCAGACCCGCATGTCTGCACACCTGCTGAGCCATCTTGCTAGCCCATGAAACTGTTATCTACAAACCTTTTGATCTTCACCAAGAAATAAAGTATGGTTTATTTTTTCTAAGGATTAGGAAAATACAAATGTATGCTGACATATATTATAACAAAATGTTCATGACATAAAGCAAATTATCAAACAAATGTATGTAGAAGTTACTATTGTCAACTTGGCAGGATCGGCAAACACCTAAGAAACAACTCTCTCTGCATGTTGTGAAGGAGTTTCTAGATAAATTAATTAATTAAATGTGGGAAAATGAGCCTTGGAAAATTTCTATGGTACTGATTTATGCCATCAGTAATTTTGTGTATTTCTCCCCCTTACTCTCCCTTATCTGTCTTCCCAAGGCTCTTCCCACTCTGTGCTCTGTATTCTGTCCCTGCATTTTCATTTCAGGTATTCCATTTTATAATACTTCCCATCTTCCCTTATTGCCAAGTGTATTCTAGCTTTCTTGACAATACTACTTATGTTAACTAAAACTTATAAACAAATCAAACTATTCAAGCTAAGATATGCATATGAAGTAGAACATATGATCATTGTATTTCTGAGTCTGTAACTTAAGTCGGTATGATTTTTTTTCTGTTCCTTAGATATATTCTTTTGAGCATTCTGCAAATATCTCATCTGTTTTACAAGCCATATAGAAACAGATTCAGGCCATGTCAAACACGACTGTGCCATTTGATGAACAGTTCTGGAAGAATATGTCAGCTAGCTAATGCTCAGATGATCCTGTGACAATCCAACTCTATCTACCTGGGTGCCCTCAAGTACTCCACAAGGCCTACAAGTCCACATGAAGAATAGCCTTGAAGGTGACAAGTTTGCTGTGTGCTCACTTGTCATTAACTCCTTACTTTTATTCTTTTTCCCCAACGATCTCTTCCAAGACTGTCTTCCTACACTTCATCAATACACTTTTAGGGTCCTTTATAATAGTTCCCCTCTCTGGGAGAGACTCTCTAACTGCCACAACTTGGTTCCCATTCAGCAGGAAAAAGTTAATGATCTGACTTCATTGTCCCCTTGTCCTTTAACAGCAGTTAAAGTGTCCTCTAATGAGCGTGAGAAATGAAGGGGGGTAGGGTTAGGATGACTGAACTCCTGAAGGTAAAAAAGGACAGGAAAATTTTTCTTATCTCTTGCCCAGTTCAAAAGAACTGTTTTCCCACAAACAGTCAGGATCCCTCCTGGGAGGGAGGTCAAAAGCCAGAGAATACCCTCTCTGACTTTATATTAAGATGAAAAGCCAACCTAGAGAGAAAAATTCCCAAACCCCTCAGGGGGCCCAGGCAGAGCTCAAATCTCTGCCAACCTGTGTTGTCTCTATCCTGTGAGCCCCTTCCCTAGTTCTGCAAAGGACAAGCCTCACCCTCTTTGATTCCAGTCAGGGTGTGCCTCTCTGCCTGTCCAGCCCCAAAGTAACTAGAGCCGAATGCCCCCTCAATATTTCCATAACCATGACCACTTGTGTTAAGACACCCACTTTCCTTTGGTGCAAAGGGGTAACCAACCCATGTATAAATGTTTCCTCTCCCACGTATTGTTCTGCAGTCTTGATTGTTCCACAGGTATATCTCTGTGAGAAAGAAGAAATGGCCTACAAACTCCTCCTGCATCAACCAAGAGAGATTTTCATCCCTCTGCTGGTGGGCTTTGGTGTGGGGCTGTCCCTGGGCGCCTCTGGAACTGCTCTTGTCCACACAAACCACCTTGTGGGGGACTTCCGAAACAAGCTTGGCCAGGTGGTGATATCTACCCCCAAATGACTTGAATCTCTCCAGAGACAATTGAACTTTCTTGCAGGTGTGGTACTTCAAAACCGTAGATCTTTAGAACTTATTACTTCTGAACATTGGAGGACATGTGTGGTCTTCAGATAAGGTTGTTTATTTATTAATGAATCAAGTGTTTTTGAACAAAAAGTTCAAACTCTCAAAAAACTTCACAAGGAGCTGCTTGAACACTACAAACCTGAGGGCCTCACGACCTGGTTGTCTAACCCTTTAGTCACTTGGCTTCTCATCTCTTAGTACCCTCCTTGCTATAGGAACCCTATTACTTGTATCCCCTTGCCTCATCAAATTTCTCAGACAACAAAAATAACTAATATTGCTAAGGTTGCTACTAATCAGGGCCTCATGCACCATCTAGCTCTATCTGAACCTGTGATAAACTATAAAGATCTCACTCAATATTATGACACTGCCCCATTATAAAATAAAGGGGGAGCTGTCAGACACAGGCAGGGTCCTGGGTTAAAGCAACTCTAAGCTGTCAGACACAAGTAAGGGCCCCAGGCTACAAAGAGGTCTCAGCAGCCTGAACCACCAGACACATCTAGGGTTCCAGACTTGCAGGGGGGCTCCTCCTCCCATTTTTGAGTGCTGCAGTGAGCCTGGACCCCTAAACAAAACATCTTGGGCCCCAAGATCTGCAGGAAGTAGGGCCACTCCCTCTCCAACCCAGCCCACGACACCTGGACATACTGATAAAGCTTAGGCTTTGCTCATAGCCCTATGACCTTTGGCAAGTTGCCTAGGAAACTTCTTATATGGTATTACCCAGCAGCCTTCACACAATCTATCCTCCATGACTCATACCCCATTCCTTTTCCCACCACTACATAGATCACCTCTCTCCCTATGTGCTGGAATAAAAGTACCTAGGCATGAACAAGCAACCTTTGAACCCATCAATCCACTTAGGACTTTTTTTTCCACTCTCTCTCAAGTGCTCTTAAAAACTCAGTCCTCTGACAAATAAACAAACTATTCTTTAAAGCAGTCTCCCAGGTATTTTATCCTGTTGCACTCATGGCTGCTGAAGACTGCTCCGTGGTTGCCTGGATGCCTCTGGGGAAGCCCATGTGCAACCACATCCTAAGGAACGAGGGAACGCACAATCAGTTATGGTTCTTATACATGAACACATCCTATCTGATGACGATGAAGAAAAAAATCTGGGGCTGGAGAGATGGCTCAGTGGATAAGATGCATGCATGCAAAGTCTAAGGACCCAAGTTCCATTCTCCAGATCCCTCATAAGCAAGATGCACATGGTAGCACATGTTTCTGTAATTTGTTTGCAGTGGCTAGGGGCGTTGGTACACCCATTGTCACTCTTTCTCTTACCTACCCCTCTATCTGTCTCTAATAAACAAATAAAAAAAATCTTAAAAAAGAAAAAGAAAACAATCTGATTCATAATAGCATCAATGCTTACAAATAAATTTATCCAAATAGATAAAAAGTTTGTATACAGAAAATAGAAAATATTCATGAAAGAAACAAAGGCAGACATAAACAAATGAAAAACACATTTAATAATTTGATAAAAAAAACAGTATGTTTAAGAAGTCCTTAGTACTCAAACAGAACATAGATTCAGTAAAATTTCTTAAAATCTTATTTACATTTTTATTACCTAAAATATAAGTACAACAATCCTAATGTACAATTAGAAAGACAAAACACTCTGACTACCCTAAGAAATTCTGAGAATAAGGAATAAAGCTAGAGCTTGGAGTAGAGGTGCATTCCTTTAATTCCAGCACTCTTGAGGCAAAGGTAGTAGGATCACTGTGAGTTCAAGCCAGTTTGAGACTACAGAGTTAGTTTTAGGTAAACCTTGGCTAGAATGAGATTTTACCTCTTAAAAAAAAAAAGAAAATGTAAAACTTTCACTGTCTATGAAGTTGATATAATAGTTGTCTATCACAATTATATAGAATAGCATATCATAATGACATGAAAAGAGATTTAGAACCAACCAACATAAAGAGCTCAGAAGTAAACGTATACCTTTTTTTTTTTTTTTTTTTTTTACTAATTGTGAAACCACAAAGGACCAATATTAGAGGATATTGAGTGTATATTTTCTGCAATAAAATGTTTTTGTAAAATTTAATATCAGTATTCCAAAATTAAGTTGAATCCTTAAGAAAAAAAAAAATCATTAAATACTTATTAATAAAACTTTCAAAAGAGGACTTTCAGTCAAGATGGTGTCTGCCTAACTGCACCGCACCACAGCTACTGGGGAAGGAGAAGCTAGGCATTAAGGAGTCATTGGGTCTTCCAGGGGAGAGCAATCTCTAATAGATAGCAAGTGGAAGGGTGTGGAGGGGCAAAAAAGGGAATTGCTGATTGTCATGCTCTCGAGTAGCCCACCAGTCTCCTAATCCTCCCAAGCAGCCATCCTAGCCAGAGTCCCAGCCTCAGGCTACTCCTCCAATAACTGCAGGCGAGGGGACCCAGGCCATTAGTGCCACCTGTGCCACTGTGCAGAGGCGATTGCCCAGATTCCCCTGCCTGCCCACACATCTTCAGACACTCTCCATTCCTTCCCACCCCCTTGTGACTTCAGAACAATTCGGCTACTACTCCACACAAGTTTGGATTGGCTCCACTCAGCCTCCACCCCCAAGCAACTTTTGACCCTCTCCAACCCCCCCCATGAACCTCTTGATTTCAAAATCTCTCCACCCCACCCAGTCCCCTCTGTGACGTAAGACCTGCTCTGCTGCAATCCTCCATGACTTCAGACCATCTCCACTTTGCCCCACCCTAATCCACCTCCCCCACAACTTTGGACCCTCTCCGCACAAGTCAGTCCAATCCCCCCATGACTTCAGACCCTCTCCTCTTGTCTCTGGCCCCCCATGACTGGGAAACCTCTCTGCTCCACACCACCCCTGCATGTGGCTTCAGACACTCTCTGCTCAATTGCCTCCCCCATGACTTCGGACCCTTTCCACTATACCCCCCCCCCATGACTTCAGACCCTTTCCATTACATTCCTACCCACTCCTGTGTGACTTCTGCCTCTCCCCCATGACTTCAGACACTCTCTGTTCCTCCCCATCCAGCCCCCACGGTAATCCGCCCCTGGGTGACTTAAGATCTTCTTTGCCCCTCCCTCGTGTCCATTCTGGCCCCTGCAAAGTGACACTACTTTCCCGGCCCATCTCTACCATAGTCCTATTCTTCCTGGCCACACACTGTGATTGCCAGACCACAATGCAAAAGGAATAAAATAAAAATCAAATGCAAGTAAATCCAATAAGATCACCCATGCTACAATGAATGTCTCTAATCAAAACATAGAAGAGACATTAATATCAGAACCCCAAAATGAGGTTCTGAGCAATGCAATGCTAACCAAGCTACTGGAAAATTGCAGAAAAGCATCAAAGGATGATAATTGTGTGGATGCTGCCATCACTAAAATAGACCTAATAGATAAGAAAATGGAAGGGGTCCAAAGACAGTTAAAGAATATGAAGGAGAGTGGGAAAAAAAGGACCTAAAAAACCAGCTGGCTATGCTAAATGAAGACATAAAGACATGCAAGGATGAATTCCAAGAAGCATCAAGAAAATTAGAAAATGATGTGAAAAGGAACTTGACAGAGGGATGGAGACAATACATAGAAAAGTAGTAGAAAATGCAAAGCTAATTTAGCAAGATGAAAACTCCTTAGAAGCTCTCAAGAATAGAGTCAGCCATATGGAGGATAGAAACTCAGATCTGGAAGACCAAACAGAAGAAACAGTTTGAGAGTTCAAAAGTTTCAATAAGTTCAAAATTTTCTGTGAACAGAATATGAGGGAATTGTGTGATACCCTTAAACATCCTAATGTCCAGATCATGAGAACACCAGGAGGGGAAGAAATTCAGACCAAAGGTGTGGAGTACTTATTTAACAAAATAATGAAAGAAAACTTTCCCAAACTCTTGAAAGAAAGGACCATTACATACAAGAAGCTAACAGAACTCCAAAAAGATTACAACAAATAAAACTTTCCTAGACATATTGTCATTAAGACTCTAAACATTGACATCAAAGAGAAAGTCCTAAAACAGCTAGGGAAAAACAGCACATCACATTTAAACTCTAAGAACAAGTGGCTTCCAACCCAAACTACTCTACCCAGCAAAAGTATCCCTCATAAAAGATGGTGAAAAAAAAAAAAAAAAAAACTTTCCATGACAAAACGCAGCTTTAAAACTATATGAACACAAAACCAAACCTACAGAATATATTTAAGGAAATTCTTCACAAAGAAGAATTAAATAATGAACCCAAGTGCCCACAGGAAGCAGATAACAATGGCCAAACTCATAGAAGGCACAAAAACACTTCAAAGTCCATGCAAACTCCAAACCACATAAACCAACATAATATGGCAGGGATAAAATCAAATGTCACAGTTATTACCCTAAGTATCAATAGCTTTAATTCTCCTATCGAGAGGCACAAGCTAACAGGGTAGATCAGAAAATTAGACTCCCTCAATTTTTTGTCTTCAAGAAACCCACCTCACCACTAAAGACAGATACCTTCTCAGGGTAAAAGGGTGGTAATAATCCAAGCAAATGGGAATAAGAAACAAGCAGGTGTATCCATATTAGTATTGGATAAAATAGACTTCAAATCAAAAATAATCAAAAAAGACAAAGAAGGCCACTTCCTAATTATCAAGTGAACAATCCTTCAAGAGGATATCACAGTGATAAATCTTTATGCACCAAACAGAGCAGCACCACAACTCATAAAACAAAACCTTCTCAACAAATATGGGCAAAAATGTAAACCAGTGTTTCCCAAAGAAGACTATAAATAAAACATGTAAAATATGTCCTCAATAATTTGCCAATAGACAGTTCAAAACCAAACAGCTAGAGAATAACTTTATGTATAAGTACAAAGTCTAAAATGTCTAAAACTGAAAATTCCTAATTTTGATAAGGAGATGAACAATAGGGAAGCTCATAATTTTTGCAAGAAATGCAACAGTATGCAGTCACAGAGGAGGAAAGTTAGCCACCCCTTAGAAAATTGAAAATATCAGCCAGAGATCCAATTATATGGCTCCTTGATACTTTCTTAATTGGTATACCAGATGCAAACTGCATATAAAATTTATTTTGTCTTTATTAAAAGTAACTGAAAATAGCTAACATTTGCTTCAACAGGTTGAATCAATTAACAAACTGTAGTGCATCTTATAATTGAGTTTAGAGATAAAAAATAATGATTAGTTGAGTCATGAAAGACATGACTGAATATTAACTATTAACTACAAATGTTATGATATCAGAAAGAAGTCAGCCTGCTATATTTTCATTCAATCATATTACAAGTACATTAATTTTAGGCAAAGTGACATTAAAAGTTTTGTGTTTGATGGAGTCATGGGAATGGGACAAGAATTGTTAGAGGACATAGGAAATCAGACAGTAATGAATGCTTATTACTGTATTTGAATGCTGAATATATTTGGTTAAAACCCACATAAATTACTATAGCACAATGATTTACCCTAACTGTGTATAGTTAGGGAGACAAAAAAATTAATAAGTCAAGGAATACTGAAGGAATCCATGTTGTGAGAAGAGTTGTGAGAATTTCAAATGAAACATCCTGGTCAGGACAGATTATTCAGTGGTTAAGGTGTTTGCTTGAAAAGCCTGATGGCCTGAGGTTCACTTTACCAGTGTCTTGTGAAGCCAGATGCACAAAGTGATACATACATCTGGAGTTTGCAGCAGCAGTAGTCCCCATTATGCCTTTTCACTCTCTCTCACTCTCTATCTCTGTTATTCTCTCCTTGCAAATAAATAAATAAAAAATTAAACAAACAAAAAATGAATCATCCTCATCAAATAGAGCCCTAACTTGAGTAAGAACACTTATTGGTGCCTTCAAGAGGAAAGGAACATGACCACTAGACATTATTGATACATTTCTATCCCATACAAGTGAAGGATTAACAACACTGACATGAGTCTGCATAAATAATAGAACTTAAGAAAGTAAGCATAGACAAGCATAATTGCATCACACTTACAATCATAATTACAGCAAATAATAAAATTGATAACAAAAACCAAAAGTGTGTGAATATGCAGGTTTTTTTTTTAAATATTGAAAGCATGTTTACGCTTTTTTTAATTTTTTTTATTATTATTTTTTTAAGATAAGGTCTCACTCTAGCCCAGAATGTCCTGGAATACACTGTGTAATCTCAGGGTGGCCTCGAACTCACAACAATCCTCCTCCTATTGCCTCCCAAGTGCTGGGATTAAAGGTGTGTGTGCATCATCATGCCAGGCACACATGTTTACTTTTGAAGTTGGACTCTATCTATAAGCAAAGGGAGAAGACTGGAATGGTCCATTTCATACAGAATTATAAGTACAGGTATTTCCCTTAGCTCAGCATAGATACTGACAGATACTGAAAATACTTTTACACATAGCAAGCTTAATGTACATTAGTGAGTTTCTTTGATCTATAGCTTAGAGAAAAAAAGATCTAGTAGCAACATTCCTCACAAATAATATATCTCTCTTAAACAATGTCAAGACGACAAAGGAAAAGCAAGCAAGAGCCTCTATAGACCTGCTTGCTGCAGAGATCCAATCTGTAAGGCAGGGCTTCCTCATGGTCACAACAGACTCCATACTACTTGGCAGATTAATATAAGTGGCATATGATCAATTAAGCTGATGAGGTTCTCAGTGATATCCAACTGCACTTGGCTCTCCACTCTGGAATTAGCACTGAAAGAATTCATTTTAAACTGAAAAGGGCTATCAAAAGGAAAAATAAATCTTTCTCTTCTCTTTTTATGTCTCCGTCAAACCAGGAAAATTTGGTGATAACTAGTTCATTGCCTGTCACTATGTGTGAATATTTGACAGTTCCCTTCAGTGCTTTCATTCTTGGGCTGCTAGAATAGAAATAATGTATAGAAATTCAAGACAGCAGTGAAGAAATTGGTGATTGTCCTTGAAATGGGAAAAGTGGAAGTGAGTTCACTGATAAGCATTACTTATAAAAATTGAAGTAAAAATTTCATTATTTAAATATCTCAGGGACTGGAGAGATGGTTTAGCATTTAAGATGCTTATCTTCAAAGTCAAAGGACCTAGGATTTATTCCCCATGACCCACATAAGCCAGGTACACAAGGTGGCACATGTGTCTGGATTTTGTTTACAGTGACTGAAGGTCCTGGCACACCCATTCTCTCTCTTTCTCTTTCACAAATAAAATATTTAAAAAATCTTCTCAGAAAATGTTTGATGACTAGACTAATAAGAATGTTGGTGTATAAAATTTCGACTAAATACAATATTTGCAAAGGAAAATTATTCACAATAAAAATATATGTAAAATACTGTTGTAACAAAATTTGTCTTTGATATCTTCACAGTAGAAAGCATTATATGCATTATTCTTCCTCATAACATATTGCTCTACATAAAATGTATATTTATTGCTCACTTTGGCAGAACTAACATACTATATACTAATATAATAAAATTGGAACAGGACAGATAAGATTAACTTTGCCCCTGTGCAAGGATGACACACAAATTCATGAAACATCCCATATTTTGAAGATGTCTATTTAGTAATACAGATGGGGTTTGGGTGTTGGCAGTTTAAGAATTAAATAGAGTCTTTTTACTCACTGTGTGAAAAGTCTGACAAAGTCAATTTCCTCGTTGAAGTCCCAGGTTTATGTATAAAATGGAAAACAATTACTAGCACAAATAATTGATTTGTACATCTCACATTGTTGAAAGTCCTTGAAATATTAAAATTGTAGTTGGAGATAGAAAATATGTGATGGAAACAATAGCATACAGCTTTTTGTGAGATTTAAAATATGGTTAACTATGAAGTGTCTTCTTGGTTATTTTGTGTGGATTTCCTATTAGTGGTAAATGATGTGACCTTTTCTAAGCCATGTGCTTTTTTCCTACCCCTACAGAGGATGAGCATGTTCTTACTGGATATGGCATTGTTTGACGTATAATTCAGATGAGACTTTACTGAGATAATGGCTTTCCTGAAGCAGGGCCAGTGTCCATATAAAAAGGGGGCATTTGTACATACATGCTCACACATATGTGCACACACAAGATGCCATGGGGTTGCCTGAACAATCAGGGTGAAGTTACTAATAAACCAAGGAATGCCTGAAATTTCCAGCAGCAAATCAAATCATGGAGGCTGAGAAGCAATCATGGAAGAGATTTCGTGTCAAAATTCACCTGAGGAGCCAAGAGTTTTGTCTGGGGTTTCTTTCTTCTTAGAATAATAAGACAGTGGTGTTGTTTCTGTGTTCTTTAAGACTTTGATACACTTTGCACCTGAGAGTTCATGTGCTGGAAGCTTGTTCCCAGCATAACAATGCTGGTGGATGTGTGGACCTGCATGAGGTGGGATTTAGTGTCAGGTCTTTGGCTTATTACAGTTGCTATCTCAGAATTACTCAGGGCATCTTATGTGGGCACTGAATTAGTTGTTCCATGAGGAGTCTGATTCTTTAGTTTCTTCCTGGTTTCCTGCCTCCTGATGTAACTAGTCATTACTAAATGTGCCCTCCCTGTGTCCCCCACCAGCTCTCGGGCCCTCACTTGAGGTAAAACCAATAAGGACACCTCATCTTGTCCTTACAGCTGCTAAAACTGTGAACTAAAAATCTTACTACCTTCTTTACAAAGAAATTCACTTGTCTTTGAATGTTCTTTTACAGTAAAGATATGCAGCCTAAGCTGGCCACATGCTTTATAATCTGTTGTTTTGTTAGCTCTAACAAGAGAAACCAGAACCTCCTGTCATGGTCATCTTTGAAGTTAGACTGGTTCTACTGGAAATCTCCATGCTTTGCTAAAATTTACCAAACTTAACTTTCATAAATTTAAATTACTGTTAAACATAATTATTTCAACATTTTTGATCTTATATTTATAAATATTTTGGTTTTATGAAATTTCCTTCACAATCATTACTACAAGTTATTTTCCTAATGACTTGCTTATTAGGGAAAATTTTATCTTTAGCACATTCTTTCCTAACATGGGGTTTTCTCAATATTTTCTGTAATTGTATACTCCTGTGTGATATTGCTCTCACCAAACTTTATAATTTTATTACACTAAGAAATCACAATTCTTAATTTCTTTGTTAACTACAAATATTTTTAAAGCATTAGTGGAAACATACTCCTCTACAGTTAAATAACATTTAGGTCGAAATTAAACACTTTAAAACTATCCCCAGGGCTCTGCTTGGGTTTATCAGTCTCCACAGGATTTTCTCTTCACATTTCTCATGTCTCACACTCAGATGCTCTGTGTTGCCCCTCACCTGCACAAGATACTCTTCTTCTGTGTCATGTGAACAGTGGAAAGTACAGGACTTCAGGACACATGTTAATTAAAAAATCAACATACTTTAAAAATTATTTATTTGAGAGACAGAGAAAGAGATAAGGAGAGAGAGTATGGGCATGCCAGGGCCTCCTTTCACTTCAAACAAACTCAAGACACATATACCATTTTGTAACTGGGGAATCAAACCTACGGCAATCAGACTTCTCAAGGAAGCACCTGTAACCAATGAGCAATCTCTTCAGTTACACATGATGGCTTTTTAATGTGATTATGCAGCATTATGTTTGGGACATACAGTAAGACAAATGTTTTCTGGCTTTATTTGTGAGTTCTAGCATCTGAGCTTCTGGAAGTTTACTCAAGCCACAGACTGTCTTCTTGAGCTCAACATGTCTTGCTTCCATATTTCTTTCAGAGTTATTTTTATTTGCCATATTTACCAAGAGACCATTATTTATTTAGTCCCCCCACCATTTAAATCATTATCTTAATCAAGCAATTACCTCATATGCTTTCACTTTTCTTCATCAGAGTTATATTTAATATTTATGTGCTCTTTTTCATTTACTAAAAGGAGTTTTTATGATTATAAGGATTTTTGTTATTCAGTTCTATCACCAGCACTCAGAGAAAAATAATGAACTGTAATTATCTCTAAAATAATAATTCTTACCCATCTGTAATCTGAAATGTGTTTAGTTTATAAGAAATGTTTAATCAATAATATACAGTGAGTACTAAACATTACATAGCTATGAGTACCATCCTACACCTAGAAGAATGCAAAATGATCATACTACCCACAAGATAGAATTTGAAGGAAGACCAAGGGCCTCTGGTAAAGGGAAGTTCCAAGCACTCCTTACTTACAGTTTTATTGTGAGTTTAAGGCCATAAAAGTCATGGGGAGTTTAGGCTAAACAGAAAAATGTTAGTTATTCTTGGCATAAAGTAGATCATGAGTTGTAGACTTAAATGTTTTATTTTGGAACATACTTAACACATCAAGAAATCTTTGTAGAAGCTTTTGAGTTCATTGTGTCCTAGTAGCTCACACCCAATGCGCATAGCTTTATATGTCCCCAGGATTAGCCTTTGTCTGTTGGAGATAAGTATGATACCCACACATAGCTATAATGCACATGGCAAAAAGTAACATGGCCAAGATTTATAGCTACATAATGTCTGGGAATGAAAATGCACTTTGGGAATATAGTTTTATAATAAATACACAATATTTTTGTGAAAATAAATATTAAACAGTAAGAATATTTTATAAAAGTGGATAAAATATTTAGTATGGTACCCTCAGAGATAATAGGAGAAACATATACAGTGTAGTTTAAATTGAAATGTGTATGCACAATTCAAATTATGACAGCTAATTGTGTTTTAAGATGGTAGAGAATTACATTTAATCTTTTACAATAGAAGACTGAAGCAAGTTGTAAATGCAATATTAAAGTTAAACCTATTACATATGTTACAGAGATTTATATTCATCTTAATAAATATCAAAACTCTTTAAGGTTTTTAGTTGGAGAACCATAGAAAAGGAAACATACATTTTAGAGAGGAAGACAAGTGTGACTTGAGCAGCAGTCTGGAGAGCAGATGCAGACTGAACGTGCTGACAACACTGGAAGGGCATTGTAAATGTCTCCAAGGAGGGAGCTAGTTTGAACTAGATGACAGAGAGAAGCAGAGAAGTAGATTAAATCTGAGAAATGTCTGGGAAGAAGGATAGAGAGGACTTAGTGATGAATTAACTACTGCTGGTGAGGGAGCTGGACATGCCATGCTTTACTGCTGGCTCCCTTGTTTGAACAAATAGATTGAATCAGGCTACTTACTGAGATGAACAGAACAGGAAATGTTGCCTTAAGAAGATAAGGAACAATGAGAGAGAATGATCAATTTATATACATATATATGTACATAAATATGTATGTGTGTGTATGTTTATATGTATATATGCATATATGTGTGTGTGCATGTAGAATTTTAAGTTTCTTTGATATATGTAATTTTTAAGTTAGGCTAATAGGTAAGTGGTTATTACTCAGTGGTAAAATATAATATGAATTACAAAGTAATGATTTATTTGACAGATGAGATAAGAACATTTTTGTTAATGGTGACAATTGCTCAGGGGTAGATTATGCTGTAAGAAAAGATAGCTTAACAGCCAATCTTCAGTAATTTTAACAATAAATGGCTGGACAGGGAATGATAAATCAGCAAAGAAGAGAGGCATGCAGGACTCAGAAGGCAAGATGACAAGTTAGGAGTATAACAGATGTCAAGCAAAGAAATATTTCAATAAGATCATCACTAGTGGATCTGATGTTACTATGGTTTTGAATACATTTGGCATTAACAATCTCTGCTTGATTTTTCTGGTGAAGGGTAATAGTATAAGAGTGTTTTGTGTCTTGGTGTGTCAAATTTGAGGTATTACTAGTCAAAGAAGCAATTGCATAAACCATATGTAACTCAAGGATTATATCTGACCACCACACAGAGGATATAAATGTCTTATTTAGATTCTCCTGTATGATAAATTCCAATATGTTTATGAAACATAATAATTTTTCATATGAATTTTCCTATAGACAGAAAACATTGTATATGTTTCAATGTGTAATGCCTTAAAATAAATTAATACTTCTATTTAAATAGATAATTTGAGAGTTAGAAATATCTAACTAGCTGATGTAACTTAATTATAGACATAATTTCATATGAACAGATTTCCTTAGTTATTTAGGATTTATTTTTTATGTATAATATAGAAAAATTCCCAAATTACTTTAATAAATATATAATTACAATAAATATGCAATTTCAATCTAAGCTATAACACTTAGTTTTCTTATTATTCAACGATCAAAATTATCATTTCAAATTTGCTCACGGATATTACCAGGGATTATTTTTTGGTGTATTTTTGACATACTTACTTTTAATAAACTTGTTAGCAAAATCTAAAATATTAATTCTGAATATTTGTATATGCAGAAATAGTAAATTTAAGGCAGCATTTGTGAAAACTTATAAATTATTCCTTGTGAAAGTTTTATTGAACCCATCAGGAATATAGTACTTCCCTAAGGCTTTTGTACTGGAGTACATAAACTAGACGGTTTTAAATACCAGATAATCATTGGATTATCTCAATCTTGGATTCCAGGAGTCAAAGTAAAGATATCAGTAGAGATGTTTTCAAACTGTAGGGAAGCAATCCCTTGCCTCTAAGTAGGGTTTTGAAGTTTGATGACAATATTTCACTTTACATATATGTTTGCAACTCTACTCCAACACCTGTCTTCCCTCTTATGTTTTTAAGATATTTTCCTTATGTGTGCTACGTCCCATGGTCATTTTTCTTTTTTCTTTTCTTTTTTCACAGAACAAGCCTTGGCTTTTATTATTTAAAAAAACTTTCATGTTTATTTAGCTTTCTGACTCTGCGCTTGTGCCTTTGACACCTTAATGGAAGCACATTTAGCACACATGGAACCACCATAGACTGGTTGACATGTTTGTTTGTTTGTCTGTTTTCAGACAATCTCATAAGGACGGACTTTTGGTCTCACAGCAGGCACAAACCACACGCTGACTTCTCTTGGGGAACCGGTAAACAATTTTATTAACAGGGGTTCGGGACAGCCAAATTTTGTTAGAGGCTGTACTGTAGGATGGCCGACGATTGTCTGTCAGAGGCTGAACCGTTCTGGGCGCTGTTCGGGTGTTCGGGTGTTCGGAAGCTTGCCTGGCTGTGCTCAGGCTCACCGCGGCGCAGAGCTCCACGCTGAGGAAGCCCTGCCAGGCCTGGGATGGGGGCGCACTGGCCGACTATAACGAAGACAGAGCCACCCCCATGGCCATTTTTCTATTAGCATATCAATGCATTGGATTAAAGGCCATGAAATAACCGACTAGGGTCTTATGATTATATCTGCAGTGAATATTTACACATAAGTCACATTCTTAAGTATGTGTTTTATGTTTGCAGTGCCTAATCATAAGTTGAGAAGTAACAGGATAAACATAAAAACAATATCAATACCTATTTGTTTTTTAATTTAGCCTAAACTTTACTATTTTTGTCACTTCATCTATTTATATATGGTGATATTACTCAATTGTTTATTAGCTTACAAAATATTTACTAGAACCAACAGAGGAATATGTGTGTGTGTGTGTGTGTGTGTGTGTGTGCGCGCGTGTGTGTGTGTGTTGTTTTATATATTATACATATTAGTTGAATATCTATATGTATATATATTATATATATATATATATATATATATATACACACACCCCTACATATTTGTATATATATATAAGTTGGCATGAGTGTTAATGCTGAAAAGTCAGGCTTTATTCCATGCCAACTTGAGTTCGATCTCTTGTATGTCAGATTCTGAGTTATTTTCCCTACATTTTTAAATATTTTCAGTGATCATAGTGATAGGCTTTCTACAGAGCATTTTTAAGTGTGAAATTAGTTGAGACTTAAAAAGGCTTAGGATGGAGCTTGAAAGATTTGCAAGAGCTTCATAAATACTTGTCAAAATGGGATTTTAATTTTTTAATTTATGTCTCCATATGTGTGGATATGTATGTTGTGCATGTAGGCATGCATGTGTTGATGTATAAGGTAGTAACATTGTTAGCTCATTCCTAAGAATGAGATAAATACATATGACAAAAGCAAAAACTCAAAAACATGTTTTATTTGTATAGTTCATAAGGAAAACTATAAAAAAGCTTGGGAGGGGAGAATTTATATTAGCCTCACTTAAAGGGGGAAATAGAAAATTGTGTGTAAGATCTGTGAGTGCATAGATTGGCATAATTAGAAATACCGGGCTTTAATAGCATAAGATTTTCACCAAAAATATCTTCAAACCAGAGAATTTAAGAAGCAGGGCTGGAGAGATGCCTTAGTGGTTAAGGTGCTTGCCTGCAAAGCAAAAGGACCCCGGTTAGATTCCCCAGGACCCATGTAAGCCAGATGCACAAGGAGGCACATGAATCTGGAGTTTGTTTGTAGTGGCTGGAGGCCCTGACATGCCCATTTTCTTTCTTCCTTTCTTACCCTCTACCTGCCTAGTTCTCTCCTTCTCTTTCTCTCAAATAGGTAAATTAAATAAATTTTTAAAAATAAGAAGCAGTATTTAGAGATATAGAAAAGGGTTGCACAAGCATTTACTGAAATTATACTTAAGATCTTGAAAGTTCTTAAAAGAGAAAATATCAATTTGTACTCTTAATAAAACAAAAAGACAGAGAAACAGGTTTTGTTAAGATGGCATTTGCAGACTCATAAAATTCATCCTTAGTTGTCATGGCTTTGTAGAAAGAGCACAGGACAAGTCTTTCATGGCAGGGGAGGTTGCCTAGTGGATAGCGCACTGGCCACTCCAGCTTGAGTACTGAACTTTGATTAGGAGACCCCCGCTTCCAAGGCTGGAAACCGTGGTGGACTTTAATCTCTGCTGCACTGGGGAATGGGAAGTGGAGACAAGAGAATTTCCATTTGGCCAGGGCAGATAATTGAGATTCATTGTGAAAAGCTCAGCCTCTAGCATGAGCCATGGTAGTGAGTCACAAGCACTCAGACACAGGAACACACACACACACACACACACACACACACACACACACACACACGGAAGGAAAAGAAAAGAAAAGAAAAGAAAAGAAAAGAAAAGAAAAGAAAAGAAAAGAAAAGAAAAGAAAAGAAAAGAAAAGAAAGAAAAAGTCCAGTGTCTCAAAAAGTGGTGCAGCCCTTTCAAGTAAAGCAGAGATAGCAAAAGCAAAACTGTCAGTGAGTATTGAAAATTGAGATATACTTTCTTTAGGCCCTAATCCAAGAGGACTTATATAAAAGATACCATGGCTGTGAATAAAGCCAGAGAGGGAAATGAATAAGAAGATTTTTCAGAAATCTTATTTTCAACTGCATTTAAAGGTTGAATTTATGTAATCTAAGTGATAAAAATATAAATCTTAAATTTAAGATACTAGTTAGATACTGTTCCTTTGTCCTTGGAATAGCAAAGGATAGAGTTCTGTAGGGATAAATTATCTTAAAATTAAAATTTCAAGAGAAGAGTCTGCAAATAACTTACCAAGAGTTCATACAGGATTAAAAAAAAAAAAAAAACAAAGAAAAGAAAAGAAGAATACATGCAATCATGAACAGGGTGTAGGAACCCATCTACAAATATTTCTATATCTATGACTGTCAGACACAGAAAATAAAATCTATGCTTACTGTATATAAGCAAGCACAAACACTTAAATTATAAAAGTTGTGAAATATTACAGGAAATGATTACATACAACAATGCAAAAATCCTCAACTGTTTTAGCATATAGAAAAGATGAGTGGAAGGAAAAGTTTCTGAATACAAAGAAAGATAGCAATTAGAATTCCTTTAACTAAAAAAAATAGGTCCTCAAGATATGTGAATCAAAAAATGGAAAATGTAATTTCACATAGATAAATCCACAATTATAGTTTGAAATGAACTCTAACTCATAGTTACACGGGACAATAAACTAAAACTGTAAAGTGAATGAAGGGCATACAAGCCATTAAAATGTAGGTGTGTGACATGTATAGAATACCCAGGCCCCAAGACTAAGCATGGAACATTCACAAAAGTAGTATGTGTGCTGCTCCACAGACAGATGATAACTATAAAGATGTGCATCATGACATGGTCTATGATCAGCATTAAAATGGAAGTAGTAAACAGATACACATCTCATGATCACCTACATTTTGAAATTTAAAATATCAATACTTGAACAGTCTAAAGTCAAAGAAGAATCTGTAGGTAAGTAACAAAATGGACAGATTTTGACTAAAGAGAATGAAAGTATCATGTACAAGTGCAAAATAAAAACCTAATAGTCAGAAGAAAAATTTATCATACTAAAAGTTTTGGATACAAACGAAGTATTATAGACCATTGTTTGAAACTCTACATTAAAAAAACATGGGACAAAGCCGGGCGTGGTGGCGCATGCCTTTAATCCCAGCACTCGGGAGGCAGAGGGAGGCAGAGGTAGGAGGATTGCCATGAGTTCAAGGCCACCCTGAGATGACAGAGTTAATTCCAGGTCAGCCTGGACCAGAGTGAGACTCTACCTCGAAAAAAAAAACAAACAAACATGGGACAAAGGTTAAAATTTTCGTATGCATGTGAATACTATATATGTATATGCAATATTCTCTCCTAAGGTATAATCAAAATAAAAACACAATTCATCACATAAAACATTATTAGAACTAGCTACAGAACTAAGAAAATATTTTCTTTGTATATGTGTTGAAAATTATAAAACACTGGATGATATAATTAAACAATATCTAAATAAATAAGTAGTGTGTTTATGTATTACAACACACAATTTAAAAGTCAATTACAAATAAATTGAATTATTGATGAAAATATTCCATCAAATATTTATAGAAATTAAACTAAATTTTACATCTCATAGTAATGAAAACATTAAAAATAAGATCATTTTGATAAAAACAAAGTTTTAGGTCTAACTGTACCTAATTCATGTCTCATCATACAGTTAAACTACCTAAGTGTAATACTGCACTATATACATACATGTATATGACAGCAAAATAATGTTGAGAAATAGTAGACCTATCCCATATTGAATTTAAAGAAAGTAAAGTTATAAGTGAAAGAATGGAATTTAAACAATAGTTTAGAAAGTTTAAACAGTGATAGAACATTCAAAAATTGATCTATATTTTTCATTCTATATAAATTAACAAAATGGAGCATGACCTAAATATAAAATATAAAATTCCAAAATAATTGGGAGAAACCTAACAAATTATAGTTGCAATCTTTGATTTGGTGAATATTGGTTATATATGTTACCAAAAGCATACAATAAAACATACGATAGTAAGAGCTGTTGCTCTTGTAATATGCTGTTACAAGAAAAGCTACAGAACGAAATATTGTACACTTTCATATGTGATAAAGCACTTTTTCAAAGTGGTTGGAAGCATGGGGGCTGGAGAGACGGCTTAGCCTTTAAGGTGCTTCCCTGCAAAGGTAAAGACTCTGGTTTGATTCCCCAGTACCAACATAAGCCTGCTGCACAAGGTGGCACATGTGTCTGTAGTTCATTTGCAGTGGCTAGACACCATGGAACATCCATTCTCTTTCCCTCTCTCTCTCTCTCTCTCATAAATAAAATAAAATATTTGGAAACAATTCTCCAAATCAATAACAAACAAACAATATAAGAAAGAAGGACAGTAGCATTGGACATGTGATGAGGACAGCATTGTTTATTCTGAAAATCCTCACATGATCCCACAGTAAATTGGTATTACACATTTATTATGGTTAACACTCAAAGTCAATGAGCTTACTTCCATCACATCCATAACAATGAACTTAACACGTACAAATCACAAATTTCCACAATGCACAGCAATCATAGCTCCTATACGTTTACTGTGGGAATGCAAAATGATATAGACACTTTACAAAAGTATTTGATGATGTCCTCAATATGTTAATACATTGTCAAAACTCAACCATCATATATCTGAGTATTTATTCCAAATTAAATGGTAATTTATGTATATGCAAAAACAACTGGTGAGAGCTTATAGAAATCTCATTTTCAAATACTTCACACTGGGAGTAATATATTGATAAAATGATGTAACTAACATGTAGAATACTAAACTATAATTTAAAATTATGAATAATTGACACTTTCAGAAATACACTTTATCTAATATCCTGTGGTTAATAAACAATAATACTATGGGGACAAAGGTAGACCCAAAAGACTGTGCAAGTACATATGATTTTAGTTTCTGGAATTCTGAAAAACAAAATAAAACAAAACAAAACAAAAACCCAGGCATACAACACATCACAGTCTCGGTGTTACAGAGGTTAGACTTTACTAAAATGTGGTAAAAGGGAATTCTTTCTGGTTCTGGAGCTCTTTCTCTTGATTGTGACTTTTTGTTCTCAATATTGGATAACTGAAAACTCTCAGAAATATAAACAGGAAGTTTTGTTACAGTTAGATTATCTTAACTTAAACAAATAAAGTGGTCATATCAATATTTAATTTCTTGCAGTTGCTAACAAAAATGCACTTAATTGACTAGAATTATGTGTAAAATATCTTTAGTACTAGAGTATTTTATTTACATATCTACATTACCTAAATTATACAGAAAAAAAAAACAAAAGCAATATTTAAGGGCATTAATTACAATGCTGACTAAAAAGAACAAATTACTTATGCTACATTTTTATAATCATAAAAAAAACTTGAGAAAGAGTATTAACCAAGCCTTATTTATCTTGTATGATGGTTTCAGAAGCTTCAGTCATGATTGCTTGATCCCATGTCTATGCCTGAGGTGAGGCTGAGTGGACTGGCAGAGAAGACATGAGGGAGCAGAGACCTAGAGACCCTAGAGGCTATTGGGAGGCAGAGAAACAGCAAGGCCATGATCATGGACTTCCTCCTTTTAGATGGTGCTGCCCACATCCAGGGCCAGTCTTGGCCCCTTAATAAGTCCACTCTGAAAACACGTTCACTTAGACACCACAAAATACCTCATGAATCCAGTAGGTGTTTCTTGATCCAAACACAACTGACGATAAAGAACTGATACATTCATATTCCTTAACTTTAATTTTTTTATTATGTATGCATATTTTATGGATAAAAAATGTGTTGCTACCATTTCCCTCCTCCCTGTCCCCAATCCAATGAGAACCCTCTTCAGTGAGGTTATTGGCATTCTTCATGGGGTTATGGCATGTGAGTTGTGAAAGCAGCAATCAGTCATTGTGGGAAGAGGGAGCAATGCCTCTGGATACTCCTTCCCCCTCTGTGGTTCTTACAAGCTTTCTAACCCTCCTCATGCAAAGTACCCTGAGCCATGGTGAATGTGTTCTGAGTCAGTTTTAATGTTGAACTCTCAGTAGCAGGATTCTGGATTTCTGTTTCGGTACATTTTGAGTGTCCTCTATGTCTATCACCATCACCCTGGTGCAATTTGTCAAACTTACTGTGGAAGCATCACTCCTGTTCATTTGCCTCTGTGGTTTCACTTAAGTGATGTGTGAGAGGTGACTCATCTCATGATGGTGAATCTGCTATTTTTGATTGCCTAGTTGATAGATTTTGGTTGTCCTTGATTTTTGCTGCCTTCTGAAAAAAATAAAAAAGTTCTTCATTGGAGAGTGAAAGCATCGCAGGCTAAAGGGGAAAAGCATTGTTAATTTAGAGGGTTTTTTAGGGCTTTATTTATTTACTTAGTTGTCATTTTCCCCCATCAGCTCATGTCACTTTTTCTAGAACTGTATAGGGAGATCATCTGGGAACTGGCTTCGGTTCAAATTCCAGCAGGATCTCTTTTTCTATGTCAGCAGCTTTTGCTATCTTCAGAAATAGGGTCCTACCTTCTACCTCAGAAGAGTAATCAAGTGCTTTTCTTAGTTGGGGGACCTTATAGGTCTCTCTTACCAACAGGTCAATGTGTATTGTAACTGATTTCTGGTACTGGGAGTCACAAGGAAAAGCCAATTGTTGTAGAGTTAGGCTTCATCCCACCCTCTTCAGGGCCTTTTTGTCCAGCTGATCTCCCCGTATCTCTATTGAGTGTTTTATCTCGTAGTCTGCTATCCAGGAGTAAGGTTTCTGTGGTACTAATTCACTTTGGCTTTAGGGTTCTTATATTTCCCTCTTTCCTCCCATTCCCCTTCTCCCAAACACTTTCATTTCTATCACCTGTCCCTCAAGGTGCCTGTCAGGTATGCTTGCAACTCATGCTGCTATAGGTTATGAGCCACATATGAAGGAGAATATGTGCTGCTTGTCTTTCTATGGGGTCAAGAAGTAGGAAATTTTTATTAGCTTAAAAAGTAACAAGTTTCTGTATGTAAGTCCCCCCCCCAATTATCCTATCTTCTTTACCCTGATGTGCCTTTTTGTTGCCAGTATTCTTCCTTCCACTTTCATGTCTTTTGGGTTCAATGTCTCCACTACCTCTCTTAAGTCCTCTCATTTACAGTTTGATGGGATCTTCCCTGGTGTTCAGTCCAATAAAATTATTGTACATCCTCAGGTTTAGATGCATCATATGTGAATTTATCGTATAGCAATTTTTTACTTCAAAAACAAAACAAGTAATACTTGAGGGAATTTGGCATCACTTTCGGACACACAAAAATAGAATCCAGTGATGTACTTGTTCCCAGCTACAGGTCACATTGTGTCATGTTTTTCAGTTATTTTACTGTAAAAAAGTGTCCTGACTGCAATGTACTTACTACCATATTTTTCACACTGTTATGACAGTAGTGTTCAAGTGGTGTGTAGTTTCCCTAAGTGTAAAAATATAGTAATGTATTTAATACAAAACAGAACCAAAAATCTTATTGGAACTGAGGACACCCAAATATTAACATTGACTAATCTTATCTATGGAAATAGACTAGGGATAATTGGAGAGCAGTTTTCATAAATGACAGTAAATGACAATGTACAAACACTAGCTTCTATGGGAAAGAAAGAAAATAAAATGTGGAAAGGAGATTTGAAGCAGAGGTAATATAGTATGTATTCTGTAGGGCTCGCTCCTGAGAGCAGAATACAACCACAGAGGATTGTAATCATAGCTCAAGACAAGCACACAACCACATAAAATTTACATGTATTTTCAGTACCAAAAAATCATGCAAATGAGTGGGATGGCACAAAAACTTCATGGGAGCTATACTGGCAGAAGAAGGAATAAAAACTAAAGTGAGGGAGATCAGAACCAATAACACAATAAAAAAATGAATTTCCTACTGTAGAGTGGACCTCAAATCCAATCAGAAAGTAGTTGATTACCCTTATAACATTCATGACACTATTGTACCAGTTTGCACATCTTGCTTGCATGGTCTATTGTGTAGATAACAGTTTGAATCCACTGTTAGCCTACCAGCACCTGTGGAATAAAATGAAAGTACTCCTAATTCTAAAAGTTAAACTCATAGATATAAATGACTACAGAGAAACTACAAATAAATAAATTAATGATATGTCTCAAATTTAGAAAAATATGAACTAGGCAAGTGAAACATCATTAAAAATAAAAATAAGTAAGAAAGATCAGGGTAGAAATAAATGATTTCAAACAAAAAGAACAATACAAATAATTAATGAAATAAAAAAAATGTCCTTTCATTGATAAGATAAATAAGACTGACAAATCCATAGTTAAATTAACCAAAAGAAAGTAGAGAAAACTCAGTAAAATTAGAGATGAACAAGGAAATAGTATAGTACAGAACAATGAAATTCATAGGTCATTAGGATATACATTAAAATTATATATCTGATAAATTTCTGGACATAAATTACCTATCTAATTTTAAGCAAGATTCTATGAATAATAAATAGATCATTGGCAAGCAGTGAGAAGGAAAAGGTAAGAAGACAAAGTCCTACCACCAAATAATTGCCCAAGAGTAGAGAGACTGACTGAATTTCAAGAGACCTTTGAAGAAGTGATGCTGCCACTCCTCAAAGCTAAGAGCAAGCACACCACTAACTCATGTTATAAAGCCAAGGCTATCCTAATTCCAAAGCAGATAAAGTGCAACAACAAAGCAGGAAATTGTAAGTTGATCTCTCAGATAAACCTGCTTCCAAACATTCTCAATCAAATGCTTGCAAACTGAATTCTCACCTCACATTTGTTCAGGGTGATCTGTGAGATCCCCAAAACAATATAGGCCATTCCCAAACACTTGGTTACTCAACACAGCTAAAATATAAGAACTAACTGCAGAAGATACCACAAGCTGTTTTCTCAGGACACTGAGAGGCCATATAAACATGGAGAGGAAAACCAGTCCTCTCCTGGCAAACCTTCATGGAGCTGGAAAGTGCTATGTGAGCCACTATGTGACAATGGTAATCAAGAGCATGACTAAGCAACAGATCCTTCAAACCATTCAGTCCAAGACAAGAATCACACACTTGTGCAATAGTGGTACACAGACTTTTTTAGGAACCAACTGCCCTCTTATTGGACATGAGGCTCACTCTGTGGGACAGAGCTCATAACTGGTACTGGGAACCAACTCAGTGTGTAGCAGGGGGAAAACTCATACTCCTCAGAGAGAATCCCTCATTGTTCTCTGGACAATTTGAGTGGGAATCCTCTCTAAAGAACCCCCCTTATTAAACCAAGCTGCTCTCACCCATTGTTGGAGAAGCCATTTTTTTTTTTTTTTTTTATAGATGGCAGAGAATTCTGTGACAATCCAAGATCTATCAATTTGACAATAAGACAGGCAACTGCTCACCATGAGAAATAAAAACTTCCTCCAGAGAAATAAAAACAAGCATGGACAGAACTGAAATGCATCAACAGAAATGCTGAGACTACAGAGAACTTAACACTAAAAACAAACTGCTAGCACACCCTCCAAGTCTCATGGACTGCTACAGAAGTGTGGGTATGAATATTGTAAGAGCCATAGGATGGATAGAAATATCTTCTCTCTAACTCTTGTGTATTAGTTATCTTTTTCCTCAATTTCTTAGTGGACACTGACCTGTAACCCCCACTTCCAGCTTGGGCCTACAATCCACAATGAGCTTTTGATCAAAGAAACCTACAAGGTTTCCCAAAACAATGACAGACTTCTGTCAGAGTACTTGATGACCCACCAAAGGCCAGTGGTAAGACCCTATTGCTGAAGACTCCATACACAGCTGATGTGTAAAATGGCATGACATGGCCGGAAGCCAGGAGAGAGTCAGTCCCCAGACAGTCAGCATGTCTAGTGCCAGAAGGCGCTACATAGGCGACTGGGGGAAATGACCAAGATCTGTCCAAGCAACACATTGTTTAACCTAATTAGCAACAAATAACCGGATGTGATGCCCACACAAGTGCAATAGTGGTACACAGCCATGGTGAGGAATCAATTGCTCTTGATTTGGCTAACTGATCCACTCAGTGGTACTAGACCCATAGCTGGATCTGGGAAAGAAGTCAGAACCATACCCAAACACAAGCCCACTCTTCAATATCAAGCTACCATCAATCACGGGGTATAAGAGGGCCTAAATCTACCATACTGTCTATCAAAAAAGTAAGTGTTATCTCAATTTTCTGGGTGCTAACTTATTCTCCGTTGGAGAATCTGCTTCTCTTTTCCAGATAGATGCAGATCCTAAGAAGAGAGCTGCCCCAACATACCTCAGAAGGGGCCCAACTGAAACTAAGGACAACTGGCGAAATAAGCAAGGATGATGTTTTCCTGTGAACTGGATACCAGCACAAAGGGGAAGGAGATCAATTCAGAGAAAAATCAACTCCTACCAAATCAGAGAGCCAGAGCCTCAGAGGCCCCCAACACCTCAGCACTGAAGCAGACCAAAAATGAACCCAACATGGCTCAGGGAAATCTTGCGGAAGAGGGGGCGGAAAGAATGTCAGAGTTACATGTTGGGTCATGATTTTCAGAGACATTTATCATACTAATAACTGGGGGCTAACTCCACAATGCACGACCCATTTTCAATAATAAGGAGGGTCTAATGGGAGGGGGTAGATCACAGATGAGCCTAAATAATGGTACCAAACTGCCTGTATTTACTGAAAAGAAAACTAATAAATTAAATTTAAAAAAAAAAAAAAAAAAAAGAAATATCCTGAGGCATAGCCCCCCCTCCCCGCCCCGAGACTGACAGGGGACTTTATTATTCCACAGTGAATACCAAGGACTCTACTGAGGAGGAGCCTTTGGGAAATGGGAATTGCTGGTGAAACCAAGCTGGTTTCATCCCAGTGAGTCAAGGATGGCACAAAATATATAAAGGTATTCCAGCACAGAAGTCACATGATAGTATTAGTTAATGCAGGCTTTGACAAAAATGAGAAATAGACAAGATATAAACCAACACAATAAAATGAATATACAAAACTCCTATCCTATAGCCTACATTTTACTAACTGGGAAAAGTCTCACAGCATTAAAATTAGGAATGCAACTAGGGTGCCTACCTTCTTTTCTCTTATTCCATATGGTTACTAATGTATTACTTAGAGAAAAATAGCAAGAGAAAGTTATAAAAGTAATTTACATAGAACAACAATCAACATATTCTTTTCTGCAGATGATATGTTCCAACATGTAACAAGCCCTTTACACTACTCTAGGATATTTTTAGATCTGATAAACACATTTAGAAAAGTTAATTGACACAAAATTTACATGCAATAACCACTACAAAATAATAATAAATATGCAGAGAAAATTTCAGGGAAACAACCCCATTCACTTCAAATATGCTTAGGAATTAATCTAGCCAAAGAGGTGAACGTTGAAAAGTTAAAAACATTGAATAAAACGAGGATGACACAAGAAGATGAAAGATGAACTATGTTCCTATATTACAGAATGAAGAAATTCAATGAAAATGGCTAGACTACAAAAAGCTATCTCTAGATTCAATACAATCCCAATCAAATTTCTAGTGATATTTTCACAAAAAATAGATGTGTCCATCCTAAAATTTATATTGAACAACACACTCTAGATGGCCAAAGATATCTAAGAGACAGAAGAAAAATAAAGGCAACTCTAGAAGTACAACAGTACTAGATTTTGATGTCATACTATGGATCCATAATAATAAATACATTGTGGTATTTAACTTAACCACATATGTGGATTAATGGAATAAACTGTAGGGCTCAAAATTGAATCCATTTGAAAATAGCCAACTAAAGATTGAAAAAGATGTTAAAAAACATACACTGGGGAAAAACAGGGTTTTCAAAAAAAATAGTGCTAAGAAAATACTGAATATCTACCTGCACAATGAAACTACACCCCTATCTCCCTCTTTTTCTCTAATAATTCAAACTGTATCAAAGATACTTGTTAATAATAATTTGAGAGTACTATTCAAATGCTGAATGTTTTATAGAATGAAGGAAAAAGAATGTGTCCCAACTTACATATTTATTAAGCCTAAGCATTTTACAGACAGATGTCAGACATACTTTAAACTTTTACTATTTGAAAGTAGACTCAATATTATTTTAACCAGTAGAGAAAAAAATATCTGTAGCATTTTACTGTGAGCATTATAAGTAAATAATAATTACAAATCAGCTAAAAGAGAAAGGTTTGCACTGTAAGGTTTTTTTAAGTCTTGTACTTTTAATCAGTCTATAATAGCACTGCAATAAACACAGCCCTAGAGCACTTAACTTAGTCATGTATGTAGCTTCTTATAAAAAGCTAGTCTAGGGCTAGAGAGATGTCAGTAGTAAATGTGCTTGCCTACAATGACAAAGGGCCCAGGTTTATTCCCCAGTACCCAAATAAAGCCAGATACACAAGATGGTGCAAACATCTGAAGTTCATTTGCAGTGGCTAGAGGTCCTGGTGTGCCCATGATCTCTCTCTATCTCTTACAGATAAGATAAAATAAATTATTTTAAAAAGTAATTTAATAAAATTAAGGAGCAGGGAGTGACAAGTTACATATTGTAAGCTTATGGAATTGCATTGGCATAGACCTGTGAATGTGTGTTTACTATTAGAAACAGATACACAGTGACACACACGTATATTGATGTGTTGAGATCACTACTTGGTGAGAATGGGATGACGATTACAAGTAAAAGAGGGAAGAGAGAAAGAAATACAAAGCACGGCTGGTTATTTTTTGATGTTTCTCTATTTTAGTCAGAATAAGAAAAAAAATTATGCACCACTTGGCAACATTATTTAACAAGTACTGCCATGGTTTCTCTTCCAAATTATTCATATAGTTCAGTTTATACAGTAATATATTTTAACACTTTATGACATACATCAAGATAATGCAGTTTGTTTACAAGTCCTATCAATTACCTTCTTTTGTCTCCTTCATGTGAATCCCCATTTAAGGAATTCCTTTTATCCAAATGCAAAAAGAATTTTCCCCAAAATATAAATATGAGATTAATTAAAGATCAATATTCATTTTAACATTATCTTCATATGTTTAGGTGCTCTATAATGCTCCATTTATATTTTGTCTAAGAGGAAAAAATTAGCAAACCTAATTTCTGAGGGGTGTGTGTGTGTGCGTGTGTGTGTGCACGTGCATGTATGTATGGTATGTGTGCATGACTGAAAATTCACATGCTTCACTGTGTATGTGTGTATAAGTTAGAGAACAACCTTGAGGTGTCAGCACTAGACATCTTTCTTGTTTGAAAGAGAGTCTTGTTATTTGCCACTAAGAGAGCCATAGTAGCTTGCCTAAAAGCTTTGGAATTTTCCTGACTCTACTCCCCATTGACATTCATGTGTTGAGATTGCAAATATGTGCACTAATTGCTTTATGTGGATTTAGGGTGTCTGAACCCTAGTCACCAGACTTGCATGCATGAACTTTTAACCACTGAGTGTTCTCTTCAGCACAAGGTTTTTAGTTAAGAGTTAAAATTTAAAATCATTTGAAAAAAATAATACTTTTAATCTTAAACTTATTGCAGTGATAATGTCATAATTTTCGTAGCAAAGCATATTTGTCAGGTAACCATTAATTTCTCATTCAACGTGTTTATATGAAATTCAAGAGCTCTGCAGAACCCAATTGCTATTTTAGATGCTTTGCAAATTATAGCATTCAGATTTCTTCTGCTGAATCTTTTATTTATTTTTGACATCAGTTAATGCAGGCATTGTTTTTGTAAGTACCTGTCATTACAAAAAATAATGTACTTTTTTATATTCCAAACAAATGTCATGGAAATCATAAACCCCAAGATTAGTTACAAATCCATAATTCTTAGCTTCTTTCTCAATGCAAGAGCATAAAATTTTCATTCTTTCCAACAAATAACAACTTCAAGCCATTTTATACATCAGTAGTTTCTTTTTATAGAATTTTCTTTACTCAAGGAAACATGATTATTCTGTTTCACAATTTATGTAAGATAGGAAAACAAAACACAATAAAAGCATCTAAGGCAAAGAGCAGCTATGTGTGCCTTGTGCTCATTCCTGGAAGTGGTCACATCAAAAGCCTTGGACAGAGACTGCCTTGCAGGCAGCTGCTCCATACAAAGAATGTCACCTGATATTTCAAGCCTCGGAGATAAACATTTCAAAACTTGTTATATGTTGCTGCTCTTCTATTAATATTCCAACTTGCTCTCTTCTCGTTAGTACCAGAAGAAGAGCTAGGAAGCCTGGGGGTTATTAGGTGCTCATTAAGAAAAGAGTTTAATGTATCGGACCAGGGATGTAAAATAGTGGAACTCAGATGTTGTGACACATTGTACAACAATCTTGGTTTAGATGCTGACGTTACGTTGCAATGATTTTTAAAGCACCATGTTTCATCAAGGTATCAGAAAGTAATTAAAAACAGTTAATTCGCTGCTAGTTCTCATTTCTCAAGAGATTAAAAAAAGCAGAGTGTAAAAAGTAGAAATGAAATATTTTAGGCTTATCTAAGTTTAAACTACATAAATCAAAGGCTATATTTCAATCCCTAAGCTTTCTTATTCCAACCTGAGTTTTCTTCAATTAAAATAGCTATATAATATTTATTTCCTGAATTGCCAACATTAACTTGTTCCTGATTTTAGCACAATTGCAAAACTTCACTGGAAAAAACTTGCTTTATTAACACATCAAGTGTATAAGCCTAGTCTCTTGCCTTTGCCCTTAAATTTGTTGTTGTTTTTGCTGTTGTTGTTTTGTTTTTTGAGGTAGGGTCACTCTAGCCCAGGTTGATCTGCAATAAACTATGTAGTCTCAGGGTGGCCTCTAACTCATAGCAATACTCCTACTTCTGGTTTCCAAGTGATTGGATTAAAGGTTTGTGCCACCACGCCCACTGCCTCCAACCTCTTAATACTGAAGGATGACAGAAACCGGACAGAAGGCACGAGTTCTAATCGGGAGAAGAAGACTGGAGTCTTGAGAGGACTGTCCCCTTAGAAGAAAAAGGTGGGTAGATCTTGCCATATTTAGAAAGCGACATTAGCCAACCTTTATGTCATGCTCAAAGTTGGACCTTACGGTCCTGTCTTTGGCAAAGACCAATTCTAGTCTCAGTTCCCTTTCCTTTGTTTAAAGAACAATTAGCACACACCTGGTACCCTGGGTGTCCTGTTCCTTCTCAGTGTGAAATTAAGATTGCTCTATTTCAATTTTTTGTTTATTATTGAATTCACAGCTTGGACATAGTCTATGTTAATTGCATATTCCTTGAGTTAATTTGGCAAGGTATTCATTGCTATTATAATTATCATAATATTCTCTATTAAAAGAAAGCAATGTATGATTATATTTCAATGGCCCTGAAAGACTTTACCTCTAGTAAGATTCTATGAGTTAAAGAATTTCTGAATGAATGAAGTTTCAGAGACCAATTGCTAAGTATTCTATAAAACAGTAATAAAATAATTAAAGACAAAACAATATGAAAACAATGGTGAGTTTTCTCATTCTTTTTGACAAAGTCAGAAAATTCTGGATTGGATGAAAGCTGAAACTTCATCCTGGTTCCTCTTGCAATATTTTAGCAGATATTTTCATCTGTTCTTCAAAATTCTTCCTAAACATTCTACAGCTTTTTTAAAACTACTTTCATGGCAGAAAAGTTATTCAACTTTCAAACATGCTTCTGTTTCTTCATTCTCACAAGAAAAAAAATCTTGTTCTATATGGAATACCTTCAAATACTTCTCTTTTGTTCTGGAAAAAATCACATTTCCTTCTAAAACTTTAATATGCTATGATTCATTTTCTCAACTACTCTTTGTCTAGTCTATTCAGTCACAGAATAAATGACAATTAAAGAAACTTCTTTTTGTATTGCTTAAGAAGAAAACTCTTTTATATATAAAGACCTGAGTTTACCTAGAGTCAGCAAACTAGGGGCAATTTTTGACTCATGGCATTTTATTGAGATTTCTTTTAAGCTAGAAATTTAACTTATATAAAAATGCAGAAGATATAGGTCTTTTGCTGCCTATTTTACATACCAATCTGTTATGTTAGCTGTTATCTCTCTCACAATCCCAACAACAATATTTTAAAAGTTAAAGTAAATTTCTTAGTAATTGATAAGCAATAATGAAATAAAGCTTGTGTGTGTGTTTGTGTGTTATGCTATTTGTTGTTATTTATGCATAAGTAGGTACTTTTGTTGCCATATGCTTGCCTAAAGTGGGCCACTGTGATTCACTGCTCTCTACTCCCTTTCTGTCCTGAAGTTATAGTAATAACTGTTGTTTACATGGGTTCTGGAGATTACAAGTCCAGTGGTTTCAGTCCACTACAGCCCACTTCTTTCTTGGGCAAGAAGGGCATATAACTGCCAAATTATCTGTCTACTGCAGGAAATAAATTATTTAAGGCTTAAATTTCATGTGTGCAGTCACAAAAATTAGTGAGAAAGCTAAGAGTAACTAGGAGAGTTTGACTCATACAATAACTGTTACAAAGAAAGGATGAGAGGGACTGAAGATATGGTCCAACAGTTGAAAGCATATGCTTGCAAAGCCTGCTGGCCTGGGTTTAATGCCCCAGTATCCATGTAAAGCTAGATTTTGTTGGTAGCAATATGAGACCTTTATTGTGCCCTTTCTATCTCCCTCTTTCTTACTCTCACCTCTATCACATACATACATACATACATACACATACATATGTACAAACATACATACATAAAATAGTTTTTAAAAAGAAAGCATGGGATTTTTATTCACTGTGTGTGTAAAGTTCTAGCTTTCAGACATAAATCAAATCAACGTAAACATTATTAAATAAAATTTAATTTAAAAATTAAATAAACATAAATTAAATAAACATATGCTTCATAGAGTCTCATTTTCTTGGAGTCACACACAGATATTACTATAACTTCCTTATGATTTTAATCACTTTTTTTTTCCTTATGTGAGGTGGTTTTGCAATACATGTGTCAGTTCAAGACATTTTTCTCCTAGATGGCAACATGACATTATGGTACAATGTGTGACTTCTGAATCCACTTCAACTTTTGCAGTAGTAAAGAAGTAAATGATGTCCATGGTCATCTCATCATGCATTCCTGTCACTGATACAATGGTTGGGTCAACTAAACCTGCCAACTCTTGGGATCTTCATGTTGAGATGACAGGTATGGATTTGTAACTTCTTATGTCTTCATTTTATCCCATTACATATTCTTTTTGCCAACATTAAATCCTGCTGAAGAAGCAGTAGTTGAGGGACAAAGCTTCTATGTTTTTTGAATGAAAAAAAGCTTTTATAAAAGGCTTAATGTCTCTGAGAATGGGTCTTGCAAGGAAAGTTTCGTCAGGTGGAGAAGAGAGTAGAAGGTGAAACTGTAGAGATGTGAGGAAAAGATAAGAGCAACCTACGAAGACACAAAGAAGAGCTGATGAAGTAACAGTGGAGGCCAGGCCACAGGGTGTAACAACAGGTGAGAATTGTAGTGGAAGGAAGCTTGCAGCCATGTACAGTAAGTAATGCATTTCATCTGATATTTTCTTTTGTGTTGCTTATTTTTATTTAATTTATTTTTTATTGCTAGTTTCCATAATTGTAGACAATAACCCATGGTAATTACTCCCTCCCCCAATCTTCCACTTTGAAACTCCACTCTCCATCATACTCCGCCCCCTCTCAGTCTCTCTTTTATTTTTATGTCACGATCTTTTCCTCCTCTTTATGATGGTCTTGTGTAGGTAGTGTCAGACACTGTGAGGTCATGGATATCCAGGCCATTTTGTGTCTAGAGGAGCACATTGTAAGGAGTCCTATCCTTCTTTAGCTCTTACATTCTTTCCCCCACCTTTTATGCACTGGACTCTGAGCATTGGAAGAGGTGATAGAGATATTTCAGTACTGAGCACTCCTCTGTCACTTCTTCTCAGCACCATGGTGCCTTCTGAATCATCCCAAGGTCAACAACTGTCTGAAAAGAGAAGCTTCTCTAATGAAAAGTGAGAGTAGCATAAATATATGGGTATGAACATTAAGAGAAGTGCTTACTGGGCAGTTTGGTGAGCACAGTATATACATTTAGCCAGATACCAGCAGATGTTACACTCCTAGGGCTCATGATTACCCCTGCTGTTGTTTTTGTCAGTATCAAGGATATGTTCCATCTCATGGAGCAGGCCTCCAGTCCAATTAAAGAGTGGTTGGTTTTCCCCATAATAGACATGCCACTATTGCACCCGTTGGCTCATTTGGCATGGCTGGCCAAATTTAAGGCTTGCAGTGTCCACTGCTGAGTATCTCCACTGGTGATTTCTCTCTCTCTCCCATTTAACTGCATATAATGTAGCTTTTTCCAGCTTCCTGTCAGCTGGTCTACATGGAGGAGGTTTTCACGTCAGCTCTAGCAAGATTTATCAGTGGCCTTGCAGCCCAAGCATGTGGAGCCTTCAGCAATAAATAGGGTCTTACCATCTATTCCTGGTAGGAAATCAAGAATGTTGGCAATGGCCTGTAAAATTTTGGGGCCATTAGAAACCTCCCTGGCCAAAAATCTCATGGGAAGTTATCCCATCCCTGACACTGAAAATTTTCTAATTACCATCTATGGCTTCTGGGTATTCTCTTGTCTAAAATGTAGGTCTTCATATGACTTATTTATATCTTCTTAGATTTTGATTTGCAGTCCCTAATCCTTTCCTTTACTCAATCTCTTTATCCTAACCTCACTTAGACCTTTGCACCACCATTAATCTGTTCTTCTACTTACGTATATACAATACCATGCTATTAAGTCCTCTTCCCTCCCTTTTTATTACCTTTATATCCTTTTTCTAGTTTACTGGCTTCTCCTAATGAGTTTTATTCATACTCACATAGAAGACCAATCATTTGTAGCTAGAATCCTCATATGAGAGAGAACATGTGATATTTGGCTTTTGGTATTTTCAAACATTATTTGTTTTGGTTGGTATTTTTTTAAACTCTCCTCCCCCTCCTATCACATAGCACTCCCTTTATGCCCTTTTGCGCCTAGTAGGCACTTTTGCTTTCATGTCACATGTGCTCTATTACCTTCTTCTCTTCTTTGAAGCCTCTTTTCCCCCTTATTGGCCCCTTTATTATTTTCATGATTTATACCTTTTACTACACACACACACACACACACACACACACACACACACACACACACAGAACTTGGATTCATATATGAGAAAATATGTGGCATTTGTCAGAGTCTGTGTTATACAGCATAAAAATTTTAGATATCAACATTTTTTGTTGTTTTTTGAAGTAAGGTCTCATTCTAGACAAGGCTGACCTGGAATTCACTCTGTATTCTCATGATGGCCTCAAACTCATGGCCATTCCCCTACATTTGCCTCCCAAGTGCTGGGATTAAAGGCATGTGCCACCACACCTGGTTCATTCCTGTGAATTTTATGATTACATTTTATATATGGCTGAATATAAGGAGTCCTTTTTGTATGGGTACATGATAATTATTAAAGCTATGCTATTCCATTTCCTAGCTACTGTGAACAGAGCATCAATAAACATGGACATGTATGTCTTTGGTAGGATACAGAGTCCTTTGGGGAGATACACAGGAGTGGTATACCTGGGTCCAGGATGCAAGTTCTATTTTGATACTCTTGTAACCCCTTGCCCTTGCTCCTATTACCCTGGATCCCCTCCTCAATAGGGTATGGTATGCAATATGGGGTTATGACGGTTTCAGTCAGTCCCTGTGAGGTATCAAGCAGGGGGGATTGTGTCTTAGGATATTTCTACCCACTCTGTGGCTCTTACAATCTTTCTGACCATTCTTCCACAATATTCCTGAGTTTTGGTAGGCCTTTTGGCAGTCTGATTTAGTGTTGAGTTTTCTGTAGCCTCTAGATTTCTGTGTTAAAAATATTTTATTTCTTAGAGATAGAAAGCAATAGGGAAAGAAGTAGATAGAAAGATAGGGCACACCAGGGCCTACAGCCTCTGCAAACATACATGCAGGTGCATCTTGCTTTCATGGATCCTGGGGAATCAAACTTGAGTCCTTGGGATTTGCAGGAAATTGCCTTAACTGCTAAGCCATTTGCAGCCTTGGATTTCTGCTTTGGTAGGTTTTTGACTGATGGCCATTTCTGTCACCACCACTCTGGAACTGATTGTCAGGTTAGCAGTAAGAACAGCATTCATGTCCCAGCTTCCTATACAATTTCTTCTGGGTCCTGTTAGATGTGAAAGAAGTGGCTACTCTCATGGTGGCTATCTTATCTTACTGATAAATATTGGCTCTCTTCTGTTTCCTCTGCCATCTGTAAAATAAAACAGATTCTTCAACCATATTTTCTATTCCTCACGTTTCCTGACAGGTATATCTTCTACTCAAGCTATACCAGCTTAAGAACCACAGATGAGGGCGAACATGAGCCATTTGTCTTTCTGTACTTTTGTGTATTCACTTAGTATGTTCTGTTCCAAGTCTTCCATTTTCTTACAAATTTTATTATATCATTTTCCTTGCTACTGAGTACAATTCCATTTTTGTGTGTGTGTGTGTGTGTGTGTGTGTGTGTGTGACACTACCTCATCACAGATGTGATAATTTTCAAGTCATTATTTCCTTTCTAGAGAATAAGCAAAACTAAAGTCAGCTTTTCATTGAATGTTTTAGCAGCAGAAACTGAGGAAACACCTACAGTCTGTGTTCCCTCACCTTCTCACATAGTCAAATGGTGATGCTTCATTTTCTTTGAGACACTTCATGCTCTTTGATAATTTCCTTGAGAAGAATTTTAAATTATTGAGACTATAATCTCTGCCAGGATTGATGTTGCATTATGGGATAGAGAAAATATCATTTAAAGTTATTGATTATCTGACATAAAGTTGTGAGACATAAAGTATAGGGCATACATATATCCTTTTCTTCCTTCTATTGCCTCCACTTTTGAATCATTCCATGTTTAATATGAGAAAGAACATGCCATGCAATTGGATAGAAAAATGTTATCAGTGGAGTTTGAGGAAACATTGTACTCAGTATAAGTAGCAGGGGCATCAACAAAACTTGTTACTAATTTTGAATGATATGTAGAGAATGCTTCTTATGGTGATTTTATTGCATTTAGACACAAAATATCACTTTTGTATCCCCTTGAGGGCAGACTTGAGGCCCTTTAAGTATTCCAATAATTGAAATTGCTAAGAGATTGACAGAAGGATTCCTGTGTGGTCTCAGGTATTCTCCAGAATAGACTTAAACAATAAAATCTTACTATCTGATTCTCTGAGACTGTGTCTGTACTCCATGACCTCTAATCAATATCAAAGCTAATATTTCTCAGTATCATTTACCTCTTTTTTTTTTAATTGTTTTCTCTTTTGTGTTGGTTTGAGTAGCTTGTAGTTGAAACTGAATGTCGGGACAAACTCTACAGATTTCATTTTGCTTTTTGAATGAAGACCTGTGACTTTTCTCTATAATGAACACAATTGGTCACAATTATTTGAACAAAGGCAGCAATATCAGTTAATTAAAAAATGGAAATATGCTCATGGCCTGTTGTCCTTACACAAACATTCACTTTAATCTAACAAACTAGAAAAATGCTGCTATAGTTCACACTATTAATATAAAATTTATGTGGCAAAATCAAAAGAGAGCACATTAGAAAACAGGTTTAAGGACCAAAAGAAGAGTATTGACTGTGCTAGTTTTGTGGATAATTTTACATTATATTTTTACACCAACAGTAAAGGGCCATGATACCTTGATCTTTGTTCTGAACAGTGCCTCATACTTTTGAGCCTCAGGAAAGAACCATTCTATCATACCTCAAAAGGGACCCAGCTGAAACTGAGAATAATTGGAAAAACAAACAAGGGTGCTGTTTCACATCACATTTATATATTAAAATTCCCCTAAAGATTGCTACTGAAATTTTTATTCCAAAGATTTTAACACAATTATCAAAATAATGAGACCCTTGTAGGTTTCTCTGATCCAAAGCTCATTGTGGATGATAGACCCATGCTGGTACTGGGAGCTACAGGTCAGTGCCTACAAAGTTTCCTAAAAGAATGACAGATTTCTGTCAGAGTACTTGATGACCCACCAAAGGCTAGTGGTAAGAACCTATTGCTGAAGATACCATATGCAGCTGACATGTAAAATGGAACGGCATGGCTGGAAGTCAGGAGAGAGTCAGTCCCCAGACAGTCAGTGTATCTAGTGCCAGAATATCTGTCCAAGCAACTCATGGTCTAACCTACTTAGCAACAAATAACCAGTTGTGATGCCCAAATAAGTGCAATAGTGGCACACAGCCATGGTGGGGAACCAACTGCTCTTTATTTGGTTAACTGATCTCCTCAGTGGTACAGGACCCATAGCTGGAGCTGGGAAACAAGTCAGAATCATATCCAAGCATAAACCCTCTCTCCAATATCAAGTTACCATCAATCATGGGCTACAAGAGGGCCTACACCTATTAAACTCTCTATAAAAAAAAGTAAGGGTTATTTCATTTGTCTTGGAACTAACTTACTCTCTGTTGGAGAATCTGCTTCTCTTTTTCAGATAGATGCAAATCCTAAGGAGAGAGCCACCCCATCATACCTCAAAAGGGCCCCAGCTGAAACTAAGAAAAATTAACGAAACAAGCAAGGGTGCTCTTTTCCTGATGAACCAAATACCAGCACAGGAGGAAGGAGACCAACACAGCGAAAAATCAACTCCTACCAAATCAGAGAGCCAGAGCCTCAGAGGCCCCCAACACCTCATCACTGAAGCAGACCAAAAATGAATCCAACATGGCTCAGTGAAATTTTGCCGAAGAGGGGGCAGAAAAAATGTCAGAGCCACATGTTGGGTCAGGATATGCAGAGACATTTGTCATACAAATAACTGTGGGCTAACTCCACAATGCAGGACTCATATACCTCAACAAGGAGAGGTCAATGGGGAGAGAGTATGTCATGTATGAGCCTAATAATGGTACCAAACTGCCTGTTTTTGCTGAATAGAAAACTAATAAAAAATAAATTAAAAAAATAAAAATAAATTAAAAAAATACTGAGACCAAACTAAAATGATTCATCACAGTCAGTGGAAAGAGAATAAGAATCAAAATGATGGTGTAAAAACTAGAGCACAGCCTTATTAATTAGAGAAAACTAATCTTCTAACAAGTATTAATTTTAGCATATTTCAGAGAGAAGATATAATAAATATTAGTGTTTAGGATATCTTAATAAATATTGTTATGTATTTTACTTTTTATCAATATAAAATAGTTTATAAATCAAAGTTTAAAAATATTTTTAAATATGCTTTTAAATTATTTATTCATTTTATGGATACATAATAAAAATTGTACTTATAAAGATTTTATGTGTCAACATTTTGGAAGAAAATTTAAGACAAGCACAGTTAACTCAATGTATGTATTAAATAAGCATGTTGAATTTGGGCTTTAAATGTTTATATTGAATCATAAAGTATTATAAATACTTGTACTCTTGAGAAATATTTTAGCCTATATAGTTTTAGAATAACAATTTAAAATTTTAAATTAGAGCTCTATAATGATCATGCCATTTAGTTTATTATTACTGTGCACATATACTTAACATTGCATTTTCATATACCAAATTATATATTAAATACTTAAATGTCTTTATGAAATCATGAATAATATTTGATGTTTCTCCTTCTATTACCATTTCTTATGCTGTTTATTATTTATAATCACAGATTTCTGAGTTCACAAAGAAAGTCTGAAATAATTTGTTGTACTAAAGCGAAACAATTATAGCAAGGTGAATTCATTAAAAAAGAGTCTGTTTATGCTGCTTACATTATAATCCAATAAAGATGAAAAGTAATACACACCAACTAGAACCTACCAAAGTTGTGCATTATACTATGTAGCATTCAAATATGTAAAAATAAAAATAAATTGGCTTTTTAGACAAGTTCTTGCATTATACCCTAGGCTGATCTTCAACTTGATAACATGTTTTCTCCACCTCCTGAATATTATTAAAGGCATATACAAGTATATATGACTAGACCTACTTTTTATGAGACATCCTGTGATTCCTCTTAATTTCCTAGTCTTCTGCAACTTCAGAATATTGCTAAGTCTAGAAATTGGGATAGAAGAAAAAAATAATCCATAAGCAGAATCCATATCTTGATATGTTTTTTGAATTTGAGCTACTTTGTGGTCTACAATGTATATTTTCTTCTTTGAAATGCTAATAAATCAAAATTAATTTCTGCTTTTTCCATACAAATTTTTATTTTTTATTTCCCAAATCGCTGTTGTTTTAATAAGAAACAATTCCATATGTTTTCCAATATAAACTCTAGTTATAATTATAAAAATGTTTAATGGGGACTGGAGAGATGGCTTAGTGGTTAAGTGCTTGCCTGTGAAGCCTAACGACCCTGGTTCGAGGCTCAATTCCCCAGGACCCACGTTAGCCAGATGCACAAGAGGGCACACGCATCTGGAGTTCGTGTGCAGTGGCTGGAGGCCCTGGCACTCACATTCTCTCTCTCTTTCTATCTGCCTCTTTCTCTCTCTGTCTGTCACTCTCAAATAAATAAATAAAAGTAACAAACAAAATTAAAAAAAAATGTTTAATGGATTTCCATATGGTAGAATTCAGGTATGCTGCAAGTATTAACCATTTATACTTCAATGTTGTTTTCTCTTAGTGAATTATTTTCATTATTATTTTATTATTACCTATCATGGTAAATTTTCAGGTTGCCCTCATTATTCATTATAACATTTAGGTTATCTGCTTTGTTAAATGTGGCTTAACACTTTTTTATGTTAAATTAGACTCACTTCAAGAGTATTCATAAAAATATAAAATATTAATAAAAGTTTAGAGGACCAAAATATTACTCATTGAAATTGAGACATGATATTTAACTGAGGCTATGTTAATATTGCTTCTGGGCAAATAGGCAAATGAAGGCTAGTTAGTATGAGCTATAAGCCTTCTGTAAAACAAAATTATAGTTTTATAACTTGCAAGACCTCTTTGAAAAAAATTAGTGAATATGATTAACATAATTTTCTCATCTTCTCAAAGCTTGCTTTTAAGTTTCTATAAGAATCATTTCTTTCCCTCTGCAGTTCAATGAAAGCTTAGATAAAATAATTAAGTGTAACTGGATTGGCCTAGAAATATTGGGACACTGTCATTAATTTCCACCCAGTGTAATTCTCATGTGTTACACGGATGCTAAATAATGTCAAATAACATGTACAACCTAGATCAGATAATTATTTTATGTTCAATGCTTAACCAACTAAAAACTCACTTTAACTAAGTGCATTTATTTTTAAATAATTTATTCAAGTATATATATATGTATATATAATATGTATGTATACATTAAACTAATTTAGTTACATCTAAAATTCTTTTAATTCTGATGCAAAAATGCATGTAACCCTTTTCAAAGTTAAAATTTAATATATTAAATCCTTTATAAAGTCCCAATATGTCCATCTTATGACAACATTTTCCCTATCTACAAAATATTCGCTCTTTTTGTACTATTGTCTTAATTACGTTGAAATCCCCAAGTCTTAAAACATTGCTATATATCACAGTGTTGTGACAAATGATTGTTAGTATTTAAAGTCTAATTTTATTTAAAAAGAAAAATAATAATCAGAATTTGCTATGATGGAGAACTTAAAGAGCTATGACTTGTAAGTATTATGTCTTAAAAAATGCAAATAGTCACTTTTTAACCAATGTTTGGGGGCTCACTGACCCCTGGCTGCCTTTTTCATGGTCTTGTTGAAATGAAAGTTCCTGTAAAGTTATTCTCTTACACTGTCATTAAAATCACTTATTTCATTATAAGTCAAATTGAGAAGTACCTCATTCTGAACAAAATATTTGAATGGAATTATTCCCTCACATTAAGAAAAATATTCAAACCCCAAAAGTCCCATACACGTTAAACTAGAAACATAAACCAACTAAGAAAGCCATATAAAACAAACAGGTAAAGTCAACTCTGCTGCATGAAGAACTGTAGCAAGGAAGGCATGAGAGGCCAAGGTACAGAGAAGCATCCTGTCCACACTGGGCTTTCAAAGTGATTTGTACTCATTCAGAATAGGATCCAAGTAGCCTGAGAAGACAGAATTCACACAAAAGGGAAGGGCAAACTGATGGGAATAGAGGACTGAAATGCCAGGGAAGAAGAAACCTCAGTGATGCTGTGCTGGTTGCACAATTTTTCTAAAACATTGTAAAATTTCTATCTTTAATGAAATACAATATCTAGTTAAAATCAAAGCAGGGCTGGGAAGGCAGCTCCATGTGAAGAGCTGTTGTGGTGAGCATGAGGTCTTTTGGGCCAGAAGACTTAATTTGAGTCCTGAGAACCTACATTGAAAGAAAACCAGTAACAAAGCTGAAGAGAAGGTTCAGCAGTTAAAGGTCTCTACTTGCAAAGCCTACTGGTCTGGCTTCAATTCACATAAAGCAAGATTCAAAACCTGACACATGCATATGGAATTCATTTAGCTTTGGCCATTCTATCATCATCATCATTTCCTCATTCTTTTCTTCCTTTCCCTTCCTCCTCCTCCTACTCCGTCTCCCTCACTCCTATCTCTCTCTCCTCACAAATAAATAAATAAATAAAATGTATTTTAAAAAAGCTGTGAATGGCCAGGCATGTCTGAAACCACAGTCCATGGGCTGAAATCCTTTACTGAGCTGAGGTTTGGAGCTTTAGGGCAAATGCCCAGTAAGGAAATGACTGGGTCTGTGGGTTTCTCTATAGTTATCCTTTTTAGGACTCTCTATATTGCTTTCCATAGTGGTTGTACCCGTTTACATTCTCACAAACAGTGAAATAGGGTTCCACAACTGTGCCAGTATTTGTTGTCATTAAGTTTGTTAATGTTTGCTATTCTTACTGGTGTAAGGTGAAATCTTTTACTTATTTTAATTTGCATTTCCCTGATGTTTAGGGATGTTGAACATTTTCTTAAGTGTGTATTTGCCATTTGAATTTATATAGAGAGATATTTTATTTTCAAATCAGTATTACGTATCTTATAGTGCTTTGTAAATCTGAAAAGTAATGTTTGATTATCACTCATTTTGTTGTCATTTTACTTCATGGGTATGTATGTGTTTTCATGTATTTTCAAAGGCACATGGGTGCATGCATACATGTGTAAGTCCATGTATAAGCCAGACAGTAATGACAGATGTCTTCCCCAACCACTTCCCCACTTTACTTTTTGAACCAGGGTCTCAAGATGAATTTAGATTTCACCAGTTCAGCTAAGCTAAGTAGCTAACAAGCCCTAGGGTCTCTTTCCACACTACCACCCTGGCATTACTCTTTTGAAATGTGTTAAATGTTGATTTTGCCATTTGAGGATGTGATTGAAATAGTGAATGCTATTTTTTTTTTTTTTTGAGAAAGTAAATCTCAGATAAAAGTTTTATTGAAAGCAATCCCTTTTCTGAGGAGTGTGCATCTCATCAGAGCAGAGATGAATGGAATGGGATCTGATACAGTTGCTGTTGAGTCAATTTGATATAAAAATGTCTTAACCAGAGGTGACACAGGCAAACTACTGGGTGTTACTTCCAATCTGTAGTAAGGAGTCAAAGAAATGATCTGAACAGTATACTATGGACCATTTGCAGAACTTTCTGAGGATGATACTATAAATAATATCTCTAAAAGTGCTTATAAAAATCATCAATATTAGGGGCTGGAGAGATGGCTTAGCAGTTAAGCGCTTGCCTGTGAAGCCTGGTTCGAGGCTCAGTTCCCCAGGTCCCACGTTAGCCAGATGCACAAGGGGGCGCTACGCATCTGGAGTTCGTTTGCAGAGGCTGGAAGCCCTGGCTCGCCCATTCTCTCTCTCCCTCTACCTGTCTTTCTCTCTGTGTCTGTCACTCTCAAATAAATTTAAAAAAAATATTAAAAAAAATCATCAATATTAAATGATATACCAACTGTATGACTCTCACATTGGATAGCAGCTTTATGGTAGAAAAAAAATCTTTAATAGACATATAACTTTACCTTACTTTTTTGTTTATACTAGTTCAGAATATTATTTAAAATTCTGTGCTTATTATACAAGAATCTTATAACAAACTGTTCCTATGATATATAAATATTTGTATTATACTTTCATCAAAATGTATTTCAGTACTTTTATATTCTCATGACCTAATTTTGAGCTTCTGGTTAGAGTCTTGGAGTTTCTCTATTTGAGCAACTGGTTAAATCCATGTCCTTGGGCTTTCAAACTATGACCCATTATGTGTTTGTCATGATATTTACAGGATCCGTTATCAACTAGAAACAGCTCCCATGACTCAGTCTATGAAATTATTCAAATTTTTGGAGACCTGGGGGAGCACGATAAACATGGCTACCTCCATCCTATTTGTGCACATAAGCTGCCCCATGTAGAGCCTGTGGCTGTCGATCTGTCCCTGACATGCTGCCACATCTGTCGAACTGCATGAAATATATGAATTTTTATGTTAGTAAATCCAGCACTTCGTTGGATATGACTACAATTGGGAAAACAAAATAAAATACTATTGCTTTTACAAAATAAGTTTTATATCATTCAACATCATTAATTGATTAGCTGAGTGGTTAGTGTGCTAAATATCTGACCTATAAATGAAGACTGACTAATTCAATATATAACGCCAAAGCTAAATTAAAAGAACATAAACCTACTTCTCTTGATCCATATAGTCCTCAGGCCAGGTGAGGTATAGTTCCTCTAAGGTAAACAGCACTGGTGAAGAGTTTTTAATGCTGTGAGTTCTGGCAAATGTATGTAGTGAAAAAACAACTGCCTCAATTGATAATCCCAACATGATCACACTAAAAATGTTCTCATGCTTTCTGGTATTCTATTCTTATTGTATCTTTATGGCACATTTAGTTTCCTTTTTCTGGAAATGTTTGCAAATTGACTCATACAATATGTTCACTTTAATGTCTGACATCTTTTACAAAAGACAAGGATACACACTCATCACTTTTATTCAGAATAGTATAACTATCAGACTAGAGCAAGAAATAACAGGCATTCAAATTAGAAAAGACAAATCAATTTGTGGTGCTTTGAGAAGATATGATCTGACATACAGAAAACTCTTAAAACTTCTGTCAAAATTATTAAAACTAATAAAATAATTCAGCACTTTATGACATAAAAACTCAACATACAAAAATCAGTTGTTTTGTTACTCACCAATAATGACTTATTTTAAACAGAAACAAAGAAAGGTGAACTGCTAAAAACAAAACCAGATACATTTGTTAAAGATTATCCCATACATGTCCTAAATAATACTGACTTAAAATTTTCATTTATTTATGACATAAAGGCCTGCTATTTTTTAATCTGAATAATATTTGCTTCATAAATGAGTTGGAAAGTATTCTTTCTTCATTTGGCATTTGAAAATGTTTATATAGTATTATTATTATTCTATATTTTATAAAATTATCCAAATAATACAGCTTCACAAGATTAGACACTGATAAGTTTTCTAGATTCTTCAGCTTGCTTTGAGCAAATTGTTTCATATAACTACCATTTCATCTGTTATAGAGCTACAATACTGCATATGACTTTTATTATTTCCAAATAAGCATATATTCTTTTTTATTTATCACTTTAAGTCTTTAATATTTTAATTTTGTAGCCATCATTGTTCTCATATGCTTTTACACTTGACATATCTTTCTTTTGTAGGGACCATGGTCATTAACGAATTTCTCTTTCTTCTGGAAGTATTTTCATCATGGAAATGTGTATTGTCTGATGTTTGTATAAGTAGTTACTTTCTTGTGCATTCATCTTAAATGATGCAATTTTTGCCTTTTGGGTTTTATAATCCTTACTTCCTTGTGTTTTAAGAACATCTATTATGTTTTTCTAATCTTGACTTGGTGTGTCATTTCAAGCCATCTCTTTTCCTTTAAAAATAGTTATATCATTCACATTTAAAAATTAAGACTATAATATTCTGGTTTTCTATAAAGTTATTTCATATCAAAACACATGAAACATGAACCTATCACAGAATTTGTATCACTGTATTGTTTGAAAATATATTCACCAATACATTGCATATGCAGCAATCATGCACATATATGAAAAGCATTTATGCATGAAGAAATTTCTTCATGAAATAGTCTTCTACAGTAATAGTAATACAAATATATATGCTTTATACAGAGATATCATGTTCACCATTCTTTTCATGCAAATATAAATTTGTTTCTACATTGGGTATCATTTTTTTCTTTGCTAAAATCTCTCTAACTTTTCTAGTGTAAATATGCTCTTCAAAAATTGTCACCTTTGGACTTCTGGTCAAGATGGCATCTGCCTAACCACACCACACCTCCCCAGGAAGGAAAGTCAAGGTTTTAAGGGTTCACCAGGTCTTTTATGGGAGAGAAATCTCTAATAGATCACCAGTGGGAGGGTGTGGAAGGAGAAAATGGGGGGATTGGCTGATTCCCTTGCTTTCAGGTAGCCCTCAAGTCTCCCAATACCCCACTAAGCAGCCACACTAGCCATAGTGCCAACATCAGGATACTCCCACACTGCAGGGAAGGGGACCAGGCCTCACTGTGCAGGGGTGACCACCCTGGTACCCACACATGACCTCAGGCCGGCTCTGCTCACTGGCCTGCTTGAGCTCAAGTCGTCTCCCCACTCCACTCACAAGCTTCAGCCACACTGCTCAGACCACAGAGCAAAAGAAATAACATGAAAAATAAAATGTAAGTGAATCCAGTAAGATCATCCAGTCCTACAATGAATGTCTCTAATGAAAACATAGAAGAGACATTAAGATCTGAACCCCAAAATAAATCTTTGAGCAATACAACCCTGACAAACCTACTGGTAGAATTTGCAAAAAAAACAATGAAGGATTGATAATTGTGTGGATGCTGCCATCACTAGAGTAGACCTAGTAGATAAGAAAATGGAAAGAGTTCAAAGACAGCTAAAAGATATGAAGGAGAGTGAAAGAAAAAGAGGACCTCACACATCAGCTGGTGATGCCAAATGAAGACATAAAGAAATGCAAGGACGAATTCCAAGAAGCATCAAGAAAATCAGAAAATGATGTGAAAAGGGAGCTCGATAGAGGGATGGAGACAATATATAGAAAAGTAGTAGACAATGCAAAACTAATTAAGGAAGCCCAAAACTCCTTAGACGCTCTCAAGAATAGAGTCAGCCATATGGAGGATAGAAACTCGGATCTGGAAGACCAAACAGAATAAACAGCTCAAGAGTTCAAAAGTTTCAATAGGTATAAAAAATTTCTGTGAACAGAACTTTAGGAAATTGTGGGATACACTTAAATATCCTAACATCCAGATGATGGGAATACCAGAAGGGGAAGAAATTCAGACCAAAGGAATGTAGAGATTATTTAATAAAATAATCAAAGAAAACTGTCCCACTTTCTCAAAAGAAAATAGGCCATGGTAACACCCGCTCTCCCCACTTTCCTCTTTGAAACTCCATTCTCCATCATATTTCCTTATCACTTTTAAAGGCAACCCATCAGAGTCACTTCAGATTTCTCAATGGAAACACTGAAAGCCAGAAGGGCCTAGAATGAAACACTGAAAATTCTAAGAACCTATGTTTTCCAACCCAAACTACTTTACCCACCAAAATTATCCCTCATAAAAAAATGGTGAAAGAATTTTCCATGAATAAATTAGACATTAAAATTACATTAACACAAAAGCAAATGTACAGAGAGTATTTCAGGAAATTCTCCACACAGAAGAATCAAATAATCAACTTCAAATGCCTACAAGAAGCAGATCACAATAAGAAAACTCACAGAAGGCAAAAAAAAAAACCTTCAAGGTCCATGAAAATACCAAATCATATAAACCAACACGATATGGCAGGGATAAGGCAAATATCACAGTCATTACCCTAAATATTAATGAGCTTACTTCACCCACCAAGACACAGAAGAACTAACAGGGTGGATCAGAAAATCTGAACCCTCTATCTATTGTCTTCAAGAAACCCACCTCACTACTAAAGACAGACACCTCCTCAGGGTGAAAGGGTGGAAAACAATCTTCCAAGCAAATGGGAATAAAAAACAAGCTGGTATAGCTATAATAATATCAGATAAAATAGACATCAAACTAAAATAATCAAAAAAGATAAACAAGGCCACTTCCTACTTATCAAGGGAAATAACCATCAAGAAGATATCACAATCATCAATCTTTATGCATAAAACACAGGGGCACCACAGTTCATAAAACAAAACCTACTTGACAATAAAATTAACACCAACACCATCATAGTTGGGGACTTCAGTACACCATTATTAGTAATAAATACATCATCCAAACAGAAACTCAATAGGAAGCAAGGAGCTCAACAAAACCATGCCACTCAGATCCAACAGACATCTACAGAACATTCCATCCCAAATCCACAGACTGCACATTCTCTCAGCAGCCCATGGAACATTCTCTAAAATAGGTCTTATACTAGGTCACAAATCCTGCCTCCATATATTTAGGAAGATTGACAAAATTTCCTGGATGAAATCATATCACAATGATATAATGCTAGAAATTAACAATGAAAGACCCACCAAGAATCCCATTGGCTCCTGGAAACTGAACAGCACACTTTTAAATCATAAATGAGTAGTGGATGAAATAAACAATGAAATTGTGAAATTTCTAGAAATGAATGACGATGAGAACACATCATACCAAACATATGGGACACAATGAAGGCAATCCACAGGGGAAAATCATAACATTAAATGCCTTTATAACAAAGACAGAGAGATCCCAAATTAATAGCTTAACAATACACCTAAAGGCAGTGGAAAAGCAAAAAGAATCCAACCCAAAAAGCTCCAGAATGAAAGAAAGAAGTAAGATCAGAGCAGAAATTAATGAATTGGAACCTAAGAAAACAATTAAGAAAACTGATGAAACAAAGACTTGGTTCATTGAAAAAATAAACAAGATTGACAAACCACTTGCCAATTTGATCAAGAAAAAAAAAAAAAGAGATGCTTCCAATTAACAAAATTATAAATGAAAAAGGAGAGATCACAACAGACATAAGTGAAATTAGGAGAATTATCAAGACATTTCAAAAACCTCTGCTCCACAAAACTGAATAATATGGAGGAAATAGATAAATTTCTGCACATATGCCATCTACCACAGCTAAACTCAGAGCAGATTAATCTCCTAAACAGAACTTGCACACCCATTAAAATTGAAAAGTTAATTAAAAAAAAAATCTTCCCCAAGAAGAAACCAGGACCAGATGGCTTCTCAGTTGAATTCTATCAAATCTTCATGGAAGAACTCAAATCTTCTAAGAAGCTAGTATCACCCTAATTCCAAAACAAGGCTGAGATACCACAAGAAAACTACTGACCTATTTCTTTAATGAACTTAGATGCAAAGATCCTGACAAAATCCTCACAAACCAAATCCAACAACACATCAAAAGCATTATACAACTTGATCAAGTGGGATTAATTTCAGGAATTCAGGGATGGTTCAACATAGAGAAATTTGTCAATGTAATACACCATATACACATGGTTAAGCACAAAAACCTCATCATCGTTTTGATAGATGCAGAAAAGGCCTTTGATGAAATACATTAATTCATGATCAAAACATTGATCATGCCAGTATTGACCAATGGAATTGAATTGGGGACCCAGACATTGGGTCAAGCAACTACAGCTACTTGATATTTGACAAAGCCCCTAACAAAACTGTCTGGAGAAAAGACAGCATTTTTAACAAATGGTGCTTGACAAACTGGATAACAATATGCAGGAAATTGAGACTTGATTCACACAGCTGTCAATGTACAACACTCAAGTCCAAATGGATCAAAGACCTCAATATAAAACTAAAAACTTGGCTACTACTGTAAGAAAATATAGGAGGAACTATCCATGATATAGGAATGGAAAAAGACTTCCTGAACAAAACCCTAGTAGCACCAGATCTTAAACAATCACTCAGCCAATGGGATCACAAGAAGCTAAAGAGTTTCTTCACAGACAAACATACAAAAAGCAAAGCCAATATATTACCCACAAAATGGGAGAAATTATTTCCTGGATACCCAACTGACAGAGGCCTAATCTCTAGAACCTACAGAGAACTCAAAAACCTCAATAATAAAAAGTCAAACAACCCACTTACAAAATGGGACAAAGAACCGGACAAGCAATTCACAGAGGAATGGCAAACACACACTTAAGAAAATGTTCATCATCCCTAATCATCAGCAGAATGCATATGAAAACAAACATGAGATTATACCTTACACCAGTAAGGATAGCAAACATTAAAAAAATCAAATGTAAATAAATTCTGGCAAGGATGCGGAGAAATAGAAACCCTCATCCACTGTTGGTAGGAGTGTAAGATGTTACAACCACTTTGGAATGCAACATGGAGACTCCTAAAAAAACTGACTATAGAATTACCAACAAACCCAGTTATTCTTTACTGGGCACATACTGTAAAACCTCCAAGCTTCAGTCCAGAAAGATTTGCTCACCCATGTTTATAGCTGCTCAATTTGTAATAGCTAAGAGCTGGAATCAACCCAGATGTCCATCACTAGATGAATGGATAACTAAGATGTAGGTTATTGACATTATGGAATTCTACACCACAGTAAGAAAAAGTGACGCAATGAAATTTGAAGAAAAGTGATCTAACCTGTAATAGCTCATTCTTAGTGAACTCAACTATCACTGAAAGATAATCACCTTATAGTCTCACTCATCTACAGCACCTAACCTGAACCTACCCAAGATGCCCACATACCCAACAAGCATCTTGAAGACTGGACAATAGAGTGGGTGGGGAGGGAGGGGAGGGTAAGGGAAGGGTTGAGGGACACAAATCTTGACACAAACAGCAATGGTACCATAAAATTCTACATCCTAAAAGACAGACCAAATGGTTGAACCTTCACCAGGACCTTAGAGGGAACACCTGAGTCACAAGGCCCTGGAGAGGGTACCATGAAGACTGACCTTAATCTTCCATTGCTTCTGTCTCTGTCTCTCTCTCTCTCTCCCTATTTTCTCTAACTCTTTTATATTACTTATCTTTTTCTTCCTTCTTTTAGTGGGCACTGACCTGTAAGTCCCAGTATCAGCAGGTGGCTGTCATCCACAAAGAAGTTTTGATGACAGAGACCTACAAGGTGTCCTACAAGAATGACAGATTTCAGATATCTGTCAGAGTACTTGATGACCCACCAAAGGTTAGTGGTAAGACCCTACTGCTGAAGATAGCATATGCAGTTGACACACAACATGAAGTGACATGGCTGGAAGCAGAAGAGAGTCAGTCCCAAGATAGTCAGCATGTCTCATGCCAGAAGGTGTTACATGGGTGACTGAGGGGAAAGGACCAATATCTGTCCAAGAAACTAATGGTCTATCTTACTTAGCAGCAAATAACCTGTTGTGATTGCTCACAAAAGTGAAATTATGGCATACACCCATGGTGAGAAACCAACTGCTCTTGATTTGGATGACTGATCTGCTCAGGGGAACAAAACCCATAGCTGGAGCTAGAAAACTATTTAGGACCATAGCCAAAAATGAGCCTCCTCTCCATATCAAGGTACCACCAATCATGGGCTAGAAGAGGGCCTATACCTATTAAATTCTCTCTAAAAAATAATGGTTATCCAGTTAATCTGGCACTAACTTTACATTCCGTTGGAGAATCTGCTTCTCTTTTTCAGATATTCACAGATCCTAAGGAGAGAATCACCCCATCATACAGCCCCATACATACATTCATCCCCAGCTGAAACTAAGAATAATTGGCAAAATAAGCAAAGGTACTGTTTTCTTTGTGAACCTGGTACCAGCACAATGGTGAAGGAGGTTGACACAGATCACTCAACTCCTATCAAATTAGGTATCCAGAGACACAGAGGCTCCCAAGAACTCATCACTGAAGCAGACCTTAAATGAACACAACATGGCTCAGAAGAGGGGGAGGAAAGAATGTCAGAGCCACACATTGGGTAATGATACACAGAGACATTTCCTCCTACCCATAACTGAGGGCTAACCCCACAATGTATCACCCATATACCGCAACAAGGAAGGTCCCTGTGGAGGGGAGAAAACAGGGAGGAGGCTAACAATGGTACCAACTGGACTGTATTCACTGCATATAAAACTAATTAAAAATTGTCTCCTTTTATCATTTTTAAGGATTTTAAATTTTTATTTATTTTTTAAATATTTTATTATATATTTATTTATTTGACAGTGAAAGAGGGAGAGAGAGGGAGAGAAAAATAGAGTGAGTGGATGGGCATGCCAGGGCCTCCAGCCACTGCAAACAACCTCCAGAAACATGTGCCACCTTGTGCATCTGGCTAATAATGTCCTGTGGAATCAAACCTGGGTACTTTGTTTTTGCAGGCAAATGCCTTAATCACTGAGCCATTCCTCTAGCCATCATTTTATTTATTTTCTATTGACAGCTCCCCCCACTTTCCACTTTGAAACTCCACTCTCCATCATATCCCTTTCCCCTCTCAATCAGTCTCTCTTTTATTTTGATGTCATCATCTTTTCCTCCTATTATGATAGTATTGTGTAGGTAGTATCAGACACTGTGAAGTCTTGAATATCCAGGCCCTTTTGTGTCTGACAGAGTATATTGTAAGGAGTCTTACCCTTCCTTTGGCTCTTACATTCTTTCCAATTTTTAAAGTTAGTCCTTAATTATAACTAATTAGCATCATTATCTCAGATTCTCTATTAGGCAGACGACGATTTTCTAGCTGTGACCCACACATTATTCATTGACCCCAGCTGGCTTTATGAAATCTGATCAGTCTACATGAATCAGTTGCTCTTTAACAGTCCAAAATTCCTTCACACCTAAGTTGTCACTGTAGGGGGTTGAGAAGAGAGATAAATCATTTTGCTTTGGATATTGCCATTCAGAAATAGTGGTATTTGTTTTAAACTATAAAACATTTAGCTCATAATGTATGTTTTTACAAATTCTTATACTGAGTTACAAGTGATTACATTTAAATATATTCCTGCTTCTATTTGTAGAACTTATTTTTCTATCTAGCCTTTCAGCACAGAGATTTTCCTATGATACAAATCTAACTTGCCAAAGGTGTGATCAAGATTACATTGGCTTTCAAGTGCTTACATCACGAAACCTAATGCCCAAACTACCATAATTGCAGCGCTCTCAGCCTTCATCTGGATGTCCAGTGCTTACTTTCCCATATCTTACTTAACCTCTCTTATAAGTGCAGAGCTTTTCTCAAACAATTAGGCAGGTGTGGTTCTTATCCCATTGGCTCAATCACTAATGCTGTCATGCATTCATAGTGGAAAAGTTTTCATGATTCAGCAATAAAACTTGAGTATGCCTACTCTGGTTTCTCTTCAGACTGAATAAATCTTTCATCTTTAACTAACAAACAAATGAACGAACGAACAATAACCTTGAGTATGCAAGGCAAATTGTCCTGTATCCCATATTGGGAGATGGGTTTTGCTTTAGCTCTGTTCACCTTACTATGAGAATATCCCACAAAGTGGTAGTGCTTTCACTTTAAATACTTAAGTAAAGATAACTCTGTTAATAATAATAACAATAATAATCCTATATTATAGTCTGTATTTAACTTCTCAATATTCAAGTCCACTAACAACATATCCTTTAAATAAGGGAAGGCTAACATGAATATTTCAACACTCTCCATAGTAATAAGTTTATTTTTATGAGTTTTATTATTATATGAATTGCAATACAAGGAAGATAAATCTTTGTCTATTGGTAAAAAATGCAGTGTGAAATTTCTGGATATAATATATAATATCTTACGTAACCATATAAAATAGTTGCACATTGTTTTTGTAGTACATTGTTGTTATTTATTGAATTGTTTTGGTTTATATACATTTAAATATCATTATTATCAATTTTTGCAGCGCCAGGTATTAAACCCCAAGCCATACACATGCTAGGCAAGCACTTTACTACTGAGCTGCATCTAGAGCTTATGTCTAGCATATCTTATTTGATATGAAACCAAGCCATAGCCATTATTTTTCTATACTACCAAAAAGCAAGAATAATTATGGCACAACATTTTTTCAGTATATTTCAGGATATACACAGCATGATAAAATCTTTAGCTATTAAGCGTGGTGGCTATCTTTTCGCAATCATATCTTACACATTTTTGTTCACAGGGTGAATTATACTGCTCAGTTACACAGCAGTATATAGTGCTATGATTTTTTTTTTCATTTTTTGGACAGTGTGTATGCTTAGCTTTTTACGTCTGAACTTGTGCCAAAAGCAATTGAATTCTAAAAGTAATCTATAAGTGTAAAGTAAATAGCAAATAATGTGTTAGTATTTCAAAGCAGGGATCCTTTCATGCTATTGTTTGTCTTGATATCTTATAATATTCTTCTAGAGGCTGTGCTCTTTGATCATGATTGCTATATTATTTGCCCTTGGTAAATGTAATTCTAGAAAGTAAAAGATTTAAAAAAATTATATACACAATTTGGTGTGCAACTAATATTCTAATATTCTCTTTCATAAAAAATAAAACAGACACCTGAAAGCACAAAAAATAAAGTTGTATGATTAAACATATTCTTAGTGTCTTTCAATCTTTTTAAGAAATGTATAGTTAGGAGAAAGACATTTGGGGAGTTTACAATGTGATGTGCACTGTATCTTGTTTTGAGCCTGGCACATTGAGTGCAGGTATGTTTGAAAAGTGCTTACCTGATGTTCTCATATGTATTCAAGATTAAGTTAAGACCTGAACTAAAAACTGGGATCACAGATCACATTGAGCAAGTTGGGATGTGGGATTAAAATTGTATTTATTCGAAGGTACATACCTGTATACATAGATACATAGACATGTATGCAAATGATAATTTGTAAGGACCTTTAAAAACTCTGATGTAGTTATGGCTTAGTTGGCAAAGTGCTTGCCTAGCAAGCTTGAGGAACTGAGTTAAGATTGCCATGCCCACATAAAAGCCAGAAATCGTGGCACACTCGTGTAATGGCAATGCTAGGGAGGCAAAGACAGGAAGATATGTGGGGCTTGATGACAAATAATGAGTTCCAGGTTAAGATAGTGACTTTATATCAAAAATAGTGTGTGGGGGGAATTAGGAAGACAACCAACATCAATCTCTATCCTCGTCATACATGCTTGCACATCTACATACAGTCAAGTAAACATATACACACGTGTGTACACCACACACATACATATATATGCAAAAATACTGTAAATAAATTATCCTCAGAACAACCCAAGAGGTAGTCTCAGGACATTGAATAGAGATAGACTTTAATCTTTTCTTTCCAGTTGGACTGTTTTTACCTTATGAACTTTTTCTACAGAAAAGTAAATTAATTAACATCTTTATACTTTGCCTTAAAAATAAGCATATATATGACAAATAACCAGTTATTAATTGCTTGCATATGCACTAGTGTGTATTTTTAGTCATTTAAAGCTATAATTTAGTTTTTCTCAATGCATTATCTTTCTAATAATAAAAGAGTAATGTTGAAATTTCATATTCATATTCTCATAGCTAACAAGGATGTGTTGCTGATTGCTTAATTCACAATCTTGATGTTAGTATAGCCTAAGAAAACTGATTTAATATTTAAATTAAGAAGTTTCTATTGTTTTTGATTTGTTATTGTTGATGTTGTTTCAGGTACGATCTCACACTAGCATAGGCTGACCTGGAATTCACATTGCAGTTTCAGGGTAGCCTCAAACTCATGGCAATCCTCCTACCTCTGTCTCCAGAGTGCTGAGTTTAAAGGTGTGCACCACAACTCCTTGCTAAATTAAAAATCTGCTAACAAACATTTCAATCATAATAATATTATATCATTTTGATAAAAGAAAATTATCATATATCCAAATGTTTACAATGGCAGTGGGAACACAATCAATTTGTATTTCAATTAAATATTTATTGAATGCAAAAATATAAGTGAAATTGAGGGACATGGGTGATAAGAATCAGTATATTAAAATAAAGAAAGTGATGGAGACATTAGGGTTATTATGATTCTTATTTAAAACTGTCTAAATGGCAGAATTTATTATATACTCATGGAGTAAGTCAGTATGTCTGACTTTCTGTAATTACCATATCTTTATAGAAAAATACATATAATTGAAACCAGAAAGGGATTTTTCAGGGTCAGATAATATATGGAGAAATTTATTTCTGACCACTCCTAAAATAATCAAGCCCAGTGGGAAGAAGCATCATGTAAAAGGAAAATTGCTCAAAGACTCATATTCCAGGAGGGCTAAACAAAAAGGGAAATAAACAGAACAGGAAGTCATCAAGTCTCTAATAGCTGTGAAAACTAATAACCCAAGGATGCCCTTGTGACACATTAGGCTAAACAAGAGGAAATGAAAGCCTGCATGCAGAAAGTCCAGTCAACATTCTTAATCCATGGACGTTAAAGCTACAGAGCATACAGTAAAATAATTTCAAATAAAATGCTTATGTGCCATTTTTTAAATTTTAGTATCTTTAATTTCCTTACATCATATTAGTATTGTCTTCATTAAATCACTTAATCGTAATAAAAACATAAAAGTGTGGAACAATGATGAAATAAATATTTAGAGAACAAATAATCTCTCTGCATGTATTTTCTGCTACCTAGCACTTTTGTCAGTACTTTTGGATAATTATCTTTCCATTCACCACCCAATTCCTGAACCCAGACTATATCTCCATAGCTCAGTGCATCATTGGTCCTTTGATTATGCTACTACAAATAATTCTTAGCAAATAGGTACTGATTTTAAATAAATGTTTTGTTTTTGTCATTTTCTTCCATTCTTATACCTATTTATAAATTTCTTTAAGGTTTTCAGTGGAATTTAGTGGAATGATCTCCCTTATTATTATTCCCTTACTTCAGCTGTAAGCAATATATTAATCTATTATAATCTGCAAAGATAAAAATTTGATATATTTATGATTTCAAAATGTCTGATTAGCTTAAGGATAGGTTAGCTGAAGTAGGAACTGCAGAGCAATTAATTTGATTCGAAATATTATTCTATTATATCCATAAATTGAATTCTATAAACAATTGAAAATGAAGTAACTGTTAAAGGTAAAACAATTTTACTCACCACATGAATATACCTGAAAAATTCTACTTGTATAATCATGAATGTGTGCCCTCATGGGAAGCATATATTTAGAAAAAGAATGAAAGACGTGTGAGTCACCAGACGTGCAAACGTATTTAGAATTGGCCTCCCGCGTGTACAGATCCACTTTGTGAAGTTAATTGGCTTGTTTAGTCTCCACTCTTGCCCGCTCCTCTTGTCATTGTGTCTGTCGGGGTTTTATGCTTTATTTTTACTCTAACTTACTGGTTTTCATAGAAGTGACCACAACTTCCTTGCTTTTTTTCTTTGTCACAGTATTGCTACTGCACATTATTTTTCCCTCTCTAATTCTACTACTGATCTTACTTGAAAATGTATTTTTTTTCTATTTAATTTCATTCTGCACAACTGTGTGAGGGAAAAAAAATTGAAAAACTAACCAAGAGTGAGAGCAGTAAATAAAAAAAATATATAAATGAAATGTAACTCAGAAATGTGAAAATGAACTTGTTTAGAATGGAAAGAAATTACATAAGTGTAGGCTTATTTTCACACAGCTGGATAGATGGAGCAAGGGCACAGCTTTGTAGCAGCAGAGGACTCTCTTTTGCGTTGCCTGCAATATATAAACCTTAATCATGGAAAATGGTAGCTGAGAATATGTTCCCTCCTAGGAAATGTTGTTTTATTAAGGGTGGAAAATTGTCTCTTTAAAAGATGCATGGATTTAATATTTTTCCTACTTATTTATATATAATTAACACTTCAGTTTCTCTTGGTGTTTTGATACCTTTCTGTACGATATCTAGTACATAATTATGTATCATTTTAAAATTCCTTATTCTGCATTCTTGTTTACTTTTACCAACTTAGTGAACTAAGTATTTTATATGAAATTGAATCTTCCCTGATATTAAGCAGGTAGCTGAAAATCTCATATCTAATATGCTGTCAGAAAAACCTTAGATATTCCCATTTTTGTCATAGTGAATATTCCAAAAATATACACTGGCAAAAAGATAGCCTTTAGTACTGAGAAAAGTGGGCATCTATATGTAGAAGGATTAAAATAGATCCTTATCTCTTTCCATGCACAAGAATCAAGACCAAATAAATCAAAGACCTTGATAAAAGGCCTGAAGCTCTGAAATAGTGAGAAGAACAAGAACAGGAAACACTTCAACAGTTTTTTGGGAAGTAAAACCACTAATCAACCACAGGAACCTAATTCTAGGCTAAATTTAATAATGGCCACCTTAATTAGTTAAAATTCTTTAGGCTATGCTTGACTTACAAGAGGTAAGATATTTTATAAGATTTGTTGGGCAATTTCATACTCAGGATTTAAGGAACACATAAAATCAAGGATCAACATGTGAGGCAAGTTGGTTTATATCATAAAATATAATAATCTAAGTGTATTGAATATGTACTAAAGTGCTTAAATATTCATTAGTAAGGAAGTACAAAAAGTCCATTTTCTCATCATGATGAAGGATATCAACATTTCAAACATCTCTACAGCTATAGCTTATTGTGTTCAGTGTTAAAATGTAGAAAACAATTGTGTCACTTTTAGTACTGATTCTCACATTCTTTAGTGTACACTATTTTCATTCAGCTCTTATTTTTCAAAGCATTGTATGAATAATAAAATATACTATATGGGCTGGAGGGATTGCTTAATAGTTAAGGTGTTTGCCTGCAAAGCCAAGGAACCAAGATTAGAATCCTCAGCATGCATGTAAAACCAGATGCACAAGGGTGGCACATGCATCTGGAATTCATTTTCAGTGGCTAGAGACCCTGATGCACCCATTCTCTTCCCCCCCTCTGCCCCTGTCTCTATCACACAAATAAGTAAATTAAATGTTTAAAAATATATAGTATGACTACACAATGAAAAAAAAATCATTAAACTCAGCAAAATTTAAAGAAATAAAATTAAAAGGCATGTGCTTCTATGTTCCAAAAGTCACATTAATTCAGGGAAAAAAAAAAACAAAAAACTATTGCTCTCAGAATATGGCAGGATTGTTCTCACTGAGCTTAATTATACTGATGATAATTAATTCCCCTTGCCACTGCTTTGTAACATCATGGTGTAACATCACCACCAAGAAGTTCCATCTATGCCTTCATGACCAGGAATATATTGGAGGGGTGTTTACTATCACAAGCATTGTTGACCCCCCACCTCCATGTCACACATGTTCAGTGTCTAGCCTCTCTTAAGGTCCTATCACAGAGCATGCTATTAGCATAAACTAGCATGATCCAGGAGACTCTACACACATAACATTGTTAGCATGAAATATCTGACTCAGTCCATGGCCTCAAGTTTGTGAAACATTTATACAATTGAGTTCTATTCAGAAAAAGAAGAAAATTATGGCATTTTCAGGGAGGATCTAGAAAGGATTATACCAAGTGAGGTAACTCAGGTCTATAAATCAACCACCAAATATTCCCTCTCATATGTGGGTCCTGGCTACAAATATTTACACTTGCATATAAGTTAGAGAAAAAAATCTGTAGAAGAGGCCATAAAGCTAGAAAGGGAGGGAAGAGAGGAGAGGGCTTTGTATATATGTAAGTATATGGACCGATTAATGGGGGTGCAGTGGTATAAGTGAGGTTAGGTTGAGGGATTCAGTAAAGAAAGTGTGGAAGTAAGATTCATCAAAATGTAAGATGTCATTAATAAGCCATTTGAAAACCTACTCCTACTTCTTGAGGTAAAGGCATACCCAGAAACCACAGAGTGTTACTAGAAAAATTTCAGTGCCAGGGATGGGATACTTTCCAGTAAGTTGTTAGCCAGGGAGGTCCCTGATACCCCCAAAACTTTGTAGCCATTGACAGGGCTCTTGGTTTCCCATCAGAAATAGATGGTAAGACCCTATTGTTAAAGACTTTACATGCTTTGGTTGCAGGTCATTGAGAAATTAAGCTTCTGCTGAGCTAAAAACCTCCTCCCTCTAGATCAGCTGACAGAAAGCTGGAAAAAGCTGTGCTGTATGCAGCCCTATGGAAGAAAGACGTGAACAATGGCGATAAACAGCAGTAGACATTGCCAGCCTTAAGACTGCCCAACCAGGCCAAATGTTTCAACTTGTGCAATAGTGGCACATCTGTTATTTGGGAAACCAACCACTCTCTAATTGGACTGCAAGTCCACTCCATGGGAAGGAATATGTGCCTGATACTGAAAACCTAATCAAAAGCTTAGGGCAGGGAAATTATGAACACTATTGGTGTAACACCTGCTGTTAGGGTAATTGTACATATTAGGCTCACCAAACTGCACTGTAAGCACATTACTTAATGCTCATACCCATATATTAATGCTGCTCTCACTTTTGGTTAGAGAAGCTTCTTTTTTTTTTTTTTTTTTTTGTCAGATGGTAGTAACTACAGGGATGACTTAAAAGACACCAGGGTACTGAAAATAAGTAACACTGGAGTGCTCAGCCCTGACACATCTCTATCATACCTTCCAAGGATCAGAGTCCATTGTGGAGGAAGTGTTTGGAAGAAGGTAAGAGCCAAAGGAAGTGTAGGACTGCATAACATTTATTTTCCAGACACAAAATGTCCTGGATATCCATGATTTCACAGTACCTCACACTACCTACACAAGACCCTCAAAATAGGAGAAAAAGATGATGTCATCAAAATAAAAGAGAGAGTAATTGGGAGGGGGAGAGAATATAATATAGGGTAGATTTATAAAGGTGAATATCAGGGAACAGAGTGAATTATCATTGTTTATTGTCTGTTGTTACAAGAGTTGTTAATAAAAAATACTATAAAAACTCTAAATAATAAAGAAAAGGTCTGTTAAATGACAATGCTATATATACTCTCTTCTATGATGTCCCTAACTGGGATCAAGTGCAGATGAGTGCTAATAGCAGTTAATAAAAGGAATCAGGAATATGAGCATAAAGCTAGAGTGCCAGTAGGAAAGATAAAAAATGGGGTGGAGAAAGAACAGAATTTTCCAGAGAGATTGTGGAAGAAATGGAATGTCAAGGGGGGAGCTCATCACATGTCTCAGGGAAATCTGTGAAAGAGTGAGCAGAAAGATTGTGAGAGCCACAGGTTGAGTTATATTAACAGAAGGCATGCCCTCCCACCCCCCACAAAAAAAAAAAATAAATAAACCCAGACTACTGCTCCCACAATGCATAACCCACAACTCCATGGGGAAGACCTACCTACAACTCCACTGAAGAGGATCCTCAGTGGCATGTGAACAGGGACAAGGGAAAAGAGGGCACCAACATAGAATGTATCCATAAAAATATGTTGTTAATAATAATAATTAAAAACATGGTTCCATAAAAAACTTTATTCTGACTAGATATAACCACCAATAAAGGGGGAGGGAGACAGTCTGGATAGAAATGGATAAAGTTTAACCTTATAAACATGAGACTCTGGTTGTTCAATCCAAGGTCCAGAATTGAGTTACCCCCCACAGAGAGCTGTTGGCCAAGGAATCCCAGGGGGTCCCCCAAAAGAATGTTGATCATTGTCAAAACACTTGATTAGCTCCCAGAGCTGAAAGGTAAGACCCTATTGTTGATGTTACCACAGACTGCAGCTACAGAACATCATAATACTGTGCTGGAAACAAAAGGGAAACTAACTCCCTTGTGGCTATGCCTCAAAGTTCTGGAGAACATTATTGGAGCTTAAGGGGGAAAACTGTCACCAACAGCATGGAGAAGCAGGGGCTCCTACAGAGGATGGAATCAATCAGACTGACAAGAACACATTTATGCAATAGTTTCACATAACCTCTACAGATAACCAACTAGTCTCTGATTTTAGACATGAGGTCTGCTCAGTGGGGTGGAATTCATGTCCAGTACTGGATACCCAGAGTTTCATGGTCAGGAAAGAGTGACCTGGGACATCAAAAATCTCTAAACAATTTTGCATTCCCTCTTTAATCCAAACTGCTCTCACACTTTATTGGAGAATCTGTTTTATTATACAGATGGCAGAGAAATCAGAGAAGAGCCAAGATACATTGATGAGACAAGGAGATAGCCAACTGCCCACCATGAAATTTTTCACATCTGCCATGTCTTCCAGGGCCTAGGTAAACTTGCAGAGGAAGCAACATCATGAATACTGGTCATATTGATAGCCTGACAAACAACCCCAGGTTGATGGTGACAGAAACTTAGAATAATCAAAACCTAAGCAGAAACCCAGACACTACAAACAACTCAACACTAAATCAAACTGTCAACAGGCCTGTCATGGCTCAGGGAACATTGCAGAAGAGGGGCAGGGATGGAAAGATTTTAAGAGCCACAGACCAGGTAGGAATACCCTGAAGCTTCATTCCCCTACTACATCTTAGGGACTGACTGAAGTCTTCATGACCCCACAGTGATTACCATAACCTCACTGAAGAGAGCCCCCAGGGTAATGAGAAGTAGGAAGAGAGCACAATAGTATATAACCTGTTATAATAATATGTATAATATTTTTTTAAAAGTGTCTGTTAATAGTCAAGGACTTAGAGGTTATGTTTAAGGTCCCACACAGAGGAAAAAAAATTTTCTTGTAATATTGAAAGTTTACATAAAACAACCTGCTGAGTTAATCTTTTCCTCGCAACAAAGGAGTCAAACAGTGTGTACTAGTATTTTGGATGTCCATTACAAATATAACTTTTTAAATAATTAAATGTTTCCTTAGTAATATTTTGTATCTTTCTTCTCTGAGAAATGGCTTATTGGTAAAACATTTGTAAATCAAGCTGGCCTGTACACCTGGGATTTAGTAGTGTGACCTTGGATGCAGCACTAATAGCCATGCAATATCGTGAGACTCATTAGCTTGATCTTATCTTTGTAGTCTATCTGGAATTTGATACAGTTAGAGACCAAAAAAAAAAAAAAAGGCACAAAAATGATCTTTCTGCATTGCTAGGTCACTCTGACATGATGGACTAGTGTATTGTCATGCTTCTGCATATGCAAGTATTCATGAAAAAGACTTTTGTTAGAGAAAATTTATGCCTGATTTGATGCAAAGAACTGAGGGATAAATTTATTTTAACAATGAAAATTCCTCTTAATAGTTAACCTTTAATATTATAACTCTTGGCAAATGTTTGATTCAACAAAAATGGGAAAGGGTAAAAATAGCAGAGGAAGCACACAGTCTCCTTCAGAAACCACAATTGTTAACATGTAGAAGAGATATTGTCTTTCCTTAATTTATATCTAAAAGCAAACATTTTTTAAAAATGTAATGGACCAATATTTGTGAAATTTTAAAATGGTAAAACTCATTTTCTTTGCATGAGAAAAATTTTAATTATGAAGAATCTTTCTACCATGATGTTTCTCTGATGAGTTTTAGTGTTCATAATTTCTGAGAATTATGAAAGTTTCTTTTACCAGAGAACATGTTATCCAATTTAACATACTGATTTTTAGAAATTAAAATATCTTGATAGTTCGAATAACAAAATATTATAATGACACTTGCTTTCATGGATCCTTTGTGTAGAAAGCATTGTGTTTTTAAGATTGACAGACATGCAGCCATGAAATCAGTCACTCTTTCTACCTGATTATGGAATTATAGATGAGAAATTCCCATTTCTGGTCATTAGTGTGAGGTGCAGCCATCTCCATACATTTGCACAGGTGAATCCAAAGACAGATTCCTCAATTTCTGTGCCTCATTCATAGGATTCTAGAGCTCTTCTACAATGCCAGGTTAGATGTTACCTTTCTTTCAATCTTGGACCATCCACTTCCTAAAAAAATAGCTTGAGATATTTTCCCACTGCTCAAGATTTACATTATCACCTCAGAATGACTTTTCTGTCCATGAAGCTAGTCATTTAAGCTCATGGTTACAGCTTCATCTATAGTAAAGACTCTTCCTCATTATTATCCTCTAAGATCATTTAAAAGTAGAGATGAGTAAGATAAGAAATCTAGTTCAAATTATCCTAAAACTATATCTGAGAAGCTTATGCAAATATTTAGTTTTCTTCAGTTATTCATAGATAAACTTCTACAGGCCCCAGGTATGTTTGGGAGAAGACAATTATGGAGAATGTAGTTGTTATTTCTACATCTTGAAAGCTACATTTCTTCAATTTCTCTAGTTTTATATTTATTTTTTTATATTTTATATTTAGTTATATTTGTTTTTCATATCTCCTAATTACTGTAGACTATAAGAAGCCATTCTAGAATTCCTATTCCACAAATCAGGGCACCAAGGATTATAGCAACCCCTACATGCTTTTCTCTCCATTAAACACTTAAATGCAAAAATAGTTTTAAAATTGATTATAAATTAGACTTATACCAAGCTCCAGTTTCAATGTGACTTTTATAGTTCATCATTATAATTGGAAAACCTTTATAGTATCTTGTTATAGGAGTCAGTTCATTCATTCCATTTTTTTCAAGATGTTTTCATATTCCTCAATTTATATTCCAGTGTACTAAGACCCTAAAAATTGTTCACAGAACACTTTGGAAAAGTCAACTTTATTATTTTTTCTAGAATTTCTTTTTCCTCCTTCTAGAGGAAGCCATCTTTTATCTGGTACCTAGCTTTTACAATTTTAAAGTGCTTCATGTTTAGAAAATTTGTAAGCTTTAGTGATATACTTCGTAAATCCTAAAATAATAGTACCTCACACATTGCCATAGACTCTTGTGGGTGTGATTACACTGAATCACTTTATCCTATTGGAACATGGCTGACTAAGTACTCTCACTTATCCACAGCTATTCCACATGAAGTTATTCTGATGCTAAACAAAGAATGGCTCCATGTTTTTTACCATTGTATGATCTGTCAAAAGAGTCACTGCTGAGCCTCTGAAAAATTTGTGTGGCATTTATCTAGAGAATACAAATTGCCTTAGAAAAGGAAATTTCCAGAAACAGCTGAGGAACCTAATCAAATGGTCAATACTATACAAAGTATAATGACTCCTTGGATATTCCTTACTTCTTCCATAGCTTAAAAAAGCTCTAACACAAATGTTATGAGCAGAAACTAGTATTAAGTTCCAGTGTTAAAGAAGCACCCCAGCAAACATTTATGATAGTCCTAGTGTACATGCAAAATCCAGACAAGGCCAGTGAAGGAGTTCCCCATGGATATTAAATGATGTTCACACAGCTTCACAATGCCTTCTATCTGTTGAGGTTGTGATAAGTTACTTAACTACTATGTACATGTATTATCTGGAAGTTTATAAATAAGATCCCAACATGTAATGATAAAGGTGATAAAAATTAACTGAGGGAATAAAAAATGAGCCAGGCATAGTGGTGCACACCTTTAATCCCAGTACTTGGGAAGCAGAGGTAGGAGGAGCACCATGAGTTCAAGGCCATCCTGAGACAACACAGTGAATTCCAGATAAGCCTGGGATAGAGGGAGACCCTTCCTCTAAAACCCAAAACCAAAGCAAACAAACAAACAAACAAAAAAAAAATGAACTGCCTACAATTTTACTTTCAAATAGCAAGGTTTTAAATTTCAACTTCCCCAAAAGTATATAAACTGCCCTAGTAAGTTACTTAGAAATAAAGACTTTGCAGACTTAATTCAATGTAACCAAATGGAAATGAGCTACCCCTGTATCATGATAAACCATAATCCAATGACTATTTCTTATAGATTAAGAGGAAATGTGAACAGAAAAAGCAGTTATGAAGGGAAATACAGAAGACATAAAAGAAAGATAGGAGAAAGGTCATGTGACACTACAGATTGAAGATTGCACTATAAACCACGTAAGGCAGCCATTAAAGTTGGGAGGTACCTAGGATGCACTAGTAGAAACTGTGGAGAGAGCATGGGACCAAATCTTTCATTTCAGACTTGTCACCTCTGGAAATGTAGAAGAACAAACTCCTAACATTTTCATCCACTGTGTTTGTGGCAGTTTTTTATTTGTATTAACATATAACATAATGTTATCTGTGATATAATATTTTAGACAGTCAGTAAAATCACTTGAACACATAAAAATATATTCTTTCTCATTTTTCTTCATGTTTATTGAAATATATTATTTGCACAGTATTTCAGTAAAATGCTTATTTTTTATGTTTTATACTATGCTAATATGTGTAAAGATTATATTCTGTATTCAATGAGTTTTATATCCTAGGCACAGTATAAAATTTGGTAAAATATTTAGGGCTAGAGAGATGGCTTTGAGGTTAAGGTGCTTGCCTATGAAGATTAAGGACCAGGTTTAATTCGTCAGTAGCTATGTAAGCCAGATGCACAAAATGGCACATTCATCTAGAGGTTTTGCAGTGGCTATAGGCAATCGCATGCCTATTCTCTCTCTGTCTCTCTCTGTCAAATAAATAAAATATTTAAAATATTATCTTGCTAAGTGTGGTGGTTCACACTTTTAATCCCAGCTCTAGAGAAACAGAGGTTGGAACATTGCCATGAGTTTGAGGCTACTCAAAGACTACGTCCTAACTTCCAGGTCAGCCTTGAAAAAAAGCAAGACCCTACCTTGAAAAACAAATCTGTGTAGCAAACATATGAATATAACTTTTGAAAAATAATGACACTTTGACTCTAGTATAATATATATTGCTCAACTTTTCACAACATGGTAGTGAAAGAAAGTATTTATTGTTACGAATCCTTTCAACCCATGCATTTACATAAAAGCAATGAATATTTTGTGATATAGTGCAAGGAAGATTTTTAATAAATCTTAATAATACTTAGGACTTACCAAACTCTTAAGGCTTTTCATACATTAATATGTCCCTTCACACCTACCCAAACAGAAAGTTGCTTGTATTTCAATTATATACATTAGAAAAGGAAATGTGTTGGATACTAATTTATTCAAGCAATTGTATTCTGTGACTATGGAAAAATAAAGATTTAAAATAAAACGATTCAAAGAAATAGTGAGTACGATAAAAGTTATCATTTTCAATACTTTTGATATGAGCTCATACAGGTTGATTTCTTTTTACCAAATGTTAAATTATGCTTCAATAAAATTGTATTCAGTTGCCTTCCCCTCTAGATGGAGAATTGTTTGAAGGAAAAGGATGTCTTTATCACATATCCAGTCGTGCATCTACACCCTACACCTGACACAGACACTGGTGATAGTGGAAACTCAAAACCCAGAAACTAGAATCATGATGACCAAGAGCTGGTCAATGTGTACAAGTTTTCATAAATGAGAGGAGTAGCTAATATCTCACTGAACTTGGATGAATGCACTAGCTGTAGTCCTCCTCCCCCTACCACTGAATGAATATTGTTTGGTAACAAATGTGTCAATGTTTTGACTGCTGGAATCACTCACAGTGCATGCTCTACCACATCCGCATTGTACACCTTGAAGATAAATTCAATGTGTTTGTAAATTGAATAACTTCAATACAAAAGAAGGATTGTAGGTCAAATAGAATAAATAATAATAAAGGAAGTACTGGATATCCATATCATTAATACCTAAAACACAATGTGGTAAAGAAAATGGAATTCTATGCTACCATTTAAAATAACATCTGTCCAAACAACTCATGGTCTAATCTACTTAGTAGCAAATAACCTGTTGTGATACTCACACAAGTACAATAGTGGCACACAGCCATGGTGGGAAACCAACTGCTCTTGATTTAGCTAACTGATCTCCTCAGTGGAAGGGGACCCATAGCTGGAGCTGGGAAACAAGTCAGAACCATATCCAAACATGAGCCCACTCTCCATTTTCAAGCTATCACCAATTGTGGGCTACAAGAGGGCTTACACCTATTAAATTCTATATATATAAAAAAAGTGTTATCCCATTTGTCTGGTGCTAACTTTACTTTCCTTTGGAGAATCTGCTTCTCTTTTTCAGATAAACGCAGATCCTAAGGAGAGAAACACCCATAACACCTCAAAAGGGCCCTGGCTGAAACAAAGAATAATTGGTGAAACAAGCAAGGGTGCTTTTTTCTTGGTGTACCTGGTACCAGCACAAGGGTGAAGAAGATTGATGCAGAGAACTATCAACTCCTACCAAATCATATATCCAGAGATACAGAGGCTGCCAACACATCATCACTAAAGCAGACCAAAAATGAACTCAACATGGCTCAGGGAAATTTTGCCAAAGAGGGGGAAGAAAGAATGTCAGAGCCACAAGTTGGGTCATGATATGCAGAGACATTTATCCTACCCATAACTGTGGGCTAACTCCACTATGCATGACCCATATACCTCAACAAGGAGGGGACAGGGAGAGGGGGTAGGAAATGGAGGAGCCTAACAATGGTACCAACTTGACTGTATTTGCTGAGCACAAAACTAATTAATAAAAAAATCAATAAACAAAAATGAAATAATGTGTCCTTTTGAAATATTTATCTTATTAATGGTATCTTAAGGACAATGTTTGTGAGATGTAAAATAATTATCATAAACTTAATATAATAGAAATAACAGGATTGGAGAGATGACTCAGCTGTTAACATGCTTGCCTAGAATGCCTAAAGACCCATGTGTGATTCCCCAATACTTGTATAAAGCCAAATACATAAAGTAATGAATGCACTTGGAGTTTATTTGCTATTTCTAGAGATCCTGGGACACCCATAATATTCTCTCAGTCTCATTCACTCACTCTCTCTTTCATACACACACACACACACACACACACACACACATGCGTTTTCCCTCTCTCCTTGTAAATAAATAAATAAAAAAATTTAGAAATAGAAATAACAAATTTACAGTGAATAAATTTCCTTCAGTTCAATAATGTTTATTTCTTCAATTATCAATTTAGTATGTAAACATATAAGTTCCACATTTTTGTAAAATTGAAATCATGTTAGATATAGTGGATTAGATTTCTGAATTTTGGAAATTCAACTTTACTTGGTATTATCTGGGAATGAATTGATAAGGTGGAGAAAATATTATCCAAACTAAAGTTTGAAAGGAATAAATTAAATTTGTTACCAGAAGAAATGGGAAATGTGGGTAAATTGCAGCATCCAAGAACAGCTATGTTTGCCGCATCCCGTACACTATGTGATGATATTTGCCAACAATGACTCTGCTATTTGTTCTCATTACAGACCCAGATGGCCCAGGTTGATCTTTAATTTGTTAGGCTCAAAATAAAATATTGTCCTCTTCAGAGTTTAACAAAGGTTGCCCAACTTTAGAGTGTGAGACATTCCAAATAAATCTGTTGCACTTGATTTTACCAAAGGCTGGAAATAAAGATTAGTGCTTTTCATGCATGTTCCCAGCTGTGCAGAATTTTAAATACACGTATTTCTTTGTCATTCTCCAGTCTTTCTTATACAATATTCTGGCTTTAGTGATTGAGAAACTAAAGGTGATTGTGTGTGTATGTGTGTGTTATGTGAGTGAGCAAGAAAGGAGAATGAGAAGTATCTTTGTTTAACATTCTCTTGTAAGGTCTTTATATCACTAATATAAGATTTACATTGAAACAGGAATACAAATCTTTGAACTAGTAAACCTTGTACCCCTTTCCATGTCCCCTCTTTCTCATGTGGATTTCTTACCAGTACAACTTTTTCTGCTTACATTTCTACTCTCTATAAATACCATTTTTTTCCTGTTGTATGTTTGCCTGTGTTTTGCTATTGTACAGGAGAGGATGCATATATTTACAATAAATTGTCATACTGTGATATGAATTCTTCAGCATTGTACATTTTCAGTCCTATGATAAAATTATCTCAAGTGCTCACAAATAATATTTAGTGGGGCATAAACAATAAATTAAGTAGGTTTCCTGATGTGCAGATAAATTTATATTAGGTACTGGTTTAGAAACACTGTTGATGCTTGTTTTGTTATAAATATATTATATATTTTTGCTGATATAGTCAATATATTTTTGTTGGAAATCTATCATATTTAAGGATCCATGTGAGATGTGGGTCATAAACAATGAGCAATGTTGAAATGTGTGAAGCAAAAAAAAAAAACTTAATGTCTTAAAAATTATATCAGAAATAGGCTAGTGCAGAAATCACAGACTTGATGAATGCAGTCTTTTTGCAGATGAATTAAACAGTACCCAGAAATAGGAAATATAGGAAAAGCATAGAGGAAAGAGAAGTCCACTCATATCTTTTCTTTAGCATGTATACATGTCTGTACATGTATATGTCTGTGTGGGCACATGCAAGTGAGCATTTACATGTGTGCACGTGAATGTGGAAGGCAGAGGACAACACAGAAGTCTTCCTTAGTTATCCCCAATACTTATTTTCCTAGTCAGGATCCTCTGAGCATGGAGGTTGCTGACTTGGCAAAGAACAGCTAGCCAACAAGACTCATGGATCTTTCTGCCTCTGTCTCCCCAGCACTAGGATTACAGATGCTGTTAATGTGCCTGGATTTTATATTGGTGTTTGAAATCTGAAATTAAGTTCATATTACTGTGTGGCTAAGAGTTTTATCCATGTAGCCATCTCTCCAACTACTCAGTCAGATTTTATTTCCCTTTCTTTGTTTTTATTACAGGCATGCTTGGTATGAACACATCATGTTTTAGTATTATCCTTTCCCTTGTTCCTGCCCCCATTCTTCTGGGGACCATCTTCAGTGGGATTGCTGGTATTCCCCATGGGGTTGTGGTTTATGTGTTGTGGAAGCAGTAGTCAGCTATTTCTTGGGGGAGGCAATGTCTCTGGGCATGACATCCCAACCTGTGCCTTTTACCATCTTTCCACCCCTGTTCTGCAAAATTCTCTGAGCTGTGGTGGGTGAGATTTAGATCTACTTCAGTGATGAGCTCTTAGGATCCTTTTGGGTCTCTGCTCTGTTTGAGTATCTTCAGGGTCTGTTTTCACCCTCTTTTTTTTAAATACAAGCATAATTAGTATGGATACATCATGTGTCATTCAGATTTCTGATATGAAAAACTACCTGAATTAATTAACAGTTTTTCTACAATATAGTTTCCTTAATCAGTATTAAATGTATAGTAAGTTGTGAACTATATTTGTGGAGGAGATTTTTATTCCTTTGATATTTCTTCCAATGTAAACAGTTACCTGTTATTATGTTTGATGCATAATCATATACAAATAGTCTAGAAAATATATGAGTCAGCAATCAATAAAATAATATTCAACACTTGTATGAACCCCACCTCCCACTCAAGTGCCATGATATTTATGGTCTACTTATCACTAAAAGGATGCAATTTCTTTTTGTGTTTAACATAATTATATCATTAACTTAATTTATGATTATATAGTTTTTGGATGTCAGAATCTATTTTTACTTCAGTACAGTGTATTTTTAAAATGTTATATTTCATGATTGTTTTTATAATTATCCTACTTATTATTCTTTCAATAAGTATAAATACTTTGTACTTCACTCAAGTCAAAGCCAAATGTTTCAAACTCACTTTATATAACACAATTGTAAATGAGATAATTTAAAAGAGAAATAAATGAAGTGATATAAATATTATTTTAGAGTGTCTAGGTGTCATTTTGTGAACTAATTTACTTTTATAAATTAGTTTATAACATTCTTTTACTGGAAAATGCAAAAAATTACCATTCCCATGGGTCTTATAGAGAAAATATCTTGTATATATACCTGCGTTTGGCTATTTTATGTAAAAAGTACCAATATAGCAAAACTTTTTTATGGCTTCATGCAGAAAAAGTAAATTCTTTGCTGGGTCTAGATGACTAAGTAACCAAACTAAAATTTCCAGGGTGTAAGGATGTACAATTTGATAGTCAAGGCAACATTCTACAATCATTCTATCACAGGGAATATTCTAGATTGTGTTTCCATGAAGTATAAGGTATAATGTAGATGAGAGAGAAAATGGACACAGAAGGGCCTATAGCAGTGTGACTTCCAGACATATGTGCCACCTTGTATGTCTGGCTTTACATAGGTACTGGGGAATAGGAATTCCACTGATTGGGTTTGAAAGGCAATTCCTTAACCACTAAACCATCTCTATATCCATGCTTTTTCATTTTAAACTCTTCCTTCTCTTTCTTTCTTCTAGGTCCATAAGTTTAAGCTACTTATTTAAGTTTTCCTCCACATGAGATGATACACAGAGGGCTCTGGTCACCTGACCTAGGCCTTGCCAGAGTTCCCATGCAAGGAGGAAAGGAACCTGGGACACTGGAGTTCTCTTCAATTCATCCCCTCACTCATACTGTAGTAAAACATGATATAAGGCAGAACTACTAATTCCTCTTAGACTAGCTATTTTAATTATTTTTATGACATCTGACAACTCAGCCTGTAGCTCAGCTGAGTCCCTGACATACTTTTGTGTTCTTCATGTTAAAAATATTATGCCCAGACTTGAAAGATAGCTTAGCACTTAATTCACTGGCCTGCAAAGCCTAAGAACCCAAGTTTGACTCCCCAGAACCCACATAAGTCGGACGCACAAGATGTTACATGCACAGAAGGTCATGCATGCACACAAGGTAGAGGTGGTGCACACTTCTGGAGTTCAATTACAGAGGTTAGAGGCCCTGGCATGTTCTCTCTCTCCTATCTCTTTCTCATACATAAAAAAAAAATTCTGATGCCCCATTCTAAATTATATTGCACAAATTTTACCACGTTAGTGTTTTACAAAATGTCTAACCATCACATCCCAAAACCTATAATGATAATTAAAAGATAAGAAAAGTCAAAGAAATTATTACACAAGAGGAACTAAAGGAGACATGACATACAAGTGGCATGTGGTTTCTTGGATGAAATCCTGGAACAGAAGAAGAAAGAACTAAAGATATCTGAGTAAGTTCAGCTTGTAGTTAATTATAACATTTCAGTATTGGTTCATTAATTACAACAAATATATCACACTAATAGAAGGTGTTAGTAAAAGATTTCAGAATATTTGACAAGTTCTTATTTGCTGTTCAATGGTGCTAAAATTACAAAAGTTCTTTAAAAACATATGGCTATGGATAAGAAAAGCAGGCCCCTAAATCCCTTATGAGTGACAAAAATTATTCAGTCCATCTTCTCTTTTTCAGATAGATGCAGATCCTAAGGAGAGAGCTGCTCCATCATACCTCAAAAGGGGCCCAACTGAAACTAAGGACAATTGGCAAAACAAGCAACTGTGTTGTTTTCCTGATGAACCGGATACCAGCACAAAGTGGAATGAGACCAACACAGAGAAAAATCAACTCCTACCAAATCAGAGAGCCAGAGCCTCAGAGGCCCCCAAAACCTCAACACTGATGCAGACCAAAAATGAACCCAACATGGCTCAGGGAAATTTTGCGGAAGAGGGGATGGAAAGAATGTCAGAGTCACATGTTGGGTCATGATATGCAGAGACATTTATTGTACCAATAACTGTGGGCTAACTTCACAATGCACCACCCATTTAAATCAACAAGGAGGGGCCATTGGGAGGGGGTAGGTCATGGATGAGCCTAAACAATGGTACCAAACTACCTGTATTTGATGAAAAGAAAACTAATAAATTAAAAAAAAAAAAAAACATGTAGTAAGCCAAACAGCTAAGTGGCACTGACCTACACTTTAGGCACAATTTTTTTTGTTAAGTGAAATTTATCTTCAATAATATGTTTACTCATGTGTGCCTATGTCATTTTATTTGTTTATAAAGTAGACATAATTTAATATTTTAGACATCACACATCCAGAAATATGATTCCCTTGATTCTGGTACATTTTTTTGTAAGGATATGTTTTGAAGCCTGGGATGGCACAAAATTCCACAAAGGCATGTTTTCTTGACCTCAGGCCTTCTTTGTTCTGGGCCCTCTATCTTCTTCTATTACCATTTTGCAGTTCAGTTTCTCAGGGTTCAGCAATCACTATACCTTTTGACATTTAATAACCCCTCTAAAACTCTCCCTTGATTCTTTCAGTTGTTTTTTCAGCTGTGTGGGTTCTGTTTTCTGCTGTCTAGTTATTTCTTCAAGGTTCTCAATGAAATTTCTTTATATACTTGCATTCTTCCTGTGATGCCATCTAATCCCCTAGTACCACTTCTGATCTTCACTGAACTCCCACTGGTTCATGCTTACTAGAGATGCACTAGCTCTCTTCATGCTATTTTTAAGATATCCACTGAAAGATGCACCCTATTGTTTGATGTTGTTCTGGAAAACTCCTGATACTAGAAAGTTTTCATACTTTTGGAGTATAAAAATGAGCTTTTCAGGAAACAGAAGAAGAAGAAAAAGAATATAAGAAAAAGAGCATGATAAAAATATACCTTTGAATTCAATGCTATTCTGATGTCTTAAAGCCAAAATATGGCATGAAACACATAAATTTCATGGATTTATGGTTGCTTTCCCTTAAAATGGTGTCAAATTATTGCACAAAAACTTTGGCATTGCTTAAAATGAATGTTGTTCAGAGTCAGATACTGACATGAAAGTTAGCATATAGTAATGAAAGGAGACAATAAAATAAATGAATTTTCTGTGAACACAGGATGAAATGATGTACACAATGAATTTCATGAGAAAACTATGTATTCATTGTTCTACAAATATATACTCACACACCACTTATAGACAGGCATCCTTCCTGTGTGTAGTTACTCAATTTCATTACTTTGCATAGTGTAGCCATACCTATGCATACTAAGATTCATATGGTATCTACAGGTGTTATAATCATGTAGGACCACCATCATATATGCAGTATATCCTTGAATAAAATATCATTAGGCAAAATATGATTATATTTTTATCATATATAAATTTATAAATATGTTTCACATAGTCAATGAATTATATTTAGCACTTCACAAATATTTCTTCACATTTATATTTCTTCTCTATGTTCATTCATATTAGATGATCCAGGAACTCAGAATAAATATGGTCTATACAGCTAGAAAAGAATATCTGTGTTTTGTGCTGATCTCTCTCATTCACTTCTCCATAAAACATGTAAAACTTTTACTGTGTTCACTACAGTCTCAGCAATGAAGTTAATATGTAAGAATTATCCTCCATGTCTGGAGATAGGTTAATTCACATGACAATTACAGAGAGAAATTTAACATATATAATATTTCAATTTAAAGGTGTTAGTTGAAATCACCTAATAGACTTGCTTCAAGAGACTAGGACATACCTTACCATACAGAGGTTTGAAGAACTTGCAGAAGGAACTTATGATGAAGCATTTCATGAAATAAGTGGAGAAGTGAGAGTGAGAAATAAACGAACACCAAGGAATTCTTTCAATGTAAAACCAGTAGAAGCTCTCATTCATAAAAGATATCAGGCCATAGGAAAAAAATATAAAAGCTTGTGCTAGATTTGACAACATCCAATCATAATGCTTACTTTATTGATTAGAATGTAGTTTGGATTATATTTTATCGCTCACCATAGTGTATTTAGTGTCTAATATGTTATTTCTTTCGATAGTATGCTTGTCAGTAACTTCATTTTTTCCCAGTACAGTATCAGAATGTTAGGAAATGTCTTTTCTTTATTGTTTTGGAAGATTATCCAGTCTCATTAATTATTTTTTAATTGATATATTTTCATTTGAGACAGAGAAAGAAGGAAAGAGAAAGAGAAAAAGAGAGAGAATGGGCATTCCAGGGCTTCTAGCTACTGCAAATGTACTCTAAATGTATGTGCCACCTTGTGCATCTATCTGGCTTAGATGGGACTTGGAGACTTGAACCTGGATCTTTAGGCTTCACAAGCAAGTGCCTTACCCACTAAGCAAGCACTCCAGCCCCTGTCTCATTAATTCTTGCAACAAGATGTAAATAGAAAGAACTGACTATGAAGGGACTGGGATGAAGTGAGATGGCCCAGAACATGAGTCGGTGTAACTAATGACAAAAATAGCTTCTTGTGTACCTGAAGTCTAGTTTAGGAATTTGAACAACCTGTTGAAATATGATGGTATGTCCACCCATGATAGACATTAGTGATCCATCAATGTTATTTTAAAGGCAATGCTTTCTATGTATAGATGTTCCAAAGTAGAACAATCTCTCCACTGTGTTTGTAATGAGACATGAGCCACTTTTAAAAGATGATATTCTAGAATGGTTTCAGTGTCATCTGCAAAAGTGACTTCTGTCTTATCTCTCAGGTGGATTAATTGCATTAGATTCCTATTATTAAATGGTTAGCTGTCATTTTTCCTAAAAAAATTGCTAAAACATTTCAACCTCCAATATAAGAATATAATCTAAAATTGTTTAAATAATATAATGAAACATTCCTAAATTTAAAAATGAACATACCTATGTATGTACCACTTTTCATGTATTTAGACTAAGAATATTCATTTATTGTAACTTCCATATGTAACATTGTCATTAAGTAGAATATTTTCACAATGTGATAGTGTAGAATCAATTGAAAGAATGTGATTTTAATTATTCTTTGCATTTAAATAACTGTATTAACTACATTGTAGTTATGAGAAGAAGACAATTGTAAGGAAGATTAAGTACAAATAAATACATCTGTGAAAGTACTGGAATATCTTTGTTGATAAATTCCTCAGGTACATATTAGAATATTTTGTCTAAGGCAGTGTTTGCAGTAGGGATGAAAATCAATCAGCTAGAGTTATAAGTAGTGGAAAGGTTTTGATACCACAGTGTTTCATGGTCCTGCAAAGGACTAAGGTATAAAAACAGTATAAATAGATACATGGAAATGGGAGAGTTTGATTATAGAGAAATATTTTAGTAGGAAATTTGTTGCAGTTATACTAAGGGGAAAAGAAGTTTAAGACATCCTACCTTGGACATTGGAGGCTAGAGTTGGGGGTAATGCCTTTGAGTATGCCCTCCGAACCTGTGGCTCTTACAGTCTTTCTACCTTCTCTTCTGCAAAATTTCCTAAGCTCTGGTAGGTGTGTTTTAAGTCTACTTCAATGGTAAGCTCTCAGAAGATTCTGGCTTTCTGCTTTGGAATGTGCTAAGTATCCTCTGCATCTGTCTCCTTCACCCTGGAAGCAGCACTCTTAATCATAGCAGAAACCCCACTGAAGGGGCTGCTCAGCAGAATGGGATCTATTGACCTATCATCTGTCTATATATCTATCAGATTTCTATTTGTCTGTCTCTCTATCTATCATCATCAACTATCTATCAAGCAATCTATATCAATCATCTATCTATCTATCCATAATTTATCCTCTAGTTATTTACATGTTCTATTGTGGACACATGTGCTTACTAATAAAATTTTGAATAAATTTTAAAACAAATTTCTAACTTCAGTAAAGAATTCAGAAAATTAATTTAAAATTCAAGGTAAATTAGATATGTAGAAAATGGCTCCTCAATCCTTTATACACATATAGTATTGCATGTGTACATGTAAAAATCATAGAGTAAGTACAGTTGAATATATCTTCAAAATTAATTACCCAAAATTACATAATGCTTAATGACTACATCTTATAGTTGTATGTTGATTCAAATTTAGTCATATGACAAATAGATATGGTATGTTTATCCTGGAAATCATATACTTTATTCAGTATAAGAAAGGAATCCATTGGTCAATATATGGAAGCCAACACAGGTAAGTGAAAAGTATCCCCATCACTTTCTTAATCTGAGAAAAGGGTCTTCGGCCTTACCATGTTACATAGTCTTACATTTCCAGAGAAAGAACGATAAGTGGTCTTTTTACTTGTAAACTTACATATAACATCAACATGTAAATTTGACAAATTTTTGTTTGTCCCATGAGACTAGAAAATTCCTTTGGATAGATTCTTGGACAGCATTTGTTACACTGAAAATGTTCTCTGGAAGTTTCTGGATATGCTTATGCATAACTAGTGACTACGCCAGTGTTCATGGTGATACCACGTAGGAGCTTTTCCTGTAAAAAATGAATGCCCAATCTCTAGTCTCTTATAATGGAAAGAAGATATAATTTAACATTTAAAATGGAAGGGTCTACATCCAGCACATGAAGAATGACATGTGTTAGAAAAATAGTGCCAGTAATAAACTATTCAGAAAAGAATAATGTGTATGTTCCTATAATGTACATATGTGATACTTTCCCCTGTATTGATGTTTAAGGACAAGGCTAATCATAAATTCATAGTCATGCTTTTGAGGTAAAGAACTGCTACACTTCTTTAGCTAATTATCCGTCAATAACTATTAAACACTGGGGTGGGAAGTATTCATACAACAAGGCCTATTTACAAGACTGAAATTGAAATAGATTTACTTCCTCTGATTGGGACTAATTTCATTATGCTGGTAGCCTGAATATAATTTCCTGAGAGATTTTTTTCTTATATTGTATAACAGTATTGCCAATTGAACCAAATGACTTAGTGGTAGAAAGGTGAACAGATTGTGTGATGAAATTTATATGTTCAAATATGTAAAAGGTTATCTTGTTGAAAATTTTTTTAAAAAAAGGTTTTTCTTCCTAGAAGCTGGGATTAACTAACCCACTCCATCACTGATTCAGATGCATGCAGTTCTGTGCAGTATGACTGTACACACTAAGGGAAAGTGTTTCTTTGCTCACCAATGGCCCAGTATCTTCCTATTAGACAACTACCTCTTAACTTGTCATACTTCTGTTCATGCTGAAATAATTGAAATTTTGTAGCCATTCTCACTGGTAGATGGAAATCATATAAAATTCTTCTATGATAACCATTACTAAAACCATAGCATCATTATGCACACATAAATTACACCATAAATATATACAAATATAAAATACATTTAATAAAATTTGGAACTATTTGAATACAAATAAGGCATTTGAGTATCTGGGGGAATGTACTTTGTATTGATTGCTACCATTATTGTGTCCATTTCCTTAAGTATTCCCTAAGACTTAGGATAAATAGCATGTAAAAACCAAGTATCTGCTTATTTATAACTTAATTTCATTTGATTTACAATACATTTATGATGATATCTCAACCTTTCTTTCTTACCTATTATAATTTATCTATCTTTCTATCATCTATCTATCATTTATCTTAAAGCCTTCATCTACCGTATGTGTATAAGAGTTTATAAAAGTTTGCCCACTAGACACATAAGGTCAAATGATTCCTTGTTTGTGGGAAGTAGCAGGGTGTTTAGACATCACTGTACATTTACCACCAAACATATTGTGCACCCACTGATCACTTATTGTACCCCTTTTCACAGTTTGGCATTTAAATGAACCCTAGAAATTGGCAAAATAATATATGTGATGAAAACCAATAATTGAGACCTTTTACAAAAAATAGATACAGGTGTAGTGACTTACACTTGTAATCCCAGCACTCAGGAAGTAGAGGCAGGAAGATTTATGAGTTCAAGCCAATCTAGGGTATATAGTGTCTGTGGTGTGTTAATAGATGAAAATAGGATTTGTATCAGCAGTGAGTAAGCAAATTACCCTGCAAAACATTTTCAGTGTACCAACTAATTTATATGAATTCAGCATTAAGTAAGAGGAAATTCCTCACTGTTGTCTGCTGGGATCATTTAAATACACATTGAACCCTCCTTGGTCCTTCTTAGGTGTCCAGCCTGTCTATTGCAAACTGGAATGTAATTAGAGGCTGTCCTTTTTCATAATTCTTTGGAGTAGGATTAGAATCATACCTACTTTAGCACTGGCTCTGCTTAGCTCCATCATCTGTATTTCTGGAGGACCCTGGTATCACAATACATAAGTGGCATTAAAATCTCTTTATTTACAGGCTACAATACTAGCAAAGTTCAATCTCAAACAATTATATCTTCCTGTGAACATCAAGCAAAGTTTATAGTAACTCTGTCATTCATCATACTTGTAGTATATGTTGGACAATAAGAAGAGATATCTTGACATTCCTTTAAAAATTACTTTTTATCATGCTCTGCTTTGAGTATGACCTCTATTATAGAATTTACTAATACACTATTTTTATTTTCACTATAAGCTAGACCCTAAAAGTTAAGATCCATGGGGCTAGAGACATGAGAAAGGATGGTACCAACAAATGTTGTATACATACTAAGTATGACCATATTAAAAAAAAAAAAAAAGGAGATAGAGAGAGAGAAGCAGGTAGAGAAAGACACACACACACACAGAGAATAGTCACACAAGGGCCTCTAGCCACTGCAAACAAACTCCAGACACATGCGCCACCTTATGCATCTGGTTTATGTGGATACTGAAGAATCAAACCTGGGTCCTTAGGCTTTTCAGGCAAGTGCCTTAACCATTATGCAATATCTCCAGTCCACCATTTTTCTTTTTGTGACTGGACTACCTCACTGAGTATAATATTTTCCAGATCCATTCATTTCCTGTCAATTTCATAATTTCCTTTTCCTTTATAACTAACTAAAATTCAACTGTTTATTTATAAAAATAAAGATTTGTGACATATTTAAATTTTAATACAAATATCTTGTTCTTTATAATTATCATGTTTGTCTTTTTGCTTAAACCAACCTTCCTTGTTATCTCTCTCTCCTTTCTTTCTCTCTTTCCTTCCATCTTTTTATACTAGGTGTTACAGTTTAGCCAAGTCCGGCCTCAAAGTCATAATGCCTCTGGAAGACTGCCCTAGTGCTGGGGTTGTTTGAACCATCATGCTCTTTCTCTTTATTTGTTATTAAAGGTATTTATTTTTAGTAGCATACAAACAATAAATAGTTGATTTCATACAAATATTCAGGGTCCTAGACTAAAGTTATTATTGGATCTTCTAACCTGAAATTTACTTCTGCAAGGGGGTTTATAAAAAGTCATATATTGCCTGTGCATTTTAATTTCTAATACCTACCTCTTAGATGTCAATTTAAACATAGCACTAATTCTCTTCTTATTTCTGGTGTATTGTAACATTTCTTTCACAGAGTACATTCCACTGCCTTTTGAAATTGAATTTCAGCCAGTTTTAAATCAGTTTTTTTACATCTCACAATTTTTTAACTAAATTTAAAATCCTCTGACATTTTTATTTATATAAAATTGTACAGTAATGGGATTCCTTCCAACATTTTCAGGCATACTTAAATGTACTCTGATCATGCACATAACCATTTCCCTCTCATCTCTAAATCCTTCATGATACCCTTTTCTTCTGTGTTCTTATAGTTCGCCCTCCACTTTAATGCCTTTAGTTGTTTATTTCTTTAGGTCACAGATTTTTTAGATATAATATATATTTTTTCTTGTTCTTGTGCCATTTATCCTCAGATTTGCTAGGCCATATTTTGTTGTCTGTGTAAGAGGTAAAAGGAAAAAGTGACCACTAATGTGTCCTATCAGTAAGTCAGTCTTCATAATAAAACAATAAAGAACCAGGTATGAAAGGGTGAAATCTATTTTCCAAAATGAAATTGGGATGCCATTCTGGCTTACTTTAGCTAGAGAAGCAGTTATAAATACATTATATAACTAATAATTTTAAAATTCTCTTGGCCTTGTCTTTTGTAAGCTTCTGACAATAGATGTTTGACTTAAACGTACCCCATCAGAATATAGAACACATGTGAATCCAAGCAGCTTTCTAAGTTGGGCCAGGAAGATTAAGTCAGCCTCCTGTGAAATGGAATCTGACTGCTGAGTCTCCAGCAAACCCAACCCCACCAGCAGACTTAATGTCCAAGGAAGCTTGGGAAATATTGTTGACTTATAGATTAAATGAATAAGTGTTCATTTATGTTATTAAAATTTAGGGTCAGTTTTACATCAACTTAATGACAGGAACAAATTCTGAGAAATATAATTTTATAGCTCTGCAAACATCATAGAGTAAACTGGCACAAACCTAGAAGGTATCGGCTATTCATGCAAGTATACGTGAGATGTGTATTGCTGTGGTCAATAAAACATGACATAATGTGTCAATAAATTAAGTGGTGGTGAAAGCTAAAATTGTAATAAAAGTAAAGCACTATTATTATATACACTCATAGCATAGCTATAGCATAACATAATCTAGTATTTTGTACATACTTAATTACATACCTGTCCTATCAATAGGTTTATTTGCACCAGCATAGCCACAAACATAAACAGTAGTACACTTATCTATGATATATTCATGGCTATTATATCACAGGTCTTAGAAAATTTTCAGCCTCATCCTATTGATGTAGGATCACATTTGTGTATGCAGCCTGTGATCAACTGAAACACTACTGAGCATCACAGATCAGTAGTCCATTCCATAATAATGCCCGTTATGTCTTGTTGTTTTTGCTTGTTTCAGCATATACCATGTTTTTCTTCTACTTCTATAAACTAACCATTGTTACCTTTTTACAGTCCATATTTTACTAGTTTGAAGTTGATCTAAATTAGTTTTTAATATAACTACATGTTCCCAATCCCCTGCTGTCTCTCACTCATGGTGCTGTATCCATTCCTACTCTGTGCCTCTGTGACTGTGTATTCATTTAAATTAGTAGCCCATTATTCTAAGACTATCTGCGAAACAGGTTGAGTCTTATTGAAATGTCCTTCATACAAAGAGGAAATTTTTGCAGTTTCCAGTTTTCTGCAAGCATTGCAGATAAGAAATATTTTGAATATTTTTTTCCAAAATTGTAAGGATCACAGGATGGCAAGATGTATTTTATTTGTTTTGCTCACTGTTGTTTCCTTTCTTATCCTTAAACTTAGTATAATCACTTATGTATTATACTTCATATGTATTTCTCATTTATAATTATATTAAGAAAGTGGTATTTTGGGAAATCATATCTTTGTGGGCATCCTCTGTTAGACTTCCTAGCCTGTTCAGTCTTTAGGCTTTACCTTCACTATGACTTATACAATTGCTAAAACATAATTTCATTGTTTCATGGGTGCTATGGATTAATTTTTTATATTCTAACAAAATTCACATTCACGAAAGGGTTCATGTTTTATGATAATACATTTGAAATGTATTTAGTTCATCAGGGCAGGGCCCTAAAAATGAATTAACACAATTATAAGAGATAAAACAATCTGTCTCTTGGCCATAAGAGCAGATAGGGGATTGTAAAAAGAAAACCAACCTTCACCAATCACTTGGAATTCTGAGCACTAAGAGCTGTGAGGAATTTCAAGGTTATTGTTTGAGCTCCCTTGCCAACACTAGTTTTGTTATAGGAACTCAAACAGATTGACATGAGGTAGATTAAAGTCTTGATAAAACTTCTCGTGTTGATGGATGGCTTCCAAGTGCACAGCTTTTGCAGTGCCTTTATCCTCTGCTATCTTCTTTTCTCACAACATAGTCTAAATTTAAATATTTGTATGGGAGTATAGTTCACAATTTGTTTAAATTATGTTGTCCTTAATGGGTAACTCCTAACATAATCTTTAGGGGGAAGCTCACATATGATAGAAATCACTGATCTCTGTTTCTAGTGCCTCCTTATATCGTGACTCTGTGCAACAAATTTTATCCTGACTCAATATGCTAAGACATTTGCTTAATTTAAATATTCTGATTATTTTGTATTTGTAAGCACTTGAAGGTTCAACTGTTCCAAACTAGATAGTCTTCTTACAGACAATTCAACTGTTTCAAACTCAGACCATTCCACTTTCTTTGGTACTTGAAGAAACCAGTGCTCCAATCAATCATTTTCATACAATGCTTTGTAAATATGAGAAGAGCAATGAACAGGGAAGCTAAAGAAATACATTAACTCACTTAAATATTTTGCTTAGGGCGGGCACTGCCTGTAACAGTGTATATTTTTCATTAACTAGAATAATAAAAAATCAAATGCAATTAACTTAGCTAATACGAAGGGACAAGACAAATGCTTTGTCCTAATAGAATCCCAACGCTAACAACTTCAAACCATGGCTGTCTTATTTGTGGACGAGAGCAAATCACGTTAAGCTAAAGAACCAACTAATGGATGATTAATGCCCCTTATTAAATTAGATGAAGGAAAATAACAATGTTTAGTTCTTAGGAAGTCACTGGGGTGGAAGTAAAAAAAGAAAGTTTTGACAAGGATAATTTTTTCTCGAGTTTTATTTTATAAAGATGGTGAATATAATTACTCAGAGAAATGGAATTTGTCTATTATTGATTGTACATGTTCCTTTAATTTTATATGAAAATATAATTTATGGCTGAGGGCTGCTTTTGGGAATGGATAGCAAGTGAACATAGGCTATATACTTATGTGTACATAATACAGATTGCACTTGAGATTTTTTTTCAATATCTCATATTAAAAGTTTTTCTTAGGAACTGATTAAAGGAAGATTTGCAGCACAGTCTTGTCCAAAGGGCTTATTGTTTTTCTTTGTATAATATTAGCCTTCATAACAGCTTATATAATTCTCTGTATCACTAGGTGGGAAACTGAAACTTTCTAAATACTATATATAGGAATCTGCTTTTGGGCCTAATAGTGTGATCAAGCACAAAGTGAAGACAGTGATTAGAATGCTGGAAGGAAGGTTGAAACGTTCGGTGCTGGAATACCCTATACATGGTTAGCACAGGATAGATCTTATAACCCACACTAAACAAAATGCCACTACAACCATAAAAGTTGTCAAATGCTAATAACCTCCTCCACTTCCTTTATTCCCCCAATGTTCATGAACTTATAAACAACACATGATAGTAGACTTGAGTACTTTTCTACAGAAGGTTAATATTGAATAAGTTTCTCCATTGTGTCATGTAAATAAATAGAACTTCCTTTATCTTTCTCCGCCTTCCTCCTCTCTTGCTCTACCTATATGCAGACAGATGTGTGTAGACAACATAGAGGAGAACAGCACTGCGTCATTATGACCTCATCTGGTCCTTTAAAGTGATCTTTACATTTTTACTTAAAGTTAATTATCTTTACAAGCACTTTTGTATACATACTGTAATATGTACATTTATGGAAAGACATATAATATAAATATATATATATATATATATATATATATATATATATATATATACATAAACATATGCATGGTATTTAAGGTTTATTATATTCAAAATGTACTCAATTTGTCCTTACAAACCTGTGATCAGAGTTTCCATAACTTTCTTGAAATCATTTGTTCGTTCTTTCATGTAGTCTATATCAGTGTTTAATACCCTAAAGAGTTATTTAAAATTCCCTATCTCATAATTCCAACATCTCTAACATGTTTTCAATATGATTATTTAATTTAATTTAATTATTTAATAATTGTTTTGTCTTTTGAGAAGATGTTTGTGTGTTCTGACTTTTGTTGACAGGTTTTATACTTATTTATTGAATGTGATAAATATGGCTTTAGGCCATATACCTTTTTTTTGAAAAATTTTTTTATTAGTTTTCTATTCAACAAATACAGGCAGTTTGGTACCATTATTAGGCTCATCCGTGACTTACCCCTCCCCAACGGCCCCTCCTTGTCGATGTATATGGGTCGTTCATTGTGGAGTTAGACCACAGTTATTGGTACGATAAACGTCTCTGCATATCATGACCAAACACGTGGCTCTGACATACTTTCTGGCCCCTCTTCCGCAAAATTTCCCTGAGCCATGTTGGGTTCATTTTTGGTCTGCTTCAGTGATGAGGCTTTGGGAACCTCTGAGGCTCTGGCTCTCTGATTTGGTAGGAGTTGATTTTTCTCTATGTTGGTCTCCTTCCCCCTTGTGCTGGTATCTGGTTCATCAGGAAAACAGCACCTTTGCTTGTTTTGCCAATTTTCCTTAGTTTTAGTTGGGGCCTTTTTGAGGTATGATGGGGTGGCTCTCTCCTTAGGATCTGCATCTATCTGAAAAAGAGTAACAGAATCTCCAATGGAGAGTAAGTTAGTTCCAGAACAAATGAGATAACCCTTACTTTCTTAATACAGTTTAATAGGTGTAGGCCCTCTTGTAGCCCATGATTGATGGTAGCTTGATATTGGAGAGTGGGCTTATGTTTGCATATGGTTCTGACTTGTTTCCCAGCTCCAGCTCTGGGTCCTGCACCACTGAGGGGATCAGTTAGCCAAATCAAGAGCAGTTGGTTCCCCACCATGGCTGTGTGCCACTATTGGCCATTTGCCTTTAAGTAAGCAGTCTATATAGAAAACAATAGATAAAAGATTCAATAAAAACTATATGTTTTAAATATGTATATCAACTCTATGAACAGTGACTCCTGAGTAGATCACAATGAAATGTCATTCTTTTTGTTATAATGATATTATACAATAAAAATCATACAAGAAGAAACATACAAATGTATCCCAAGAGACTGATATTCCTAGGTAGTCATGAATAAATACTGACTAAATTATGCTTGATAATGACATTCTAACTAAGCATGCTGTACTTTTTCTAGTAATATGCATGTAACAGATATTTTAAAAGTACAACATGTGGTTATATAGTTTGAACAGATAATGGAATGTCAACTTATCACTTGATATGTTGTTTAATTTCTCAATTTTTTTATTTTCAACATGATAAATTACCAATAAAAAATAATATCAACCAATGTCTGAATTGTGTACATTCTACAGACCAGTATGTATTCACACCCAATGTCACTCTTATCTTCTAAAAATAGAAAGATATAAACCATTTCCATTTCTAAACATTGATTTGATCACTATTCAGATAACTTCTCAAGTACAGAAAAAAATATAGATATAGCTATAAAGTAAATGCTTAATTATTAGCAACCAAGGTATTCTCAAGTTTGGGGGGAAAGTTTTATGTTGAGTACCCCAGGGAAGACCACTTGGACACTAGGTTACAGGAAAGGAATCTTTATTGGCCAGCCAGTGACTACACCCAGAGCTTAGGATCCTGAATTCAGTGCCAAGCTATACTTCAGGGCTCCTTTTGTAGGAGTAAAAAACATAAGATTTTACATCTTAGTTTTATAATTCAAAAGTTCAGTAATCATAATCTTACAAAAGCAAGAGTTAATTGATCTTAGGAAAATAAAGAACATTTCTCAGAATATTTCCCTCCCTGAACCTTCCCTTTCCTGCAGCTGCAAGCAAGCATCAGTGAATACAGAAGCTAAAAACTGCATTTAGCAATAGCAAGAAAATCATCTTTTTTGTGGTGACCCATTGTGTTAAAGCAAGCCAAACATAAAGTTCAAGTGTAGATGAGACCTCATCCTGAGGCACCAACTAAACCGAACTTCCTTATGTAAGTTCATAATATGGAGTCACATGTCCTTTTATAGCTTAGATCCTTATCCCAAAAGTACCATCTAATATTTTCAATAGCAAGGATAGAATTGTGTTTATTTAAAGGTGTGTGTTACTCTGTATGAATATTATCAAGGTTCCAACCTTCTGATGAATTTCACCTAAATTTTCAGTCAAGCTTGCTAATTTGAAACTTAACAAATATGATTTCCTTATATCTGTTGCCTCATCTTTATGTTGGTTGATAACTTTGATGGCCCATGAACATTATTAATTAAAATGTTTCTGGAATACTTACATGGATTTAGTTGACCTACCTGTAAAAAGGAAAGAACATTTGATGTGTTACTTAGTTGGTGACAGATAACTGAGAGGTTAGCATAAGCATACATATATATATATATATATATTCAATACCATGAGCATATATATATATATATTGGTTTTTTGAGGTAGGGTCTCACTCTAGCTTAGCCTGATGGGAATTCACTATGTGGTCTCAGGGTAGCCTCAAACTCACAGGGATCCTCCTACCTCTGCCTCCTGAGTGCCGGGATTAAAGACATGAACCACCAGGCCCAGCTTATGCTCATGATTTTTCAATGAAGAAAAATATCAATGTCCTTATTAAATACTTGCTCAATACTTAGTTTATATATCTCTGTTACTGGGAGAGAATACAAGGCCACAACTAGAGAACAGACTGCACATTATAAATAGAGCATCTGGGTGTCCATTCACAGCCAAGGATCCCAATGGGTGACAATGAGTGACAAACCTTAAAGATGACCTGCATGCACATAGAAGTTTTACCACAGTAAAAAAAAAAAAAAAAAAGCAAGAAATTTAAATGTCAGGAACTGTTTTGAGACAATAATGTTCAGTTAATAATGTTACATATTTAGAATTTTCTTCTCAATCATATGTGTTCAAATACCATGCAATATCACATTAGTATTACTGTACTGTTCTCATAATATAGTTATATGATACAAGCAACTATTTCATTAATTGGAAACTAAATATCTCATAAGAAATAAATAAAACAAATAGGAAAGATAAGAGAAATAAGTTACAAACCATCTTTTTTAAATTTGTAGTAGGGTCTTATTCTAGCCCAGACTGATGACCTGGAATTCATTCTGTAGTCTCAGGGTGGCCTCACACTCATGGCAGTCTTCTTCTTCATTCTCCTGAATGCTGGAATTAAAGGTGAAGGCTACCATTACAGACTTACAAATCTGTTTTCTATCTTTAATGTTAGCAGGGTTTTTAATTTCAATTATACATAGGTACTTATAAAATTTAAATTTTATTTAATTTTACTAGATGCTTAGTATTCATCTATAATTATTTTTTCAATATTCTTTAAAAAAAAAAAACATATTATTTGAGAGAGAGAAAGAGGGAGAGAGAGAATGAGTACTCCAGGGCCTCCAGCCACTGCAAAGGAACTCCAGATGTATGCCTCCTTGTGCATCTGGATTATGTGGGTCCTGGGAAGTGAAACTGGAATTCCTTGGTTTTGCAGGCAGATGCCTTAACCACTAAGCCATCTCTCCAGCCCCTTTTCAATATCCTTTATTCATCTTGTCTATCTTTATTCTGGTTCTATGTCAGTACTTATCTGTCATAACAACAATAGACATTTTAATTCTATTGAGTCTGGCTTTACATATTACTTTGCATAGGATATAACAATGTGTCCTCCTGAGATGAATTTTCCACATTTATCTTTTATCTTTTACACCTGTGGGGACTCTGTGGGAGGCAGTTTAATTCTATTATTTTCCTGAAATTGGAGGGTTTCCATCCCCCAGGTTAAATATTAAGTAAATCATTAAAAGGATAAAGACAAAGAGATTAAGTTACTCCAGTAAGCACATAAATAAACATGAAGAATGTACATGGAAAACTCTGAGCTACTGTGGGTGTTAGAAAGTATTTAAGAGTAAAACCAGTTAAAAATTGGTAATTGTTTAGAATAGCAGGATATCTGACTTTAATCACTTATGTGAAAATTTAGTTGTCTGCAAAAACCGTCCTATGTCCAGTGCAGTAGCTAAAAGGGTAGGACCGGAGCAAGAAGAAAGAAGGCATCTTCAAATTGGGAAGGATATTTTAGAGGTCATGGCCACCAAAGAGATATAGATTCTTAACTTTCAAGATTGATGTGAATATGTGCAACAGCAGCAGATACAGAAATCACTATAGAAAAGGCTCACATTTTTTGTATTCCAGAGGCAAGTTCATTTTCACGTTTTGTGATAGTTCAGTGGGAATGATTAACTCTTCTTTAAGCAACTTGCAGGTAGTATTTCATTTAGCAATTACAAAATTCTAGAAGTTATTTTTAATAATTTTATACATTTTGTGAGATGATCAAGCTGACTCAGTGACTTAACTGGGTCAGAAAGGACAGGTAGAAAAGAAGACATCCACTCTTGTCAATGTGATAGGTTTTGTATACAGACGGTCTCACATTTACATAACACTTAAATATTAAACAAAATATATTTTGGAGTGTTGATCCACTAGTACTGGCATCGTAGCAATATTTTGTATCACATTATAATAATTTCAAGTAATGAAAATAGCTATTATAAGCCCATCAAAAAGTACCCTTATTCTAAAAAATCTAATAAACAAGCATATAAAAACTCAGAAGAAACTGGAGGCAGTAGATACCTAAAGAAAGAAAATATTGGCAGTGTGTTTTTGTTCAAGGCATAGGGTTATATCAAAGCTGATCAGATTTTTTTTAAAACAACTATTTTAAGTAATTCCATACTAAGAATTTATAAACTACAAGTTCATATATTTGAGGGGGAAATTAATAAAAGGAATAAAATGATATGTTAGAAATACCCTACCTAAATAGAACTGAGGAAACAATATTAATTATCAAGGTTAAACCATAAAGTATACATGTGGTGCTTGCAATAATAATAATAACTATGTATACATTTCAACAACTTTTTTGTTCTTTAGTAAATGGGTATGTATTTAAGTAACTTTGCTTCAAATAAAAAAATGATTGAGCAAAGAGGAAAGGTAATTTATCAATACAAAAGTTTGCAGATAGTTTTCTAGTTATTGATGCATAGTTTGGAAATGTATCAATAAATGTATTAAGTTTCAGAACTCAAAAACCAGACAATCCACAGACTCATGTGAATAGCAAGTGTACAAAGGGAAACTACCTTTATCCAAATATCAATTAGCTCAAAGAAGGTATTTTAGATTATATAATGACAAATAATCATTTAAAATCTACTCATCAAATATTACCATAAAGTTATTGACTACTTATACATCAATAATAGAATTAGCATGGAAATTAAAATTAAAAGTATGATATAATATTATCATTTATCAAATGATTATTAAGAGTAGAACCTTTGTTCTCTTTTGCTCATACATTTTTATAATGTAGGAGAGGTTAAGATGGGGATTAGTGGCTATCTACATTATGATATCACAGTACAAATTAATGCAATTTTGCTGATTTAAGAAACATCGCATATATAGTTTTCAATAATTGGCTGGAAATGCACAAAAATATCAGGAAAAATGCTGGTTCTTTAAAAAGATAGGAGACAACTACTTAGTTGTTTTAGTGAACAAAATAGACACAGAGAGAGTATTCAAATAAATTTCTCTCTAAAATGATTTAGTGTCTCTCAGATGAGCTCAGCCATGTTATTGTTAGATTCCAAAGCGAATTTTAGGTAGCTTTCTTTTTTATTAACTTCCAAGATAACTTAACATCTCACAAGTAAACAACACAATTTGAAAATGGGCCAAAGACCTTAAGAGATGCCTCACCAAAGCATACATACAGAGAGGAAATAAATGTATGAAAACAAAATCCACATTACATGCAATTGCAGGAATGTACAAGGTTGTTTTGGGACACTGAATATCTTAAATGATAGTGAGGACATGGATCAACAGGCTCTGTTGAACCTTTGCTGGATGAATTCAGAATGACATGGTCATTTTGGAATACTAGTAAATCTAACAAATCTTAACATGTTATTGACATAGGACCAACAGTCTCGGTCTTTGGCATTACCAAAGTTTTTGAAAACTTATGTTAAAACAGACCTTGCACATGTGTGTTTATAATAACTATATTAATACTTGACAAAACTCTAAAGCAATTAAGTCTTTTAGAAAGTTAATAGAAAAATAATAACACCACTAGACAAAAGAACAAGTCATCACCAAGCTCCCACTAGTCTTTGGCCCAAAGAGTGGCTACATCCATTAGAATCTTCCTAAATTAATAATGTTTATCTCACTTAACCTGTGCTGACTTCATTTTCCATTGGGGAATCTGTTTTTCCTTTTCAGAAGATAGTGAAATCGGAAGAGATAAACCAATCCTCACACTTCAGCCAAGGCCCGGGTAAAACCATAGAGGAATAAGGGAGAAGAGCAAGAGTGCTGCTTTTATGGTGAGACAGACAATCAGTGCTAGGATGAATGAGACAGATACTGAGGATACTCAACACATACCAAACCAGAGATCCTGAGGTTCCTGAAAGCCCATCACTGAAGTAAAATTAGTACACACCCACCATGGCTCAATGAATTTTGCAAAACAGTGAGTGGAAAGACAGTAAGAGCCACAGTTTTTTTTTTTTTTTTGGGGGGGGGGCATACCCAGAGTCATGGCCTACCCCTGCCATCCATGACTGACTGCTGCTCTCACAACTCATTACCCACAACTCCATGATGAATACCAACATTCCCACTGATGAGGGCCCTTAGGAAATGGGGGCAGGGAGGAGAGAAAAGATTGTATAGCACATGATGTGTTCATATAAAGCATATGATTAATAAAAAAATAATTAAACTCCTAAACTGTCGCTGAGGCCAGGGATGAAATTCACCACAATAGGCAATCTGTTGGATCTCCACTAAAACACTTCATTCTGACCAATCTGAAATGTACACACAGGCTGGCAGCTCTTGCACCATCAGAGTAAAATTCACAATGCAACTCAAGTAGTGGAGGGGACATTTTCTAATTGTATAAAGAAGGAAGATATTCTGGCTAAAGACATAATATTTACTTTTTATTTCACTGTAATTTGTAATCTTTACTCATATGAATTTGGTTTTAGTTTTTCTGTTACTTTACTTTTATGATTGCTCTCTCTTTTTCTGAAACCATCCTATTGTGTTCTCTTCAATTTCTTTTACCTAAAATCCATTACCCCTCTCATTCTTATTCATTTTCTCTTTCCCTATTCCCTCCCTTATTAATTTATTAATTACAATTTTATATGGTTTGAATAATTTTAAGCTTTGTTTCTCCAAACACTATCCCAACTGTCCCTTGTATTCATTTCTTCCTCATATATCATTTCTGTTTATTGTTATACTGATTAAAAAACAACAAAATGCTAAGAATAAATATATTTCTTTTAATAGTTTAAAAAAGAATATTAGTCATCACTAAACAGAAGACACCTATCAAGTGAAGTGTTGTGACAAATGCCCAGAATGTTGTGACTTGAAAGTCAGAGGAAGAAGTATGGTAAAAGGCCAGTCTGAGTTAATGAGGTGACATGTGCCCATATCTTCCCTCAATTAAAAAATATGAACTATCGTCCATGAAAAGAATGAAGAGAGTGGTGGACTTCCGCCAAGATGGCAACCGCCTAGCTGCACTGCAAATCCTAGGGAAAGAAAGGCAAGACATTACAGGTTTTCTGGGTCTTCTTGTCAGTGCGAGGGCACAGAGGGGGGAAAAACAGGGAATCCAGGATCCCCTCAATGGTGGGTAGACCATCCCTCCCACAAAGTACCAAATAGCCACCTCACCGGCCACCACGCTCCGATTGCATGCGGGCCCATCGAGCAACATGGATCCCTGCATGTGGAAGTTTAAACTGATCTCCACACTTGCCCACATTACTGCTCCTACCGCTGCACCTTAAGCAAGCCCAGTACCACAGCAACTGCCACACAAGCCCAGACTGTGTCTCTCGCTTGTGCCAGCTCAGGTGCCATCCCCTACCTGTCTTCCACACCAGCCATCCCCCATTCTCCTGTGGTGGGGGAGCACAGACTGTTTCCAGGTCCCAGTGTTCCCAGCCAGAGTTTGGGGTGCTTCAGGACTTGGTACCTCAGTCCCCGTCCAAGCTCGAACTCAGGCAGTTTGGCGCATTACTGCTTGAGAATTCAGGCAACTTTGGCAACCCCCTCAGGCAGTAGATAGGTGGCTTTGACAAGTGGGAGCCAAATCCCAAGCTGCTTGGCAACTTCCCCAGGCTGCCTCAGATTCCCATTGCACTAAAGCCCAGGCTGATCCACCCACCTACCTGCCCATACACTGTCAGGGGCAGACCACAGCGCAAAAAAAATAACATGAAAAATCAAATGCAAGAAAATCCAGTTAGATCACCCAGTCCTACAATGAATACATCCAACCAAAACAAAGAAGAGTCATTCGGATCAGAACATCAAATTGAAGCTATGAGCAATGCAACCCTGACCAACCTACTGGTAGAGGATAGAAACTCTTATCTGGAAGACAAGATGGAAGAAACAGTTCAAGAGTTCAAAAATTTCTGTAAGTTCAAAAGCTCCTGTGAACAGAACATGAGGGAATTGTGGGATACACTTAACGTCCTAATATCAGAATCATTGGAATACCAGAAGGAGAAGAAATTCAGACCAAAGGCATGGAGAACTTATTTAACAAAATAATTGAAGAAAACTTCCTCAGTCTCTTAAAAGAAAGGGCAATCAAGATACAAGAAGCCAACAGAACTCCAAACAGAGTGGACCAAAGGAGAAACTCTCAAAAACATATTATCATTAAAACTCTAAACATTGACACCAAAGAGAAAATCCTAAAAGCAGCTAGGGAAAAACAGCACACCACTTTCAAAGGTAACCCCATCAAAATTACCTCAGACTTCTCAATGGAAACCCTGAAAGTTAGAAGGGCCTGTAATGAAACTCTCCAAAGTCTGAGAACCTATGGCTTCCAACCTAAACTACTCTACCTGGCAAAAGTATCCCTCATAATAGATGGTGAAAGAAAAACTTTCCATAAAAAAAAAAAAAGAAAAAAACTTTCCATGACAAAACTCCGCTTTACAATTATATGAACACAAAACCAAACCTACAGAGAGTATTTCAGGAAATTCTCCACAGAGAAGAAACAAATAACCAAACTCAAATACTTACAAGAAGCAGATCACAATAACCCAACTCAGAGTAGGCACAAAAAACTTCAAAGCCCATGAAAACACCAACACACAACTACCACTGGGAGAAATGACCAATATCTGTCCAAGCAACTCATAGTCTAACCTATTTAGCAACAAATAACCTGTTGTGATGCCCACACAAGTGCAATAGTGGCACACAGCCATGGTGGGGATCCAACTGCTCTTGATTTGGCTAACTGATCCCCTCAGTGGTGCGGGACCCAGAGCTGGAGCTGGGAAACAAGTCAGAACCATATCCAAACATAAGCCCACTCTCCAATATCAAGCTACCATCAATCATGGGCTACAAGAGGGATTACACCTATTAAACCTTCTATGAAAAAGTAAGGGTTATTTCTTTTGTTCTGGTGCTAACTTACTCTCTGTTGGAGAATCTGCTTCTCTTTTTCAGATAGATGCAGATACTAAGCAGAGAGCCACCCCATTATTCCTCAAAAAGGCCCCAACTAAAACTAAGGAAAATTGGTGAAACAAGCAAGGGTTCTGTTTTCCTGATGAACCAGATATCAGCACAAGGGGAAAGGAGACCAACGCAGAGAAAAATCAACTCCTACCAAATCAGAGAGCCAGAGCCTCAGAGGCTCCCATCACCTCATCACTGAAGCAGACCAAAAATGAATCCAACATGGCTCAGGAAAATTTTGTGGAAGAGGGGTGGAAAGAATGTCAGAGCCACATGTTGGGTCATGATATGCAGAGACATTTATCGCACCAATAACTGTGGTCTAACTCCACAACTCACGACCCATATACCTCAACAAGGAGGGACTAATGGGGAGGGGATAGGTCACAGATGAGCCTAATAATGGTGCCAAACTGCCTGTATTTGCTGAATAGAAAACTAATTAAAAAAAAAAAAGAATGAAGAAATGGCTGAGTATGGCAGTGCACACCTTTAATCCCAGCACTTAGAAGGAAGAGGTAGGAAAATTGTTGTGTGTTTAAAGCCAGCCTGTGACTGCATAGTGAATTCCAGGTCACCTGGGATAGATCAAGACCTTACCTCCAAAAACAGTGTAGTGAGTATTTTCATAAAAGGACATTAATTGATCTTAAAGTATATATACTTTGCCATTTAAACAATATTCTGATAAAGGCAAAATTATTAAAGTGTAAATAAATAAGTAAATAGATAAATAATAAATAAATGATTAAATTTTATATAGTAGTTTCCAAGAGGTGTGGGGAGAAGGAGGAAAACCAATATATATATATATATATATATATATATATATATATATATATATATATATTGTTTATTTTAATTTATTTGAAAGTGACAGACAGAGAGAAAGAGGCAGATAGAGAGAGGGAGGGAGAATGGGTGTGCCAGGGCCTCCAGCCACTGCAAATGAACTCCAGATGCAAGCGCCCCCTTGTGCATCTGTCTTACGTGGGTCCTGGAGAATGGAGCCTCGAACCGGGGTCCACAGGCTTCACAGGCAAGCACTGAAACACTAAGCCATCTCTCCAGCCCAAGACCAATATTTTTTAAGGTTGTACATCTATTCTGTATGAAACTATAATGCTGGATTGATGTTTTGTGTACTTTTTAAATCTATGGAATGCATGATTTCAACAGTAAATCATAATGCAAACTGTAATCTTCTGGTAATTATGGTCAGTCAAAGCACATTAATCAATGATAAAAATGAAATGTATCACTGTGGTGTGACATATTGACTGTGAGAGAGATCTGTGGGAAATTTATATGTCTTCTTTCTAATCTTCATATATATATGTTGTAGTCAGTTTCACATTGCTGGTAGAAATCACCCAACCAAGAGCAGCTTGTGCGAAAAAGAGGTTAATTTTGGCTTACAGACTCGAGGGAAAGCTCCACAATGGCAGGGAAAAATGATGGCATGAGTAGAGGGTGGAAATCACCCCATAGCCCACATAAGGTGGACCACAGGAACAGGAAACTGTGCCAAACACTGGCATGGGGAAATTGGTTATAACACCCATAAGCTGGTCCCCAATAATACACTGCCACCAGGAGGCATTAATTCCTAAATCTCCATCAGCTAGGAACTTAGCATTAAGAAGACTTAAGTTTATGGGGATACCTGAATCAAACCATCGGAGTATATAAAATAGTTTTTCAAATCTGTATTTATATAAAAACCTAAAAAGCCCTTACTTTTATATGTGAACTATACTAAATGGCATATTCTATTCTACTATGTTTTGTGTTGTCATATATTATCTTAAAATTCTGTATATGACCACTAAACTGGTCTGAAAACTGTTAATATATTATGATCCTTATTAACAAATTCTATAATGTCACTTGCAAATATTCCATTATATAATACTTACTCTTGTCCCTCAAGCTCATTCCCTTTATATCTACAACTCTAGCAAATGTGTATCTGTCTACAATATTGAACTGGCACTCCATTAGTGTTCACTACCTTCTATCCTTATGAATATATACATAATATACTCTATTGTCTCAGTCCTATATGTGCATGTGCAATCATATTTCTCATTCTTCTCCCCATACCTGTAAAGAACACCACACCTAGCAGATGAAACTTCATTTTTCTTATATCCATCCATACTGTTTGCATGCATAGGAGCTTGCCAGAATAAAACCACAAAGCTGTTACTTCATTCACAATAAATTCAAAGCCATTAAATACTGGTTAATATACTACACGATGCTCTCTTATAAATCAGTTTACCAGGAAAATAGAATACCTGAGAGAGAACACCTCAGCACAACATCAACAATTTTCATGCAATGACATAACTTCATATTTCCTATTACATGACCAACATGACTGAAGCACTAGTTTCTCTTATTAGTTACATAAGCTTTAGAGATTTTTCTTTTCCTCGATCCTTATTAGCTTCATAATAAATATTTTAATAACTGAATGCAAATATAACTACAGCAATGCACATTTAATAAAATGCGTGTAAGTTCTAAGTTTTCATTGTATTTATATTCTGAGATTTTTTTCTCAATTTTTATTAACATTTTCCATGGTTATAAAAATTATCCCATGGTAATACTCTACCCCCCCCCCTGCACTTTCCCCTTTGAAATTCTATTCTCCATCATATCCCCTCCCCATCTCAATCAGTCTCTCTTTTATTTTGATGTCATGGTCTTTTCCTCCTCTTATGATGGTCTTGTGTAGGTAGTGTCAGGCACTGTGAGGTCATGGATATCCAGGCCATTTTATGTCTGGAAGGGCACAATGTATGGAGTCCTACCCTTCCTTTGGCTCTTACATTCTTTCCACCACCTCTTCCACATTAGACCCTGAGCCTTGGAAGGTGTGATCAAGATGTTACTCAGTACTCCAGCCACTTCTTTCCTGTACTATGATACCTTCTGAGTCATCCCAAAGTCACTGCCATCTGAAAAGAGAAGATTCTCTACCCAAAGTGAGAGTAGTATTAATGTAATGGTATAAATATTAAGAGAAGTGTTTACTGGGTAGTTTGATAAGCATACTATATGCATTTTTCCAGACATTAGCAGATGTTACACCCCTAGGGTTCATGATTACCCCTGTTTTAAGTTTTCAGTATCAGGTATGTATTCCCTCCCATGGAGTGGACCTCCAGTCCAATTGGAGGGCAGTTGGTTTCTACCATGACAGACATGGCACTATTGCAACCATTGGCTCATTTGGCCTGGCTGGCCAATTATAAGGCTTGCAGTGTCCACTGTTGAATATGTTTACTGGTGGTATCTCTCCCATTGAACTACATGTAGAATGGCTTCTTCCAGCTTTCTGTCAACTGGTCTATGTGGAGGAGGTTATCAGCTCAGTTCCAGCAGGATTTCTCAGTGGCCTTGTAGCCCAAGTATGTGAAGTCTTCAGCAATAGGGTCTTGTCATCTATTCCTGGTAGGAAACCAAGGGCCTCGGCAATAGCCTGTAATGTTTTGGGGGAATCAGGGACCTCCCTGGCCAACAACTCATTGGAGGTATCCCATTCCTGGCACTGAAAATTTTCTAAAAACAAACTATGGCTTCTGAGTGTTCCATTGTCCGAAATCAGAGGATTCCATATGATTTATTTGCATCCTCTTAGATTTCGATTAGTCTTCCCTCCACCTTTCCTTTACTCAATCTCTTCCCCTGATTTCTGAGATTTTTTAAGTTGAAAGATATTGTTAAAATATGTCTTCCAGGATGTGAAATGTAATTTCTTCATTTTAGAAAAGATGAACCTATATAACAGAAGTCCTACTGTACTTGAACATTTTTTTCCTACATGAATTATCAATGCAGTTAACATTAGTAATGTCATAGTCGGGATGGAGTGATGGCCCACAGGTTTAGGTACTTGCCTGTGAAGCCTGAGAACGTGCGTTCAAATCTCCATGTCCCATAGTCAAATGCAGTGAAGCAATCATGCAATGTCACACATGTGCACACAAGGGGGTGCACACTTCTGGAGTTTAGTCACAGCACCTGAATGGCCCTGGCACATCCACCCCCCATCTCTCAAAATAATAATAATAATACTGTAGTAGGCAATTGATTTGTTGTCTTAATGTTAGAGGATATTAACTTATTTTACCTCTAGGATGCCTGTGTAAGGCTTTATGATTTTGAATTTATTGAGAAAATTGCATTCAAATTATTGATGTTTTGTCAGCTTGTGTTTCAGCCTGTACTTAATAGGATGTTTCCTGACATTTTAATGGAGATAATCAAATTCTAAGCTAATGAGGAACGGGTAAGCTATAAACTACTTTTCAAATTAAAAGAAAATCTGGTTTTGAAACAAAAAGCATTCAGCAGTTCAGCAAAGCAAATGTACTCTGAATATTTCTGTTGTCATTTAGAAACTTTTCTCTTCAAATGATACACAGGCTTAGTGTTTGATATTCATGTCATGTACTAGAAAGCATAGCTTAAATTGTCAAAATAAGCATCAACTAAATGATGCAATCTCATGTGGATAACAAAATAGTGCTTCAGTTTTACTTTCTACTAAGGAAAATTTTTGTGGTTTAATTATCAAAATACTAATATGTATAGTGAAAAACTCTAGTGTTTTGGAATAAAGTAATAGCTTTCCTACATCATCTAATACAAATGTGTAAGATTCATAATAATGCTAACATTTTACTGCTATCACTGAATTTCTTGTCTTATTTGTAATTGAATAATACAGATTAAAAGCCAGAGTAGTCTGAATGAAAGACAAAAGAGGAACAAAAAGTTTCAAAACAAGTATTTGAATCAACTGAATCTCAATATCATTAAATAAATACACATAAAACAATTATATAAGCAAGAGCCATCCAAGAGTATTATCCTGATATAATTTCCTTAAAAGATATGTTGCAAACAACATTTGATTGTTACTTGAGTGATATGAGATAGTAGCTCATTGTCTTCTGATCAACTCATTTGAAGATTCTTCCTAGAAAATTCAGGTCCATTAGCAAGGTCTCATTCAGGAGCTTCAATAAACTATCCAATGTTGCTTAGAAAATGGACAGTAACAATTAACAATACATTTTCCATGTAGACACAAGAGCTTTAAAGTTGAAAGATGCCAACCAAGACATTCTTAGCTAGTTAGCCATCCATACCTGTATTCAAAGATTTAAAGACAAGTTTACTTTTGTTTTGGAGATACAATTTTAGACAGAAGCCAATGTTTATTTATTCATTCTAAAATCCTTAAGACTATTAAGAGGAAACTACATCTACTGTGCACATGCTGTGTAAATTACACAACAAACCTTGACAAGAGCACATCATTTACAACACGGTTTGCTACATAAAACCAACTCTTCAGACTTACTTCTCAGAAAATAAATAAATAAATAAATAAATAAATTTCCAAGTATTACTGGTTTTGGAAATATATTTGGTGATTTAATAATTCTGATGAAGATAGACAATGAGAAATATGTTTTTATACCTAATAATATCATTCTATACACATGGGATATGGAATAATTTTGATTTTAATATTAAGAGTTACATTTCACCAGGGCTAGAGAGATGGCTTAGCAGTTAAGGAGTTTGTCTGTGAGGCCTAAGGACCGAGCTTCCATTCCCCTGTACCCATGTAAGCAAGATGCACAAGGGGGCACATGCATCTGGAGTTTGTTTGCAGTGGTTGAATGCCTTTTCAGCCCATCCTCTCACTTTCTCTCTCTCTTCTCAAATAAATAAATAAAATGTATGTTTTGTTTTTTTTTTTAAGAGAATTGCATTTCACAAAATAGAGATGCCATAGATACTTATTTCTCTAATGTATCTTGGAAAATTAAATTGAAAACCATTCTTGATATAAATCATTGAGATAATTTATAACTCATATAATAGTAGAAAATAATAGCATGAGTAGAAGTCAGAAGAAACTGAACTCATTCTTCGAATTCACTGTTTCAAGAATTTCAACAGAGGGAGGAACCTCTATTAGACTGGCTTAAATAGCAAGAGGATGGGATTAAATGTGGGCATTGATGATATCAGTAAATTGTTTCCATCTCATGAAAATGTTTAACAAATTGGGAACTGTTTCTTATTAATGAGCAAAGAAAATGGTTTCTGAGAGAGAAAGTATATGGCTGGTGATGCAGTTAACACTATCAAATGATAATATATTATGCAGAAAACCACAGAGATTACTGATTGTGCTGTTAGGCTTGGAGAGTATTAGATACAAATTTAAGCAAAGTTTATTGCAAGCAAAATACTATCACATAGCATCACATGCCACAGAGAAACCTTTCTTAAAAACAAGAGGAGGTCAATCTGACTATTTTTTAGGTGTGTGCTTTTATTTTAGGAAATTTCCATAGATATCATAACCTTCAAAAAACCACTACTCTGGTCAGTCAGAAGTAATTTACAGCAAGGTAATGAATGTCTTTCACCTGCAGAATTATTTCCATTCACTTGAGGTTTGAATGTTCATTGGCATATTAGTACTATATATAATGCTGTAAAAATACTTAAACAAATTTATCTTTTTAAAACTTTTCTTTAGAGTAAAAAGTTCAGAATCCTTTCATATATATATATATATATATATATATATGTCTTCACATGTGTATGAATAAGATACAATGTGAATATGTATTCTTAATCAGGAAGAATGTGAATGCTACAAATATAACTTTGATAATTCGATAATTCAATTCATCTTAACTGTATATTTTGTTTTTTTCTGATAAATTTTATACTGGAAAATTTTAAACAAATGATAAAATGTAATTTCTGTAGAAATATGTATACTGATTCATGTGCCCATCAGACAGAGACTCTTTGAAAATATTCTGCTCAGGAGTAATGTTTGTTTCCTCATGCTAGGAGTTCACTGAATAAGGAGCACTGGGCTTTAAGGAAGATTGAATATGAACAAAGAAAGCTCTGAAGTTAGTGAATTTCCCCAGAGCTATTTTCTCTTCTTCTAATGCTAATGAAGTTTAGATACAAGTTTATTATGTTCCCCATTGATCAAAGATCACACTCAAGGGAAAAGACCTTTCTCACAAGAGGAAATATCTACAGTAAAAGACAAGGTCCCTGTGATCTTCACAGGAGGAAGGATGGGTGTCTAACTCTCTGGTACATTAATTCTGAATGTGCCTGAGTCTCAATACACCATGCTGTGCACATTTGGATCTGGAATTTGGAAAGGACTAGTTTGCTTTCTGGGTCAAAGTTCTTCTCCCTGCAGGTGGTGATCATGGTATTATGTGTGTATCTGTACGTAGAAGGATGAGCATGAAAATAGTCATACCTCAGAATTCATACTGATTTACCTTCTCCTTATCATAGCTTCTATTCTAAAGTAAAATGATATAAAGTCATGTCAATATCTTCCTAATGCCTATTTGTAAGTTCAAGGAGTCCTGTACAATGAACAAATGCTTCAAATCTAAGATAAATTTCTAATAGACTTTGATGTAAAGAGGATGATACAGCTGGGCATGGTGGCACACACCTTTAATACCAGCACTTGGAAGGCAGAGGTAAGTGGATCACCATGAGTTTGAGGCCACCCTGAGACTACATGGTCAGCCTGAACTAGAGTAAAGCCCTACCTTGCAAAACAAGAAACAAATAAAAACAGCAATTCCCCCAAAAGAGGATGATATACATCTGAGAAAAATATGCATGTAAAATAAGGATAAAAATGGAGCTGAGCAAGCTTGGGGCTTGCCATTACATTGCACTTTACTAGAACTTCGTTTAGTTGTTCTGCATTCTCTTTCTTGTTCTCTTTATTGGCACTATAAAGTTTTTATCACATTATATACCCAATTCTGGGTACCAAGCATCACAATACCATCTGTGATCATCTTTTCCTATGCCTGAAGAATGTGTTTTTGGAGTATTATCAGAAACTGAAGCCATAGCTTGTGCATTGCTTCTGCATATACAGGGGAGTGAGCCTGGATTTTGGAACAAAGCAAAATATTTATATCTTGAGTGAAATTTAAATATAATAGCCTAGTTATATAAACTGAATCCTCCTTTATCTGCAAAACTAAAGGCATGCACAGATATCTTAGCTATATTTAAAGACAAAATTAGCCCAATACATATGAAAAGAGTTTAATGATTTCTTGGAGAATGGATAATATTCTTTGAATACTTAATTGATTGATGTGAACTGGCATCTACCTGCCACCAGGTAAATTAGATGAACCTGTACTACATATGAAGCTCTTCTGAGATTTCATCAAAATAAGAAAATAAATAGATCCAGGCATGGTGGCACATGCCTTTAATCCCAGCACTCAGGAGGCAAAGGTAGGAGGACCTCCGTGAGTTCAAGACTACATAGCGAATTCCAGGTCAACTGTGGCTGAAGCAAGACCCCTCCTAGGAAAACAACAAAAGAGAGAGAGAGAGAGAGAGAGAGAGGGAAAGAAAGAAAGAAAAAAGAAAATAAATAGGATAAGCTGAAAATTCCAGCATGCAATAAATAAATAATCCATCAGATACCTATGAGAGAAGCATAGCTTGCCTGCCAGTGAGGCCTAGGAGACTCCTTGAAGTGCTGAGCTATCTGGCTCCTTCACTGTCATCCTGCATTTTCATGGTATAAGTTATCATTGAATGGTCCATTCCACAAGGTCAAAGTTTCCTATTATTGGTGCCCTAGCGTTCTATTACTAAAGAAACTATATGTGCCACTAAATATGTCATATTTGATATGCACTACTTAATAACAACTAAAAAATTTAAAGGGTATGTTAAAACTGGTAGCAGCTCTCAAGATTGTAGTCATTATTACATTATACTCCAAGTGTTGTAGTATTGTGGTAAGAAAGGTCTAAGTAGCATGAAATAATTTTCAGGTTAGAAGCTGCCTTGTTTAAACTGAATTATTTTCACATAAACTTTTCTACCAGCAAATCGATGATAATTAATATGCCATTTCACAACCTCTAAAAGTTTTGTGACATTCTACATTTTCAAGTTCTTAACTGTTCAAATTCCAAAAGGCAGTTGAAAGGATAGAACATATTGCATAATATAAGTGCCCCACTATGTTCATGCTCAAAAGTGATTTTTTTTCAGGAATTTATTCCTTGTTTCACAGTTCTGATGGGTACTTTATCTGTATATGGAAAACTTTTGCGAGAGTTTTCTTGTAAAAATTTCCCTGATTTGTAAGTTTTCTGTACTTTTATCAACATACCACCATACTATAAGATCATTTTCATATATATGATGTTTTTATTAGATGGAATTGAGGTTTATTCTGACTCATAAATGAAATATTGAAATAGAAACAAATGTTTTAGCAAAATTAACAGATGTTTATTGAATATTTGCTAAGATCTGAAATCTATGCAGACTGCTTTAAGTATATTACCACAGCAGTGTTTTGTAATTATATTTTTATAACTTTTTGCAACAAAACACTTAGATTCACAGGAAAACTGAGAGGATACACAGAGATATCCTATGTTCTCCCACTCCAGTGAATACATAGACTCCACAGTATCATCATTTCCTGTTACAGCAGTGATTAGTTATGACTGACACACCTACGTGTACATATTTGATCATCCAGTTTCCACAGTCTGTGTTAGTGCTCACTATTCTGTTAGACCAATAGGAGGGTCAAAGGCTTTGAAATACTCTGAGAATACTGTAGTAATGGAAAATTGCCTTTATATATATTTTCCAAATATGATGGTTAATATTGATTGTCAACCTGATTGGGTGTAGGATCACTTACTAGACAGATTTCTCATCTCATCTGTGAGGAATTTATTAGATTATATTAATAGAGCTTGGAAGACCTATCCTCCCTAAGAGCATAACCATCCTATGGACTGAGGCTGTGGATTGAATAGTGAGAAGAAAGCAAGCTGAGCACCAGCATTCATTACTTTTGGCTTCTCTGCAGGTTGAATGTAATCAAATGTTTCATGCTTCTGTTCCTATGCTGGTCCCACCATGATGGACTGTATCCCTTCGAACAGTTAAGGGACATAAACCATTTTTCCCTTAAGCTGATTCTTGTCAGGATTTTGTTACCAAAAAAAAATTAAATAAAATAAAATAAGACATTAAATGTACCTACTGTTTTTACTCTTCTTTTATGATGGAAAGTATGTAGCCTACACATAATTTTCTAATAAACAACCAAGCTGCAAGTAACCATAGCAATCTTAAAGCAAAATTCTCACTATGTCATCTTTTAAGCAATTGGTTTAGATGTAGAGTACTTTTCCATTTATATTTTTCACCACATTGTTTATGTAAATTTATACGTGAGTATGTTGAAATACCAATAAGATCACTATTTCTTTGATTAAATGTGCATGAAAGGAAATGAAGCACTAGAAGTTAGTTATCAGAATATTGATATAAGTAAGTAAGACATAAATCTATAGAATTTGTTATGATATAAATATGATCTTGGACTTAATACAAGTTTGGCAAGTGGAATTTTGATAAGTGGAATAAAGAGTCAAACTTTTAGGTGCAATTGATCACGAATGACAAGAATCATAGCCATATACACCTGTAGCTACTTATTTTTATTTCTGAACAGCTGAAAATTTCAGAAGGAAGAGGGTGATACTGCACTTTATAGACTGCACAGACACTGAGCCTAGATAAGCACTTTTCTTGGGGAGAGTGAACCTGGAGTTATTCCCAAGGAGAAGCATACCAGTCCACTTTACATTGTTACTATTGATAGTGTGTTATCATCTCTTCAGGAATATTGACATGGTCTAACAATGGCATTATACATATAACAGTTGAAAATAACACAGAAAAACAACATGATCTTAAATCTGTTCAAAATTCATTATTGAAGTGATGATTCTCAGAGGTCTTCATATTTTCAACTAATTTTTTGCATTTTGGGTACATATCAATATTTTATTGAATGGGGAATTTTCTCAGTGATGGAGAACTTACCTAACATATATATGGCTTTAGCTTCATCACCCATACACTAATATACAGCAATGTAAACAATATGGAATATTTATTCAATTAGGGAGTAAAATATTTGAGCATCATATTTTTAAATTCAGGCCTCCTGTTGTTATGGAAATCTTATTGTAATATTGGGGTGAGATGTTGTAACATGTATGTCCTAAACATATTTATTTAGTGGTTTGGTTAGATGCATTGGGTTCTAGAAAATATTTGGGATATCTTGGCTTGCTGCCCAGAATGCAATTAACATGTAAATGATAAGAGCAGAAGATAACATTACATTTAATAAAACATGGACCAAGTGCAATTATTGCCAGACCAATAATGCTATTGAACTTTAGAATTTGATATCAATAATACCTAGTTACCTTAAAACTATACTGTCACCTGAATAATAAATTACGTATAAAGCATATTATGATACCTTAATACATTATGAAAGTCTATTCTGCTTGTTATTAATAAGGTTTATATAATTTAGTTGATAAGTATTTGCTTTCATGGTATCTGAGTTAGATGCTAAAAATGTTTAGTACATAATAGGCCCTATGTCAAAACTCATCAGATATTCTCTGAACCTGTGAATTTCCAATTCATATACCCTCCTCTTGGGCTGATTAATTGAAAACCATCCAGCTGAAATATTGTTGCTCTTCCTCCTGGCACCATCATATTACAAACATGATTTGAGCTGCATAAATGGAAAAATCCTGTCCTACATACTGTTTCAAAGGTGAAGTTCATAAATAAGTTTATATGTTGAAGTCCTTATTAATCAGCTATGCTACCCAGGCCACAGTAGAGAACATTTGTAAGGGTAATTTTGAGTTTCTCTCTAAAACAATATCAATATTTATATTTCTACATTGTCTGATCTAATATCTTATGGAATACATACAACTCGGACTGATTAATACAACTGTTTCCAGACCTGAAAGAATATAAACATTTAGCTGGGCGTGGTGGCTTACGCCTTTAATCCCAACACTTGGGAGGCAGAGGTAGGAGGATTGCTATGAGTTCAAGGCCACCCTGAGATTACAGAGTGAATTCAAGGTCAGCCTGAGCTAGAGTGAGACCCTACCTCGCAAAACCAAAAAAAAAAAAAAAAAAAAAGAGTATAAACATTTAAGAAAAGAAAACATCTAAATCATTTGGGCATCTTACAAGAAACATCTATACATTATAATGCATGTAATACAAACAATATATCAGTTTGTCAAAGATATTTAAAGAATTTAATGATGATTGATGAACTTACAAGGTATAAAATTCAGGTTTTGTGAAAATCAATAATACATAAGATTATTTCAAATGTTAAAGTTGTCAGATTGCCTGCTGGAGAGATGGCTTAGCAGTTAAGGTGCTTGCCTGTGAAAACTAATAACCCAGGTTCGACTCCCAGAAGCCACATAAGCCAGTGGCACGTGTGTCTGGAGTTCAAGTGCAGTGGCTAGAGGCCCTAACACACCCATTCTCTCACACACACTCTCTCTTTCTCTAAATAAATAAATGTATGAAATAATTTTTTTAAAGTTTAAACTCTCTAAGGTTGTTGCATATAAAAGCTGATAAGAATACATATGAGCCTCATTTTACAAATCATTAACTTAAATTTCACAGAGTTATAATATATTGCCCAACTGGCAAATTCATCTGATAAATAGGGTTCCTCATTCTTTATTCTTTAAACCTTTTGCTTTTCCAAACTGTATGGTTTTGTGATGTTGTGACTGTGATATATTAAAACAAGGCTCACTGCTCATCCAGAATGGAATGAACCAAATCATGAAAGATACTGTGGTTCCTCCTCAAGGAATTCAAATTTCATGTGACTCATTTGCAGAATAGGAGGGCAGCAATGCCTGTAAGAGTGGCAAACTCAAAAACAGGAAAGAAGAAATGGTAATATGGAAATTTTAAGAAATAAATACAGAGAATATAAAAAACTGTATCTAGTAGTGTATACTCATTTATCATAACATTTTTTTCTATTTTGTTCAACATATAAGAAGTCCAGTACTTTTCTTTTTAATTTTAAAATTTATTGATGTGAAAACAAAAAGAAAAAAACAAAACCATTGTAAGTCCAGGTGCTAGAAATATTTTCATGAAATGTAGGTAACTTAATATGTTTAACATTTTTAAAATTTTATCTATTTACTTTTAAACTTTTATTCACAACTTTTGTAAATATAAACAATATGCTATGGCCATAATCATCTTCCCCCACCCCACCTACCCCGCCTCCCTTATATCCACTCCTCTAAATCCCTTCTTCTTGTCACATAGTTTTTTTTTTTTTTATATATATTTTAGTTTTGTATTCAGCAAATACAGGCAGTTTGGTACCATTATTAGGCTCATCCGTGGCCTACCCCCTCCCAATTGGCCCCTCCTTGTTGAGGTATATGGGTCATGCATTGCGGGGTTAGCCCACAGTTATTGGTATGATAAATGTCTCTGCATATCATGACCCAACATGTGGTTCTGACATCCTTTCCACCCCCTCTTCCGCAAAATTTCCCTGAGCCATGTTGGGTCCATTTTTGGTCTGCTTCAGTGATGAGGTGTTGGGGGCCTCTGAGGCTCTGGCTCTCTGATTTGGTGAGAGTTGATTTTTCTCTGTGTTGGTCTCCTTCCCCCTTGTGCTGGTATCTGATTCATCAGTAAAACAGCACCCTTGCTTGTTGCTTGTTTCACCAATTTTCCTTAGTTTCAGCAGGGGCCTTTTTGAGGTATGATGGGGTGGATCTCTCCTTAGGATCTGCATCTATCTGAAAATGAGAAGCAGATTGACTTCATACTATTTTCCTAAATATGTAATCTACAATTACTATCTTCGTATAACAATATTAAAGTTATAGACATAATAAATACTACAGTGAAGAATCTTAGAAATAAATTGATTTCTGTTCAAAGATTAAAAACTAGTCACCTAGATGTATTTCTTCTCACTGCCAAGGGTAAGTCAATATGTAAATAGTGAAAGATAGATGGAAAAAAGGACGGGCAAAGGAAATAGAGGGAAGGAATGAAGGAGAGGGAGTAGAGAGCAGAGGAAAATCATCATCAACAGGCCAGTTTTAAAATCTGCAGATTGATCACCAAAGGGGCTAGAGAGATTGGTGATTGATGAGCAAGAGCAATGAAAGTCACTTCAAAAGTCATGAAATTCGGTTCTCACAGACATGAGAGTAGGATAGTGGGAGAGGGGAATACTCAAAGTAAGACCTCACCCAATGTATTTTTGCATGTATCCTCTCACCACACCATGAGTCACATACTACCAAGAGATATTTATGACAGAGAAGAAAAAATTGAAGACAGGACAAGAAGAAAATTATTGTGGTAGTTTGAATTATGTTCCCTGATAGACTCAAATGTTTTATTAAGGCTATACGTTTGATTTCCTACTGCCTAGCTGGAAAAGATGTCACTAAGGGCTGATTCTGGATTCCAGCCCTAAGGTGTTACTGGTGGCTGATCTGAATTCCAGACTAAAGATATGCAGAGTGCTGTGGCTTTCCCTGGGATTTCCAGACTGTGCTTGCTTTTGGTGTTAATGGTGGTTTTTTTCAACATGGATATGTAAAGGGGTCCAGCTTCTTCCACCAGTAAGGAACTTCCCCCAGATCTCTAATCCTGCTATGAGTCCCTTCTTCCCATAAACTGTGTCTGGTCTGAATGTTCTTAACAGCAATGCGGAGCTATTAGGACAGTCATCAGGGACCTTTCCAAGTTGCAGAAATCACTAAGTAAAGTACAGAGGAAAATATACATTTCAACAAATATTATACAAGGGAAGATTTGAAATTTATAATCCAAATGGTTTATACAAGCATATAAAAATTCAAAGAAGAAAAATAAATCTATTGTGTTTATAAGATCCAGTTTATATTAGGTTCATTCAGAAAAAAAGATTATTATAATTGCATAATATTTTTAAATGGTGATGACTTATGTCTGTTGTTTTTTGCTTGGTATATGTGTACTTAGTGTGTGTCCACATGTACATATGTGAGTAGGTGCAGATGCGCATCTTTAACACCCAGTTCGGGCACCATCTTCAGATATGTCATTTGCCACTTTGTGAGGCAAGGGTCTTTCATTGACCTCAAGTTCTCAAGCTCACTAAATAGGCCAGACTGGCCAGCCAGTGAGTTTCAGAGTCCAACTATTTTAATTTCCCCCGCACTAAAACTAGATGCTCATGTTGTCACACATAGCATTTGGCAGTTTACTTGGGTACTAGATATCTAGTTTAGGTTCTCATTCTTGCCAGGGAAGCACTTTACCAACTAAGTAATGCTCCTAGCCCTAACTAAGAATTTTTAAAGCTTATTAAATATCAAAGATAGTTGTATGAAAGTACTCAGAGTATTTGTACAATAGTGATTTTGGGCCTCCAAGGCAAAAAGCAAAACAAATATAGTTCAATAGACTGGCCAATTATTATATTCAATTAAAGTCTACTATGAATAAAATAATATAAAACATACACATAAATGTGGACTAATCATTCTCTTCATCAAAGCATTTAAATTTTGACTGTGAAAATGACTTACACAGAAACATTGAAAACACAGAATACCATTTGTGTAGTTCCGCAAAATATATTTGAATGATAGCACAGTAGCTGTGAACCTTGAGTTCACAGGAACTGAAATAATGTGCCCAGTGTCAAAGGCAAGGCCTGAACATGTTTGTAGTGTGCTTCAGACCTATCTGTTGTTTGGCTGATTGTGAAAAACAAAAGATACCATGCTTACAAAATTAAGTTATAATCATCAGATTTCAAAATAAAAAGTAATTTTTATTTTAAAGTAATTTTTTACTAAGGAAGGGAGGAGGATACTTAATAGGTTGATATTGTATATATGTAATTACAATGATTGTAATGGGGAGGTAATATGATGGAGAATGGAATTTCAAACGGGAAAGTGTGGGGGTGGGGAGGGAGGGAATTACCATGGGATATATTTTATAATCATGGAAAATGTTAATAAAAATTAATATATATATATATATATATATATATATATATATATATATATATATAAATAAAATTTAAAAAAGAATAAAGAGAAAATTTGAGATGGTAGTACAAATTTTCAAAATGAGGATGTACACCTAAAGACTCCATAGAAACAGTGTACTCATGGCTTAAGGTTCTATATTTTTTGTGTTTATATTGCTGGAAAGTTCAGATTCCTTTCTGAATAGTGTTCTTCTCTGTATATTTATGTTTATTCAGATTTCACATTTTTGTCACTGTGATAAAAATACATGAATTTAATAATGTAAAAGAAATAATTTATGTGGCTTATGGTTTGGGTGGCTTGAATCTATGAGATTTGGCTGGCCACCTTTAGGGAGTGAGTCATGGACAAAACCACTCATATCATGGTGATCAAGAAACAGAGAGAAATAGGAAGCAACCAGGTTCTCAATATCCCCAGGCTGGTAGCCAAGCCTTTGTAGAACATTTAGGTTAAATTCATTACAGTGTTCTTTTATATTTTGATTATTAACCTTCTCATACTTTATAAAAAATTTTCTACCCAAATAAACAAGTAATATGTTTTTCATCACTGATAGATACTTTTAAAATATATAAAGTCATGAAAGTAACTGAGAAATTAAACAAAATAAGTAACAATATATTAGAAATTAATATATTAGTGCAATATATAGGGAAGATGAAGTAAGAGTACTTTTACTGGATTATAAGGTATTTTAAAGAATATTTAATCAAATAATTCTCAAGATATACATGTGTATGTAGATATATATGTGTGTGTGCATATATACATAAAATGTTGACTTAATATATGTGTTATTGATTAGTTTGGGTTAAAATAATGTTGTATTTAAAACAGAATGATTGACATTAAAATGTGGGCTGATGTTTTTCATCTTAAGTCTATACTTAGCACATACATTTATAAATTAGATATAAATAAATAAAATCTGGCTTAATAATTATAGGTTGAAGTCCATTTGCAGTTTCAAAAGTGTGTCTAGTCATTTGAAACTTAGTTACGCTCTTCCAAAGGACACCCAGTGCAAAACGTATGCAACAGATGTGTGCCCACACAGGTACAAGCTCTTTTGACCTACTTGGTGTGTGGAATAGCCAACAATCCTCCCCAAAGCATTGTTATTTTTGTGAGTGATTTCTCTGCATGGCTATTGCTAACCTATAATGAAATATGCTTCCTCTTCTGGAAGAATTCAACACCTAGAATTACAAAAGGTTTATAGATTCTTTGTGTTACTGGTACTCTTCAGTATCTTGGTTCTCCTACCAGGAAGAAATAGTTCATGAAATGCAGAAAATTGCTTTTATAAGGCAGTGGAATAATCTTTCTCATTTTCTTCTAAGTTGTGATTTCCATTAAACTAAGGATACACATGATTGAACTGTTTGCTTTTCTGCTGATGGCTGTTTGGTGCCAGTTTCTCTAATGTCTTGGATGCTTGTAAAAATATTATGACATAATAATAGAATATAATAAATATAATTACGTTCATTACTAACAAGACTTGAATGCAGCAGCAATGTGTAAGAGTGAGGACAGAGGCTTGGGAGAATAACTTACCGAACCTTTTAAAAATTGGCTACAGGAAAACTAGCCCAACTAAGAACCAAATATTTGTCAGAATAATGAATGTGTTTATAAAAGTAAAGGAGAAAACACACATGCTATTTATAAAGGATTTGAAGTTTCCATCTATGCCAACACTTGAATAAAGCTTAAGAAAACTCTCTTCTAATACTGCCTTAACAATCAAAACACAACACATTGCCTAGACTTGCTAGCTCACTCCAGTTTGTTCTCAACATGTTGGTGATGCACCTGACTGTTCTCCACTTCTTCATTTGTCACACTTTCTGAATTATCCTTAACATTTCCATATTCCATTTGTACTCTGAAAACTGTATCTTTTTGTCTTGATGTAACACAGGTATCCATCCATATCTTTTACACATGCAAATTTTCTTAAATGCTGTTATGTTGATTTCACAATAGTCATTGTCTCTTCATCTCACCCTACCCTGTCCCATCCTGCCATAAACAACTCTTTCCTGAACCACTGTTCAAATGGGAATCCTTGCCTTTCTAAATTTATTCCTTTGGTTTAATTTCTGAAATAGATTTTTATGAGTAGAATGGTGCTGTGTGTGCGGTGTGATGTGATATGTGTATGGTATAGGAATGTGAGTGTGTGCGATGCACCCACAGAGGAGAGAAGCACATCAGATGGCTTCCTTTACTGCTCATCCATATACTTCTTTAGGATGGAGTCTCTCCCTCAATGCAGAGAGGCCATTTTTTCCCAGTAAGCCCCAGAGATTCTTGGGTGACCATCCTCCACCTCAGTACTGAAGTTGCAGACATGTGTAGCCATGCTCATCTTTTTCTGTGGCTGGTGGGGAATTGAACTCGGGTGATCTAAGGCCCCCTCAGACCCTCACATCCAAGTGACAAAGGATCATACATGCTGAACCATCTTCACAGCCCCTAAGTCAAATCTTCTTTTGTGACTTGCTTATTTCTTCATTTACAAATAAACGTAAATGAAAAAATCCAACCTTTCCACACAAACCTTTGAACGTTTCTTTACTTTGGTCTAACTGATTGTTTTTTGTTTTACTTTTGAGTTAATACATTCTATTTCAGTGGACTTTAGAAAATGTTTATTAAAACTTTAAAGTAGGCTAATGTTAGACTGTAAATGTAAAATATTTCATAATTATTCATGTTATGATTTGTCTATTCATTAAAAATGCATACAGATATTTAAAATTTATTCTATATAGTTAGGCAAAAGAAAGGGTGTTACTTTAACATAAGTATTTGCCCCTGTGATTGTGAAAAAGCTTCCTTTCTGATGTTCCTGTACAAACAAAGCTATAGTATCAAACCTGTTCTTTAATTCAATTATAAAATATGTCACTCATTTTATTTTCCAGGCCACCATACTTTTTTTTTATTTTGTTGTTTGTTTTGGGGGGGTAAATTGAACCCAAAGCCTTATATATGCTAAATAAGTGCTCCACCATGGAGTACATCCTACTGGTGTGTGTGTGCGTGCGTGTGTGAATGTGTGAGTGTATGTGTGCATGTGTGTTTGAAGGAATGTTTTGTTAAATTGCCAAAGCTTCAGACTCCTGAGTAGTAGATTACAAGCATACTCCATTGTGACTGTTTCTCAAATATTTGCCCACAAAAATTGCCTATTAAAATGTAGATACCCAAAAGCTAATGATTTAAGAACTCTGTTTTGGGTTTATGGATCATTTGTATTTAACCAGTACATAAGAAAGAAATAATTCCTAATGTTTAAGCAGAGCTATTGTAAGCACTTGGTTTTCAAAGAAAAGTCCTTGGGAAAGCTGCCTTGTCATCACCTGGAACCCGAATAGGGAAAAGAAATGCTGAAGGCCATTCCAATAATATGAAGAAGTAACAATAATTTACCAATTCTGTATGCTCATTAAATTCAATAAAACAATGAATTTTTTTACATGTTAACTTAGATAGATCGAAGCCCTAAGAATTATATTAAATTTCTGAAATGTTAAAGCATGAAGATTAAAAGTAAATAATAAAAATATCAAAAAATTCAAAGAAAAATCTAAGGTTAGAGAAAATAATTATAGGAGTGAGCTGATCTATATTCTTAGTTTTATTCTAAATTATCAGAAGTAGAGACAAAGTTGGAGAATAAAGAACATTCCAGAGAATCATTCACATAGGGAAAACAAAGTCTTGATTAGATTGAGAAAAAATATGAGATAAATTTTAATTCACATATGATATTTGTGACAGATAAAACTGATCGTGAAGAAGTAGTTAAGTATACATATATATAAATCTCCCTGGAACAGTTACTTATAAACTATGCTTGGATTAGCACCAAGTTGAAGCACAGGAGGAAGTAATGAGTTTTGTCTTGGCGATGTTTCCTTGAGCCATGTCTGGGGAATTTAGTGGCATTAAAATTTGGGTCTGAAACTCATAAGATAATGAGAACTGAAATCATGGGCTTAACAACTTCTATAAATTTGACACTGAAATTATTGATGACTTCCTTCTGTAGGGGCAGGTTAAGAGAAGAAACTAAAATTAAAGCTAGAGACATAGTCACAAATAAAATCTTTTTAGAAGAAAGGGGGTAAAAGAAAGAAACTAAAAATGATAAGAAGAAAGGTAAAAAGTTACCATCAGTTAGTTAATAACATTATTTTTTAGGAAGGCAAAATTAAAGTGGGCTAGAGGGATTTTTGTTTGCTTTGCTTTTTCTTTTCTATACTAAAGGATAAAATATGGCTTGTTCAAGGTTGAATAGTGTTGAATAAAAAATGTCTATCCTCCAAGTTCAGTAATAAAAAAAAAGGAACAGGTAGGGAGTAGATTTATTTAGTAAGTGGCCACATGCAGGTTTTTCCTGGAAACTGATTGTAATTTTCTTGATTAGAGTGTGGTAGCTATTGAGAGCGCTCAATTCATGATGCCCACCCATGATGAGAATAAGACATATTTAGGCACATAATTCTTCATTTCAAATTTTATTTTACAGAAAATCAGCAATCAGGATTTCATACAAACTAGCATTCCTTTTCTTAAAAAAATTGAAAATTATCATTTCTAAACTAAATAAAAATTTTGATCTCTGAAAGATTTGACCTTTTTATCATCATCATCTTCTTTCCTAAATTAGTCCTTTAAGTACAGGATAAAATACAGTTTCAATTGATGATTCTTTTGTTTCATTTTCATCAGGCCATAGAACACAAACTACTAGGCATATCATATGCTTCTATTTGTTTCTTCATTAAAGTGTGAGATTTTTATAAGAGGTGTTAGGCTGACATCAAATTTCTGTAAAGTTTCATTTAATATTACCTACTGATTGGTGTTTGAGGATATAATCCAGAGATCCCTTACCAACAGGAACAAAAAAGCAACATGTGGGCTGAAGAGATGGCTTAGTAGTTAAGGTGCTTGCCTGCAAAGCCTAAGGACCCATGTTCTATTCTCCAGATCTCACCTTACCCAGACACACAAAGGTGAGGCAAGTGCAGGGTCACACATGCCACAAGGTGGTGCAGGCATCTGGAGTTTGATTTCAGTGGCTGAGATCCTGGTGCACAATTCTCTCTCTCTCTCTTTCTCACTGAAATGTTTTTTTTAAAGGAATATGTTAACAGAATGTGTCGTCTTCTCTCTCAGGTCCATTGCTTGGTAATTTTAAGAAAAGCCAATAAAATGATAGATAATGAGAAAGTGCAAATATTTTGTGATAAATTTTCTAAAAATATAAAGAAAACAATATCTGTCTGTGCAATGCAACAAAGTTGAATAAATCACCTCAGTTATTTCTCATGATGCTATATTGTTTGGTGCCAACACAGAAAAGTAAATCTTGTGGCATCACTGAGCTCATTAAACATACTTCTTCACTGTTTTGCAAATCTAGTAATCTAGTGGAGATAATTTATGATTCATGAGGACATTTTCAGAAATTTCCAAACATAGAAATCTTTGAAAGCATATGAGATAAGAAGAAAAAGACACACATTTTCAAGGCTAGATGATTACCTGGTTTCCTTGTACATAGCTAATGATAATCCTTTTATACCACAATATCATACCAAAATTGTATATATAAGAATGCCCAAACCTGCTATTATTTTTTCTACTTGTAGGAATTATGTGTGAAACCAAATATGCAGCTGTAAATGTCCTCTTTGAAATATATGCATTCAAAAAATTCTGGAACGTGCTTAAGAAACATAATGTGGGAGAAACTACTGTAAATGCTGCTTCAAATTTAATAAGAACCTATTGATAATTAAGTCATCACATATATTTGTTTAAAAAAAACAAATGAACATATATAAAGAAAATTGATAGAATCATGATAGGTGAGTGGTTTTGGTACTAATGAGAAATGGAAAGGTAAAAATAACAACTTTATGAAAGCTTAAAAAGCTTATTAAGATATCAAAAAGTATATAATAAATTCTATCTTAATAACCTTGAAGAAAAAAAAAACCCTTCATATTATTTCTTCTTTTTCCTACAATTTTTCAAGAACTGGCTGAATGAGTAATAGCTGCCATTGCCAATGGTATTATTGTCATCTTCAACTTCTTCAGGAAAAGGACACATGGAGATACCACAGAATTCCTCTCTCCTCTCTGTATGGGAAGGAACTAATCCTCCTTGGCTCTAATTACAGGAAAGACAAGGGTGGTGGTGCATGCCTTTCATCCAAATACTCTGGAGGCAGAGATAGGATAGGAGCATCACTGTGCTTTGTAGGCAACCCTGAGACTACAGAGTGAATTCCACATCAGTCAGAACTAGAGCAAGATCCTACCTCAGACTGTAACACCCCCAAATTAAGTAAAAGAAAAAAATAAATGTCACACAAGATGGCTGAACTAAATATAATTTCATTTATGCTTCTAAATTATCTACAAAATTATGACCTGTACATTTTCTCTTCTAGAAAGCATTGCTATAGAGCCACTGAAATTCTACAACAGCACAGAATATTGCCATGGCCATAGCAATGGTGACAAGTATACATGGCACCAAAATAAGTTGGTGCTTTATTTAGCAATATCTTAAATAGAACTACAAGAGAATATTGGACTTTTGTTTTTGCAATAATCACTAATATGTCTCCAACTCTATGCCACCGATAGCACTTTATGTTGAAGGAATTGGCCCATGTCATTGTTTTATGATCTCCCCAAGAGAGATGACCTTACTTTGTTTTTCTGTACATAACAAGTGTGTGATTTTGATGCATACTGCTTCACTTTTCCAGTGGGCAGATGAGAGAAAAATTCAACTAATACTTTGTAAGTGCCCAATGCTTTGTAAGTGAGGCTTTTAATTCTAAGTCTATCACATGTTTTACTATCCTTCCTACTTTGAGTATTTTATATCCATGTAGAAGTTCACTTTGAGTAATCAATGGGAAATTCAGTTTTGTCTAATATATTTTAAAAGGTTAACTCCAATTGATAAAATAGTTTAGCATTCTAATGTACATATGATTTAGTTATTTCTTCACATATCCTAAATAAATTTTAGAAAAAAATCAGAATAGCAGCCTCATTTCATTGTTAACTCCAATATATTTGCCATATAAAATTTTATAAAGTATTTTATTTGAGTTCGTTGTCAATAATTAGATAATGATGATAATACAAAAATTTGTAAGATAGTTTATTGGAATCTTTTTAATGCTATGGCTTGCTAAGGCAAACTTTTTTTATAACAGTGATAATTTATATGATTAGATGTTTTCTTATACTTAGTCATGAAATTAATTTTCATCTTAATTAGTGCCTACAGCAATGACTATATTAATAGTATATTAACTAATTGCATTTAGCTAAGTTAGTTTTATTGCATCTTATGCATTGCTGACATGTCAAGGTTAGTATGTGTCCCCATCAGTACCCAACAAACAATGAAAGCTGTAGTGAAGAAAGTAGTTTAGTTTTTCAAATTTTAGTTTACCTACATAGTCAACTTTTCCTCCTTGACCCAAATTGGCCTTTATGGATTTTAGTTTCAGATGCTTTCTTCCATGACTTTAGGGTTCATTAGGCCCTAACAGCCAGGTCATACATTTGTTAAATAGAAGGTCCATAGCATAAGTTTGCAGGGGACTTTTAACTGACTACATGACCCAGGTAACCTCCTTCTTGTTTCCCACCAGTGTACTTCTTCTTTCTGGAAACAATTCTAGGAAGTGAAGAAAAGGTCACAAAATTGCTTTGAAATACATGAAGTCAGAAAAAAAAAAAGTAATGGAAAAAATTTAAGCAAATCTCCAAAAACTTATAATTCTCCAAGGTCATAAATAGATCAGGTCACATTTTCTTCTTTAGACCAATTATCTAGTTAGTTTAAAAATTCTCAGTCTTTTAGGATTCAAAGCATTATCTTTTCATTGTGACATGGTATTGTCACCTCAGGTCCAGGTCATACATAGTGACGACCTTAGGAAAGAGTTGAAGTATTTATATATGTTTTTATAGGCTGCCCTGCCAAATACTTAGTCATCTCAGCAGATTCTCCTGGAATCTAACATAGATATGCATCATATATGTATATGTATACATACACACATATGTTTACTTAAGATTATTATTATTATTTATTTATTTATTTATTTGAGAGAGAAAGAGAGAGAAGGGGTATGCCAAGGTCTCTAGCCACTACAAATGAACTCCAGACTCATAGGCCACCTTGTGCATCTGGCTTACCTGGGTACTAGAGGTTTGCAGCTGGGTGCTTAGCCTTCACTACAACTGCCTTAAGTGCTAAGCGATCTCTCCAGCCCTATGTTCACTTTTGACATATTGTTGCAACAGTAGAATAGTGTACTAATGGGTTTCAGATGGAAGAAACCACAAGTTCTTGAATCTAGGGACCCAAGACCAAAGTTGGAAAAAATTGTTTCTACTGCCTTTAATGGTAAAGTTTGCCAAGTTTGTGCTTTTACATGAGTTCTGAGTCACATGAAGGTAAAACAGGATGGTTGATTTGAAAAAGTTAAAAAAAAATATCACAGGTTATTTTAGGAAGTAAAAGGAGGTTTAGAAGGAAGCAAAGATCGGATATTTCCAAAGAAAACGTGGGCTACCTCAAGTATGAGATGGGAAAATCATGGAAGTATGAGTGATGATTTTCATGGGTTGCTCGAGGTTCTGTCTGAATTAGTGTCAAGCTAGGGATTTTCTAAAGGTTACCTTTTGAGAGCTAGGGGGACTAGGATGTGTGATTCCTCCCAGAAAACAATCTGATTTTTATCTGTTTATTTTTTTATTAATTAGTTTTGTACTCAGTGAATATAGTCAAGTTGGTACCGTTAGGCTCATCCACGCCCTAGCCGCTCCCCTGCCCCCTCCTTGTTGAGGTATATGCGTCTGATTTTTAACAGTGAAAATTTGAGAAAGAGTTTTGACTCTGGCAGGAGGAAGGTGTAAAGGTCAAATCAAATATTTCTTGAGACTTTCACAATTAGGAGCTATTTTTTAGGCAAATAGACCTTCCTTTTTGTATTTCACAGTCATACCTTCACAAAAGCAAGGCAATCCTCTCATTCCAGCCAACTATAGAATTCGTCTAACAAGAAAACAGTGGAGATATTCAGAAATCAAAATGGGAAAACATGAAATTCAATTACTAACAGAACTTTCCTGAAAAAATGTTAGTTGTTCTATAGATCGAAAAATATATAGGCTTCAAACTTTATTCTAATAAATTAAGGACAAAACCTTGGATAATAAAGGTAAAATACTATAATATTATTTTATAACTTTAATGACATCAATATGGTGCTGTTGGCTTAAAACTGATATAAGATTAGTGTATAAAGATATATATACAATCAAATAAAAGTTACTGGGCATGATGATGTACCCCTTTAATAGCAGCACTTCAGAGGCTAAGGTAGGAGGATTGCTGTGAATTTGAGGTCAGACTGGAAGCTATACGTAGTTTCAGGCAATTCTGGAATTAGTTAGATCCTACCTAGAAAAAAAAAAAAAAAAGAAAACTAAATAAATAAACTCTGGGCTGGAGGGATGGCAAAGTCATTAAGGCATTTGCATGGAAAGCCAAAGGACCCAGTTTTGATTCCCCAGAACCCACATTAGCCAGATGCACAAGGGGGCACACACTTCTGGAGTTTATTTACAGTAGCTGGAGGCCTTGGTGTGCCCATTCTCTCACTGTCTTGCTCTCTTTCTCTGTCAAAGAATGACAGACTTCTGTCAGAGTGCTAGACCTTATTGCTGAAGACTCCATATGCAGCTGACACTTAAAATGGAACCGCATAGCTGGAAGCCAGGAGAGAGTCAGTCCCCAGACAGTCAGCGTGTCTAGTGCCAGAAGGTGCTACATGGGTGACTGGGGGAAATGACCAATATCTGTCCAAGCAACTCATGGTCTAACCTATTTAGCAACAAATAACCTGGTATGATGCCCACACAAGTACAATAGTGGCACACAGCCATGGTGGGGAACCAACTGCTCTTGATTCGGATAACTGAACCCCTCAGTGGTATGGGACTTATAGCTGGAGCTGGGAAACAAATCAGAACCATATCCAAACATAAGCCCACTCTCCAACATCAAGCTACCATCAATCATGGACTACAAGAGGGCCTACACCTATTAAACTTTCTATCAAAAAAGTAAGTGTTATCTCAATTTTCTGGGTGCTAACTTGCTCTCTGTTGGAGAATCTGCTTCGCTTTTTCAGATAGATGCAGATCCTAAGGAGAGAGCTGCTCCATCATACCTCAAAAGGGCCCCAGCTAAAACTAAGGAAAATTGGCAAAACAAGCAAGGGGGCTATTTTCCTGATGAACCGGATACCAGCACAAAGGGGAAGGAGACCAACAGAGAGAAAAATCAACTCCTACAAAATCAGAGAGCCAGAGCCTCAGAAGTCCCCAAAACCTCAGCACTGAAGCAGACCAAAAATGAACCCAACATGGCTTAGGGAAATTTTGTGGAAGAGGGGTGGGAAGAATGTCAGAGTCACATGTTGGGTCATGATATGCAGAGACATTTATTGTACCAATAACTGTGGTCTAACTCCACAATGCACAACCCATTTACATCAACAAGGAGGGGCCATTGGGAGTGGGTAGGTCATGGATGAGCCTAAACAATGGAACTAAACTGCCTGTATTTGCTGAAAAGAAAACTAATAAATTAAAAATAAATATGTAAGTAAATAAATAAATAAAAATAAAATATTTAAAAAATAAAACTCTATTACCCTTGATTTGGGTTGTTAGAGCTTGTTTGGACTATTTTCAGGGCAAACTGTGTGACCAATTTCTCAGGAAGCAGTAAAGTTTGTTTGATGGAATTTCACATTTTCTCTGTATCACTTGTATATCATGAGCCAATGTTAATTTTGCTACAGCTCCCTTAGTAATAATTACTTGACATGTATTCTTCACACAATCTTTAAACACATCTAACTCAGATATGTGATGGACTTTCTTAACATTCATCTAGATGTATAGATTTTATTAAGTATATTCAAAATGTAATGAGTGATTCAGGTTTCTAGCTCTCTTTCTCTCATTAGGTATCCATGTTTCTCTTCTACTTTCACTTTAACTCTTGCTTCATTTGAATTAAAAAAAGTAAAGCTAGAAAATAAAAACTTAACTTCAATATAGGAAAACTCTACATACAATTGAAAGTCAAATGATTTTATTAAGATACCCACAATTGAAATCATCCTTTATAGCCCTGATTTGGTTTTCCTTCAAGTCACTATCATTGGATTAGCAATCATATGATGATCAATCATATGCTCTAGGTCCTTGCTTGTCTGGTGCCTCTATATTACCATTATTTAGAGCACAAGTGGGCCACTCCCACTTTAAACTGGCACCAAACCTAATCAGAATATGCATGTGGAATTGCTCTAATTTAATTAGTATTACTATCCAATCCAATATAGATTTGTGATTTTGCTGCTGAAGTTTGTTTGCCACCAGTAGAAGACAAAAGATTCTTGGGCAGTGACAAAGGCATTTGTTATTTACAACATACTGATTTGCCTGATAACTCAGATCTCATAGGCAGCAGAGATAGGTCAAGTTTAATGCTATATGGACTATAATTCTCTAAGGTATATGCATGTGAAAAGCACCCAGATAAGCAGCCCAAAGTTAGGAATCTCCCATCCTTTGTAAAGGAATGAAAACTGGTTTGTCCTAAGTTTGTCCCAAATGGATGAAAAAAAACAAATCTTCATTTGTATTGACTAGTAAGAAAACTTTGCTTTTGGCATACAGAAGTCTTTGAAACTATAGTTAGGAACAAAAATTATGAAAGTCTCTATCTGTAAGACATGTACAAATTTTAGTAACTAATAAAGAACTTTCTCTCCGCAGCATACTATAGGCAAGGGGGGAGTTTAATTTCAGACTAAACTCTTGCCTGAGCTCACAGGTTCACACACACAGTACATTCTGTCCCACAGTCCTGATGCTGCTTGCTCAGTACAGATCTCTCTATTTTGCAAATGCTGACTGGTCCATGAAAGCATCCACTCATCCCAAGAGATTCAGGTTTAAGTCCAGTTTTCCCTGTTCCTTGTCATCTCTTGTGATTCATTTTCCTCATTGATGTCATATCTAACATTCATGTCATGTTTGTGGAGATTAAAATAAATAAAGTATAAAAAAATCCATTCACATTTTCTAGAAGTATAACACTGCTGTATGACTTAAAATAGGCTACTTACTGCTACAGAAGTTTGGGATGATGTTTATAGCATTTTTATACTTGAAAAAGTTATCGTATAAAAAATTATAGTACAACAGGTTATACACTTTTATACCTTCACTTCTGCTCCTGTTACCCTGGGGGCCCTCCTTAGTGGTGTTATGTTATTCACTCTGGGGTTATGAAGGTGTCAGTCAGTCCCTATGGAGTAGTGTAGGGGGAGACCCTGCCTCTGGATATTCTGTTGCTCTTAAAATCTTTCCACCACCCTCTTTCACAATGTTCCTTGAGCCATAGCAGTCCTGATGGCAGTTTGATTTAGTGTTGAGTTCTCTATAAACTCTGAGTTTCTGCTTTGATAGATTTTTGTTGATCACCCATGTCTGTCACCATCACCCTGAAACTGATTGTCAGAAGAGCAGCAAGAGCAATATTCATATCACTCCTTCCTGTACTTCTCCTGGGCCCCAAAAGATGTGGTAGAGACGGTACATCTTGCGGTGAGCAGTGGGCTATCTTATTGTTTTATCAATGGATATTGGGTCTTCTTTCTTGTAGCTAGAAAAATTAAAACAGATCCTCAAGCCAAAAGTAAGACTAATGGTTTAAAGGTGGTGGAATGAAAGTTATTTGAGATATTTATTGGCGTGCAAGTTTACTCTTCTTCTCCAGCGAGCAGTGGGGGCTTCTTTCTGAAGTCTGAGCTTTCTGACCATGGGATTCTTACTTGGTTTCCAGTACCAGATATGAGTTCTCTCCCACTGAGGGGCCTCTTGACCAAAGAACAGTAGCTTCCCCACAGAGACTGTCTGCCACTATTGCACAAGTATGTACTTCTTGTCCTGCTGCTTGATTTCATAGAGTGCAGGATCCCCTGCTCATTTATGCTGTTGTTGGGCATTGTCTTCCAATGAGTTCCAGAGGGCTTTCCACCAGTATGAGGGCTAGCCAGGAGGGAGCTAGTTTTCTTTTAGGTTCCAGCATAATGTTGCAATGTCCTGTAAGCATAGCATTCAGCAATAAGGCCTTACCTTTCAGTTCTGGCAGGTGATCAAGTGCTTAGCCAATGACCCACATTGTTATGTGGACTTCATGGGTCTCTCTGGCCAACAGCTTTCTGTGGGGTGGGAGAGAACCTAATTCTTGGACTTTGATTTACAGACCAGTGTTCATGGTTTTAATGTTAAGCATTTTCTCCCTTCTGTCCGGACTACCCCTGTATATCTTTAAGAATGCTCACCAGAATGAGGGTTTCTATGGAACTAATTCATGTTGTCTTAACTTCTGTGTAATTCCCTCACAACCATACCTATCTCCTACCCTGCCAAACTCCTCCCACCCCCAGTAACCTGTCCCTCCTCTAACTTGGAGTGGATTCAGGTGTCCCCCATAAACTTAGGTGTTCTGAATGATAAGTTCCCAGCTGATGGAGATTTTGGAATTAACACCTCTTGGAAGCAGTGTGTTGTTGAGGGTGGATTTATGGGTGTTATAGCCAGTTTCCCTTGTCTGTGTTTGGCATTCATCCCTGTTGTGATTGTTAACCTTATAGTTTTCCCCTGCCATCATTGAGCTTCCCCTAAAGTCTATAAGCCAAAATGAACCCCTTTTTTTTCAGAAAAGCTTCTCTTGGTCAGGTGATTTCTGCCAGCAATGCAAACCTGAATACATCAGTAAAGTTGGTGTCAGAGGAGTAGTATTGCTGCTAGACACCTGACTGTGGCTTTGGCCTTTTGGAACTGATTTTCAAGAGGAATGTAGAAGAATTTCAAACCTTGGCCTAAGAGAAGCCTTGCAGTGGACTATTCTGGTCAGAGTTAAAAGACATGAATTCAATAAGAACTATGGACTATGAAGGGTGGCTTATGAGCATGAAAAAGAGCTTTGCTTAGATGGGGCTAGAAGCAGTTTGTTTGAGAGGCTTGCTGTTATGCCTGTATCCTGAGAATTTGTGCAGGGTTGCATTGCATTGAAATGGACTGGTGTGAACAGAGAGATATGGCACAGAAATGGAATCTTTGGCCTGAAACCTATGCCCATTCAGCTGCAATTATATGAGAAATTACAATCTTTGAGATTGGATTAGCTGATCTGACTTGGGGCAACAGGAATCATGCAGACTCTTGAAGTGCCCTAACTGTTCAAGGAGTGTCCTGTTCTTCAAAGTCTGCTTTATTTCCCCCTGGACTAACAAATTGGCACCCTACCTGGCATTGTGGAGTATAAGAAATGAAAGAAAGAGAGGGTCGTGCAATTTGCAAAACAGTCTAGTGTTTTGGAAATGGCCATGTGCAATTTGAAGGAGGTATTCTAAGGATTGCCTTGCATGGAGACCAGATGGAGCCATGGGGTGGACTATGGGTTTTAGTGGAGATCCAGTGGAGATGCTGAGATTATGAGATGGCTGCTATGGAAATCTCCTGACCCTAAATGAAGTTTTCCAGAACTGTGAGTAGCCTACCTAGAGGGGCGGAATTGGAACTCCAGAGACTTGCTGGTTAGAATTATCAGAAGTGGAGATTTGTCACTGACTAGAGTTGTTGGACTTGAAGCTACAGAGTTTGATGTTTTCCCTGGTTTTTTTAAATCTTATATTGGCTGAATATTTCTTTGCTATGCCAATGCCATCTTTTGCAGTGTGAATGTTTGTTCTGTTTCATTAGGGGTTTAGGGTGATTTTTTTTTTTTTTTATATTATCGGTCAGTTAAAAGACCTTAGATTATGGAGATGTTTGAATATCGTTATGATTGATAAAAATATGAATTCATTGCATTTTATACCATGGATTGTTAACAGTTTATGGAGGCCAGGGGTGGAATGTGGTGGTTTGATTCAGGTGATTCCAAAAACTAAGGTGCTCTGAATGATAGATTCCCAGCTGATGAAGATTTGGAAATTAACACCTTTTAGAGAAAGTGTATTGTTGGAGACAGGCTTATGGGTATTATAGAAATTTTCGCCTTGATAGTTGTGGTGGTTTGAATAGATGACCTCCAATATATTCAGTTTTTTTATTAGTTTGTAGTTTGCATCTGCAGCCACTTGGCTGGAGGCATGTCACTGGGTGGATCTTAAGATGTGGTGGTGAGTTTCAGATTTCAATCTAAAGATATGCAAAGTGTGCCTAGCTGGAGTTCCTTAAGTGTGCTCTGTGGCTTTTGGCTTATATTGCTCTCTCTCTCCCCTTCATCTTGTGAAAGCAGGCCAGCTTCTTCTGCCATTATGGAACTTCCCCTGGATCTGTAAGCTTCAATAAATATCCCTTCCTCCATAAATGTGCCTGGTCTGGAAGTTCATCTCAGTGAATCTGAAGCTGTCTGCTACAGTAATATTTGGCATACTCTCAATATATTCATAATTTTAAAAACCTGAGGACCAGATGATTAATCACAGATGCTTATTCAACTGATTTGAAAAGTTGACATCTCTCAATGAGGTTAGAGACTGGAATTTTATATGCATATCCCTCAGTTCTGAAAAAGAATAAGACAGATGGAGGTGGAAGACATGTGGGACCGAGGTAGGAAAAGAGGAAGAGCAATAAGAATGGGGGAGTAGAGAAAGAGAGAGAGATAAAGATATTCAGAGGAAGAAATATGAGAATTAAGATAAAAAAATATTGCCCTAAATTCAAATAAGATCTCCTTGTGTATAACAAATTTGTCATTTGTGTATGATGGGGTGGTAATTTCCTGTGGCTTCCTAAGTTACTCTTTCAATAGCTTTATTCTCAATAATAGCATGCTAAATACTGCTAGCTGATGCTAAATTTTCAGTTAGATATGAGTTCTATAGGCCTTGATTGTTGCTCATTCTTTAGAGGAAAAATTGACGGCTCTAGTAGACTATCAATTGAGTTACATCAAAGATGAATTTTATATTATTATATAAACTAGAAGGGAGACTATTAAACTGGTTTACACACTGCTTAAATTCCCATGTGAGTTAAAATAGTTGGAATGAAATCAATTTTATCCTGTCTAGTATTTGCAATGCATTATTGAAGATTTCCTCACTGTGCCAAAGTCATTAGAACTTACAAAAATTAGAACACCTCAATATTCTAAAAGGAATAATAATAAAATAACTAGAAGAATCTTAGGTGAAAAATAGGAAACATACCTAAGATACAAGGTTAGAAGATTAGCTGGACAAAATGGATAATCACATGTACACATGTAGAAAAATGAATCTAGACCAATTCCTCTCACCATACAGAAAAATCAAGTGTAAATGGACTAAAGACCTCAACAAAAGACCTGAAAATTTTTTAAAGAATGTTTTATTTATAAGCAAAGAGAGATAGAGAGAAGAGAGACATACAAAGAGAGACTGAGACAATGGGCATGCTAGGGGCCTCCAGCCACTGCAAGCAAATTCCAGGTGCACATGTCACTTTGTGCATCTGGCTTTAGGTGACTTTTGGGGAATAGAACCTGGTTCATTAGGTTGTGAAGGCAAGTTGCCTTAAATGCTAAGCTATCTCTCCTGAGGAAGGCCTGGAAGAAAAAAAAAATAGGGGGAACTCTTCCCAATACATGAGTGGGAAAAGACTCCCTCAACAATAGCCCAGTAACCCAAGAAATTAAACAATCACTCAACCTGTGAGATTTTAAGAAGATAAAAAGCTTTTACAGGCAAATATACCATAAACAGAGCCAACAGACTACACAAAGAATGGGAGAAAATCTTTCCCAGCAATACCACTGACAGAGGGTGAATATTTACACTCTATGAAGAATTCAAAAATTAAGCAATAAAAAATCCAACAAGCTACTCAAAAAATGGAGCAGGGAACTGAGTATGGAATTCTCAATGAAAGAAATGCAAATGGCTAATATTCACTTAAGAAAATGTTCACCATCCTTAACTATCAGTGAAATGCAAATTAAAACAACTGTGAAATTTGACCGTATTCTAGTCAAGATAGCAATTATTAAAAAAATAAATAAATAAAACTGACAATAAATGCTGGTGACCATGTGAGGAAAGAGGAGCCCTTATTCACTGCTGGTGGGAATGCAAATTTGTACAATCACTATGGAATCAATATGGAGACTCCTGAAAAAAAATGAAAATAGAGCTGTAAAGTGACACAGCTGTTCCTCTCTCAGGCATCTACCCTAAAGGTTTCATTATTCACTGCAGAGATATTTGCTCAACCATGTTTATATCTATAGGTATTCAATTCACAATACCTCAAAACTGCTATCAAACCAGATGTCCTTCATTTGATGATTGCACAATGAAGATACGGTGCATATAAACAATGGAATTCTAATCAAAATAAGGAAAAAAAAGATATAGTAAAAATTTTAGGAAAAATTGGAACAGATCATATAAGCAAACTCACACAATCACAGAAAGACAAATGCCATGTTCTTCCTTATCTTTGGTTCCTAACCTGGAACAGCTTGAGTTTGGGAATACTTGAGAGGCAACTTGAGATACAGATAATAGGAGTGGCAATGTTTTGAGTAAGGGGATGGAAGGGCAAGGGCTGATACAAAACAATATCCAGAAAGAATTGGTATCATAAAAACCTTCTTCCTAGATAGCAGACTAAAGTACATAACCCTCAACAGGAGTATGTGGGTATCCTCTCTTAAGAAGGACCCTGGGAAGGGTGTTATGAATCCTAACCATAAAACAATTAGTTCTGGCTTGTAATTCCCAGTACTATAAATCTTTCACAACCCATGTTGAGTTGTTGATAGAAGGTAACTATGAGGTACCCAAAGCAAGGTGGACTGCTGCCATTGCATTTAATTACTCTCCTGAGGTGAAAGGTAAGGTCCTATTGCTTAAGATAGTATATGCTGCTGACATAGCACATTGAGAGATCCAGCTGGAATCTTAAACGAAGCCAGATCCCAGATGACCTACCCCTATAGCACTGGAAAGTGCTACATGAGCTGCTAGGGTAAAATGGCCAACAACATTGCATGCTATCAGGGGACATTGATATATGAAACCAACCAACATGACAAGATATACACCTGTGCAACAGTGGCACCCAGCCTAACTTGGTAACCAATGGCTCTCTGTTTGGCTAAGAGATCCAATGAATGGAAAGGAACCTATAGCTGGAACTGGGAACTAAGTCAGAATCCTATAGAGACCAACATCATGTACTCCAAGAAGAAGCTCCCAGTAGTCCATGGTCTAAAGAGAGGTTATAACCATGAAAACTTCCTTTAATTAAGGTTTATCCCCTCAACATCAGCCAGGACCTGGGTGAAACCAGAGAGGAACTGGCAAGATAAGCCAGAGGGCTGCTTCTGTAGCAAGCCTGACAACCAGTACCAAAACATGGGGGCAGCCACTGAGGATATTCAAATGCATTAAAGCAGAAATCCAGAAAATTCTTAGAGCTCAAAACTAAAGTAGACTTAAAACACACCCAACATAACTCAAGGAATTTTGTGGAAGATAAGATAGAAAGATTGTAAGAGTCACAAAGTAGAAGAGAATATCCAGAGGCATTGCCCCACCCCTTAAAAGGACTGACTGTTGCTCTTACCTCTCACAACCCTATGGGGCAGTACACCAGTAAGAGAGATGAGTGCTGGACAGTACACAGTCAGGTAAGAGAGATGAATGTTGGTGCTCAGTTAGCTTATTGCTTTATGCAGTCCAGGAGTCTACTCCATGACACTTAGAGTGGGTTTTTCCACTTTAATTAATCAAACCTAGAAAATCCCTTATAAACATGCCTAAATATTTGTTCGCATGGTGATTCTGAACCCTACCCAGTTGGCCACTGTGATTATCCACCACACAAATCTTCAGTAAAGAATGAGTATAATAAATTACCCAGTTGTTTGCCCCATGTGGATCAGCATGACTATGATAGCTACAAATGAAAACTGGCGTGGGATATGCTTGTGACATGGACTGCACTGTAAGTAGTTCTGATGACACAGTTTATGATAATGTCCAGAACTCATGGGAATTACTGATAAAACTGAATATAGTCTGCCGACAAACTACAGATATGTACACCTCTTTGTGCATCTGGGTTTATATGGGTACTGAAGAATCAAAAATGGACTTTTATGCTTTGCAAGCAAGCATCTTTAACTGCTCAGCCAGCTCTCAATGCTAAGAACTATAATACTTAGGCTAATTTTTCAGTAGCAGGCATGAATTCCCTAACATGTATTAGGCCTCCAATCCAACAAGTGAGAAGGTTCTTACCACTATAATAGTAATGCCACTATTGCACCAGTGGTCACATTTTGCCTTGTAAAAACAAATGCAAAAAAAAAAAAAATGGTTGTGAAGGTCACAATGCCTACTTCTGGTTAAGAATTTGGATGATTCCACCCCTCCCTCCAAAATCTGCAAATCAGCATGCAACCTAAAGTGGAATGAAATGGGAGCTGAGATGGAAGCCCGCCCCCACCAGTTATCATTCATATTGATAGAAAATGGTTTGCATTTGGATTCCATATGGCTTTTGTTCACTGTTTTCAGTTTTAACTCTCCTTCCACTGCTCCTTCTCTCCCTCACCCCTCATCAATACCCCCAATCATCCCAATCAATCTTCACTTAAACCTTCCTATCCCCACATTCCCTTGTGAAATAAACTGAAAATATGAAATTTTCAGGAAAGTGGACATAGCTGGAAATTATTAGACTAAGGAAGAACCCAGAAAGACAAATATAGAATGTTTATTCTCATATGTGAATCCTAGCTTTTAGATTTCTCTGTAAGATGGAGTCAATACTAGAAACTAGCAGGGGGATAGTATAAGTAACATTTTTTTTAAGGATAAAAAGTATGAAACAGTAAGAATGTACCAATAGTGATCAGCCACAAAGTGGGGATGAGAGTATATGAAACTCAAGTCTGTACAGGTTAGAATGAAGAAAGAGAGGAGAAGAAGAGTGGAGTGGAAGGATACAACAAATAAAGAAGGGATGAAGAAAGAAAGGAAGGAAGGGAAGGTAGGTGGGAAGGAGGGAGGGAGGATGAATGTACTTAGCTCAGAAATCTAACTTGATTGCAAAAGATCAAAAAATGTATATAGTCAACATTTTCTGATCTGGTGAGGGAGCAAAATACTAACCAAATAAAGCAAATTTAAAATAAGGACTCAACCATTCCTGGACAAATGTGTATTCACCATAAATTTAAACTCCATTTACAATGTGTTGTTTAGCATAAACAATAGATTGTCACATCAGTTTTTATGCTTTGAGCCCACTTTGTTTTTAGTTTCTTTCTTCTCTCTCTCTCTCTCTCTCTTTTTTTTTTTTTTTCTGTATACTACTTTCATATCCTTTTCCCAGGTTCTAAAAAAGATGGCATCAAGAATGTATTGTTTATTTCTTAGAATAAAGCTCATTTAAAATTTGTCAAATTCATTAAAAAATGTAATTCTCACTTTCAGAGTCATTATCAAGTTGTCTAATTTAGTATAATTTACAAAACTTATGAGCACGCTTTCAATTTATTTGTCCAGAATTTTAATAAATACAATGCTCTAAGAAGAATTAATTCTCAGAAATGATTCTTTGTGATTTGATCTTTTAAAGACAAATCACTGTTAACTCCACAGTTTACCCTCTGTTCAGGTATTGGACAAAAGAACTTTGCTAGATAAATACCATCCTTAGGATTCTGACTATACTGAAATGTGCCCCTTGACTTTGATTTTGAATCTACTTGCTTATAGAGCTGTTTTAACTTTTAAACAATTATTCTGTATTTTTTGGATGTCACATACCTAGCGTGAGTAGTGACCAATGTTTTACTTAGATTTTGTGTAACCTGTACAACTCCACAAGGTAGACATCTCTATTATTCTCATAAGTGTAAGGAAGCCAGAGTGAAGCTCAGTCAGCTTAGTCTTTAATGAAATGTTGATGTATGACCCTTTCAACATGATGAAGAGCAGCCTGTAAGAGAATCTAGGACATGTTGGGGTTCAGGAGCTCACAGAGAACCTGTTGGTTATTAACTTGATGGATGGATCACTAAAGATATACAGACCCCTGTGGCTTGGCTGGCATTTAAACCTTCTTGGGATGTTGGGATGATTTACCATGAACACCACTGTGAAATTTTATGTTAGGGGCTCCCATAAGACCTAGAGCTGTTATAAGAAGAATGTTTCTAACAGGGGTTATAGCAAGATTTTTCCAAAAACTTTTCTCCTTTAGTTTCCCTTTAGTTCAAGGATAAATATCAAAAGAATCCTCTTTACTACAACTTCCAGTTAATCATACATTATTCTCATTTAGGGAAAGACTTCAAAATGTGTTTTAATTTCCTTTTTATCATGGAAATGGGTCTCTAAATGTATATAGAATCATAAAATTTTCCCAGGAAGGAAAGTGGAAATTAAGAGAATAAGTAAGACTCCCTTAATCATATTCTTCTCTCAATTAATTGTGTATTATTCAATTGGCTGGAGTCTGCTGGAACTATGAGTAGGCCATAGAGAAGGTATAAATTACTAGTGTGTGCCTCTCTTAGAGAAAAGAGGGAAAGTATGGAAGTGCATATCTGTGGAATTTTGTTTACTTCTATGAAAATATTAATTCTTGAAGATAAAAGATAATATATTCAAACGAATCTTGTTTTAGTTCAAAACAAAATAGTTCCCCGAAATCATGTCACAATACTAAAAGTTGTCAATTTAAATGTATTATAAATATGAGAAAAAGTCTTTTGGCATGTTATCGCATGAAGATGAGATAAAGAATAAAGGAAAACACATTTTTGTAAGCTTCATAAAATATGTATTTTATTATATGCCATTTTTTACATTCTTATAAGTAAATGTGTTACCCAAGTAATTTTACAATGTTATTTTCAGTGGCACATAGATTTCCACATAATATATTGCTGTGTAGGCTTTTTGGAATAGCTTGTTGTACCTAATGCACAGTTAGAGAATAATTTGGAATATATCGTCTCCTTTTGCATTATTATCAATTTCATAAACTGTGAACATATGTTTACTACATAAAAACATGTCTGAGTTAAGTGTAATACAGTTTGATTTTTAACTTCATACAGCTTCCCAAACCCAATTTTGCAAAATGCATCCTGTAATACTTAAAATGAAATCATTAGCATAATTGTGGAATGCATCTTGCATTTTAAGACTATCTCTAGTCTGGACATGAACAATGAACATTATAATTGATCCTTTAATTTATTTTAAGCCCATGAAAACACACTGAATGCACAATGAACTTATTTTGAGATCTACAATGTAGAAAAATCATTATGTTTTATCAAACTTAGCATTCAGGGAATTATCACCCTCCATGAGTCAATGATTAATTTTCCCATACTTATCCAACACTGAGCTATATTGAAGAGAACCTGTTGAACTACACTTCCAATTAGCTTGCTTTAAAAGTGTCACCATAGGGCTAGATAGATGGCTTGGTGGATAAGGCACTTGCCTGTGAAGCCTAAGGATCCAGGTTCAATTCTCCAGGTCCCACGTAAGCCAGATTCACAAGGTAGCACATGCATATGGAGTTTGTTTGCAGTGGCTGGAAGCCCTGGAGTGCCCATTATCTCTCTATCTTTCTATCCCCCTCTCTCTGTCTCTAATATATAAATAAATAAAGTAATTCTATTAAAAAGTGGCACCATATAAAAGATTATTAAAACAAATTTTAGTATGCAAGCATACTTACAATAAAATTCTAATAATTCATACTATTTCAACTGAAGTTCAAAAGATCTTTTAAGAGAACAAATGCAGTGTGTCTTGTGCTGCCCTTGAATATAATTCTTTCCCACATTTAATATGGCTAATTTATTACAATGCTAAAATCAACAAAAAGATTTACCCTATAACCTACCCTAGACTGCATCAATTATCTGATCAGCTTCATGCCACTTTCTAGCAAAATTTTATTGATCATGAATTATTAGATAATTTATAAAAATAAAACAGGAATCAAAATTACTTTCAATAATGATGATTCATAGGAAGTAATAAAAAATGTTATGTAAAACTTCATGTAATAATTTATTCAGCTTCAAATATTCATTGGGATATAATAGAGTAATTATCAAAGGGCAATTCAAATTTTCATTTTGATTGAAATAAAGATGAGAGAAATGTAAACAAGCACATAATCAAATTCTCAGAGATATAAATTGTGTTTCTGATTATTTACTTCCATATTTCTATCTCATTTGCATCAAAAAATGTAAAATTGTCATAAAATTTATGAAAAACACTGCTTGCTTTTCTTTTTATTTTGTAGTAATGCATTTCTCTAAGTATTTTTTAATATTTTATTTTTCTTTATTTGAGAGAGAGAGAGAGAATGGGTACAGCGAGGACCTCCAGCCACCACAAACTACCGATGTACATTTCCCCTTTTTTTGCATCTGGCTTATATGGGTCCTGGGGAATTGAACCTGGGTCCTTTGGCTTTGCAAGCTGGGGAAATTGCTTAGTGGTTAAGGCACTTGCCTGCAAAGCTAAAGGACCCAGGTTCAATTCCACAGTAATGCAGTTTTCAAACTGTTCTTTAGAAAAGTAAATTATGATTCTAATATATGGCCAAAAATTATTAATTCATTTTCTCACTATTTCTTAAAAATTATATACCACTTTTTAGAGCTTAATTGAATGGCATATTTTAGAAAAATTACATATGTCAAAGAACTTCAACCTTTTCACAAAGCCTTCATAAATGCTGCTTCTCAAGACTCCTGGAAATAATACCAACCAGATTCCCATCAAAATATATAGTCACTAATCTCCTTGTTTCAAATTAAATTCCCCTATATGCCTTACTAGTAATTTTTATTCGCTGTGGTTTGTATAACATTGAAATAAAATTATGTAAGATGTTAGAACGGGCGGCACTGAGTGGGGTGCAGTGCAGTGTTTCAGAAAGATTTACACTCAGGCTTGCAGGCACATTTTCTTTCACAAAAGTAATTTGAAAATATCAAAATACAAACATTTTGTCAAGCAGTGTTCTGAACTTGTCCACTGCAGAGCAATGTGGCTGAGATGTTCACCATTGGCAGGTATCAACAGTTCTCCCAAGATGCTCCACACTGCTTCAGGAAAATCTAAATTCATCACAAAATTTGGACAGAGATGTTAACCTACTCCACATCTGGATGTACCAATTACACCTCACAAAGGCTTTCTTTTTACTCAAACCTCAAACACCTGAATGATCCCTAGAGAAAGACAGAAGGTGATTTTTGGACAGACATAAAGAGTAATGAACAAAACAAAGTGACAGTGCTGTTAGCCTGGTGAATAACAGATGCAGATGCAGCACAAGAAGTTGAGGGCTTTTTTTTTTTTTTTTAAATTCAAAGAGAAGGAAGACCAACATGAAAACTGAACATAAGACCTCAGGAAAAAGCCAAGGTCTGTGAGAGCAGAAACACCAATGATAAAGACTTTCACATCTGCATCTTTGACCAAAAGAAATGTTGAAAAAACATTTTGGCAAATTTCTAGTGACCATTTCTATATGAGATAGCATTGCAGATTTCTGGAGTCCAGATTTTAAGTACTTTTATTTTGCAAAATTATTGTGAATGTATTCATAAAAATAGGTAATGAGACAGACAGTTGAGCTAAGTGAAAAGCTTGTTCTGGTTACATTTGCCACAGTGAATGTAGGTACATGCCAGCTGCAGTTTAAAAATGCCCAGAAGGGGTGCTGACATGGGAGGTTCATCACACCTAGTTCAAAATCCACGATCATTGTTGCTGACAGCTACAGTTGCCAAAATACAGTGAAGCAAAAATATTATCAAGATGACAAAAACTGTTATTTATGTCTGTGACTAGTTTTGAAAAGAACATAAAGCCACATGCCTAAACATCATGAAAAAGCATTGTCAAGTTATTGGTAGGGATGAAATAAATAGGAGTTGGGCTCTGCTTGCTTTCTTGATCTGGAATATGGTAAACATCCCTTTAAAAAAAATCCAAGCCAACTATGAACAGATAAAAGAAAGGAAATCATTTAATGTTTTAAGGAAATGTGTTCTGAAGGCTATCACTGTTTGGAAGAATTCCATGTATTCTTGAATATCAATTGGATTAGTGGACACATTATAGACATTCCATCCAAGACCTTCGTAGTAAGATAATTTTTCATATGCTGCACAATATTTATAATCTCATTATTTACTTTTCCAGAAGGTAACTTTTAAAGAAAATATAGTAAGATCAGAACAGTATCCTTTCTTCCCCTGGCCCTGTTTTATTTATTTATTTATTTTAACAAATAGACTGTGAGACCAAGCTGTGTAATGATGACAGGACCGTTATTCCCTTGACTGCTCTGACATGTTGACACAACAGACAGGAAAGCTGAGAGGCCACACTCGGATGGATTGTTAGGAGAACTGTAAACTGGAACGTTGGCCTTTGTGTAATTGATTTCAACCAGATGGTATCCAACTTAATAAGAAATATTAATTTCTTAATAAGAAATCATTTTCTTAATAATAAGAAAGTAGGAAACTTGGAACATTCCACAGTTTGGAGGCAACTAGTACTTCAGGGACTTAAAATGATACTGTTTATAATTTATTGTCACTTAACTGAAGTTTAAATTCTCTTTTTACCATTGGGATAAAAATATAGATGTTGGAGTAAAGATGGCTTAGCAGTTAAGGCACTTGCCTGCAAAGCCAAATGGCCCACATTTGCTTCTCCAAGACCCACGTAAGCCAGATGCACAAGATGACACATGTGTCTAGTTTATTGTGGTGGTTGTAGGCCCTAGTGTGCCCATTCTATCAATCTATCTCTTTTTTTCTCTCTTTCTCAAGTAAATAAATAAAATAAGAAAACATTTTATAATATATGTAGATACTTATCAAAATATTTCTTTATGGGCTATTTAGTAGCATGCATTTATAAAATATTGTTTTGTAATACTGTATTACTATTTTATCAAGCTATAAGCCTATACTATAGTCTCTAGGGAAACTAAGAATTAGTGAAGTGATTTCTATCATATAATGATACTTAGCACTCAAGGGACAGGCAATAATTGGTTTCTTAGTTGTCAAGCATGTGTGTATGACAATTATTTAGATTTTATTTTATTTTTGAATTCTTTTGCGGGGGAGCTCCAATGTTTTATTAGTTTTATACTCAGTGTATACAGTCAAGTTGGTACATCATTAGCCTCTTCCCTGTCCTCCCTCCTTGTTGGGGAATATGGGTCATGCATTATGCAGTTAGCCATCAGAGGCAACATCTCTGTGTATTATGACAAACATGTGGCTCTGACATTCTTTCTGTCCCCTATTTAGCAAATTTCCCTGAGCCATGTTGCATTCATTTTAGTTCTGCTTCAGTGCTAAGGTCTTGGGAGCCTCTGTGTCTCTGGATATCTGGCTTGATAGGAGTTGAGTGTTCTCTGTGTCTATCTTCTTCACCCTTGTGCTTGTACCAGATTCACCAAGAAAGTAGTACTTTTACTCATTTCTCCAATTATTCTTAGTTTCAGCTGGGGCCTTTAAGAGGTGTGATGGGCTGGTTCTCACCTTAGAATCTGCATCCATCTAAAAAATAAGCAAATTCTCCAATGCAGAGTGAAGTTAGTGCCAGTTAAATGGGATAACCTTTGTTTTTTAGAAAGAATTAATAGGTGTAGGCCCTCTTGTAGCCTTCAATTGGTGGGATCTTGGTACTGGAGAGAAGGCCCATTTTGGATATGGTTCTGACTTGATTCCAAGCTCCAACTTTGGGATCCAGTCCACTAAGCCAATCAGTTAGCCAAATTAAGAGCAGTTGGTTTCCCACCATGGCTGTGAGCCACTATTTCACTTGACTGAACATTATGTCAGGTTGTTTGCTTCTGAGTAGCTTAGAACACGAGTTGCTTGGACAGATATTGGTTATTTTTCTCCAGTCACTCATGTAGCACCTTCTGGCTCTAGGCAAGCTAACTGTCTGGGGATTACTCTCTTCCAGCTTCCAGCCATGTCACTTCATGTTCTGTACCAATAGCATATGGTATCTTCAGCAGTAGGGTCTTACCACTAGTCTTTGGTGACTCTTTCATACATGTTTACAGTGCTTTTGATCCCACTTCCCATAATTACAGTTTCTCCCCCTAACCCCTCCAACTAAAACCCTCATTCTTCCCACCATATCTCCATCCTACTTTCTTCTTTATATTTTTCAAACAATGAAATAAGTTACAGTCACTTACATGATCATGGGTGGGAAGTTATTTACAGGAGAATTCACAACCCACCAGTGGCTGCATCACTGAAGGACATGCCCACCCTATCCCAACAATCATCAGTTGCCATTATATACTCTGGGAGGTTCAGGGTCTTATAAGTCACCTTCTCATCTATGATGAAAAATTGGCAGGCTTAATCTTGTACTGTAAAACCACACATACTGTGACTTCATTACTGTACTGACAGCACAGTATCCTGTAGTTCAACTTTCCATTCCATTCCATTCTTCTGGCATTATCTCAGGCCACTCTTCCATGTGGTTCCCTGAGTCATGAAGGGTGTAGTTGAGACATCATGTTCAACACTGAGCATAGAGTACAGGAGTACAGGAGCTGGCCTCAAATCCAATCTGAGAGCAATTGGTTACTCTATAACTTCCTTGCCAATATTGCACAAACAGACACATCTTGCCATGCTAGTCAGCTGAGATGCACACAGAACCCAGGACTGGGTAGGATTATTGATGACTGTTTTCTCATACCAGATAGCTTAGCATCTGCTGGCATGAAAAAGCCATTTGGCAGTGAGAAAGCTCCTAGCACAGTTACAATGACTGGTGCCTTCAGCAACAGGGGTAAACCATTTAGTTTTGGTGGTTAAATAAGAATGATGGCAACATCCAATATTATTTTAGATTCCTCTATATATTGATGACTTTTGTAGGGATGCCTTTACATGTTCACCAACAATTCCCTAAGTAGACAGGTATAATACTTATTTTGAAAATACATTGATTTGATTTGGGAAATACTGTTTGGACTAAAAACTGATGAATTGTGCATTCTATATGTAATGTCATACTTTACATAGTTCAGTTAATATAATTTAAAGTTACATTCATTATTTCTGGAACTCAGTTCCTCAGAATTTTAATAAAACCATAGTTTAATTTAGCAAATTCATTCGCTATTTATTTCTAACCACAAAATATGTGTTTTTCATTAAAAATTCTTCCATTTCTCTGACAAGGGAACAGACAATACATACCAATTAAGTGTACTAATACAGAAGTGGAATTTTTAGGCAATGAAGCTCTGAACATTTACTTTACTTGGGCATAACCTCAGGTGGTATTACTATAATCAACCAATGTCAGGTATATTAACATTGGCTTCTTCACATGTGAAAAGATATCTCTCATTAAATGGCATATTTTTATAAAGTATTTGACACTTAGTTATATGGAGCCTTTTGTGTAAAAGGGATTTAGGTTTTTAAAAAATCTAATTTCTATCACTTATATCTCTGACTTCTTGAGGTCATGGTTAATTATGGTAGTACAAGGAGGATAAAACTAGCTTAAAGGTTATATGATAGTGATTTTATAAGGAACCTTTGGCTTAACTCTGAAAATCTATTTAGGTAGAACTAATGAGATTGTAGAGTACAAAAGTAGCTCAGAAAGAATTAGCACCATGCAAGTAACTTTTTCTCTGCTCAGAAAATTTCTTGCATGGTGGATATGCATGGTAAGACTTAAAATGACAAATGTTTATGAATAACATTCTAGATGGCTGAAGTCAACTGTGCTATAAACCATCTGGCAGATTTAAGCCCTAACTGAAATGCATATGAATTATTGCTATTTAATGAACTATTTAATGGTCCCATGAAAATATTATTTAGGAAAACAACAGGTTTTCAGTAAAAAGAATCAATCTTCTTGAGCAACAAACATAGAGAATATTCCCTCACCATAGTCTGAATAATATATAACATCAAGTGACATATTCTATGAAGTTCAGAAAATAAAACTACATTTATAATGGGTAAATAAAAGATATACATGCATTGTCAATGATAACATAGTCATAAATCACCAAGATAAATAAAGCTTCTCAAGAGAAAAGGCAAATTATATGTGCATAAGCTTTAGCAGACAGAACTAAAGAAATCTTTGAAAATTTGATTTGAAAAACAAATAAGTTAGTGAGTAAAAATGTATTAAAATAAAATGTTCATCTCATGACAAGGTATTTGATGAAGATTTTAGGCCAGTTTAACATTGTCATATATAATAATTAATTTTTAGCATTATAAAATGTATTTTCTGGGAGTTTTAATAATTATATTTTGTATTACTATTTTCCCATCATTGAGAAGAAAATGGTAATTATGCTACTTAGGCTTTATTGAAATGTGTTTTTTTTTCAATTATTCCCTAATGTTGTTTTACACTATCATGGATCAAATGTTGTTTTCATTTATTTTACAATGCTATGTTGCATTATCAAGGTTGCCTTTACAAAAGAAAAAATTGAAACTATGTAGAGGAAGGCAAATAAATTAACACACAATAATTATGTGAAGGAAATTATATAAGCTGAGAGCATATTTATATGTAGATAATATATACATGTTCATATACCCATAGGCCAAGAGGTCATTTTTCTCAGCCAATGAAATAAGGAAAGAGGAAGACAATCATAATTCTGGTTCCCTGGATTCCAGCTTCTGATCCTGGGAGCAAAAAGTAACAATCAAATGTATATCAAGTTCATTTCAGTTGCAACTTGTGGGATGAAGGCATTATCAAAAGGGACCAAATGATAGAAAATTTGTGGGTAAAACTGGAGGGAACAGGTTAGATAATCATGTAAATTTTTTGTTGAATAATTGATATCTGAAACATTCTCTGAATGAGTTATCCACACAGACATTAGAGAAAGGGTTCCAGACAGATTCAACAGCAATACGACAGAGCCACGTGTAGGTTCAGCCTTGGGATAAAAAACAGTGGGGCTGAAGTGTAATGAGAAAAACCATGGTGCTATTTGATATGCACATAGGGCATAGTGCACATTTGACAACTAGGTTATTCAATTTTTTATTTATTATTTGTAACTTATTTTTATTCAGTTATTTTGACATGTATATGCGGAATGTGTGATGTGTGTGTATGTGCTTTTTGTATGTGTCTTGTGGTGTGCGCATGTTTGTGTGTGGGTTCACGTGTTTGCATTCCTGTGGACGATAGATGAAAGACTTGGTAAGTGTCCTCAACAATGACATTTACCTCTTGATGAGGCAGGGTCTTTCATTGCTCTGGTGTTTACAAACTAGATTAGATTGGCCAAAGATCACCATGGTTTTCCCAGTTTCCTCTTCCCAAGCTGTGGAATTATAGGCATGCTCCACTGACATATGCTAGGTCATTTGAACTAAAATAAGCAAATTACTCAATATTAGGTAACTTGACTTTAGCAATGACAAACATCACGACATGTCATTATTTCAATCTGCACTAGATGAAAAGACAGTTATATATTTATTTGGACTCTTTTAAGATTGATTTTTATTTTTATTTATTTATTAGAGAGGGCGGGATGTGAGAGAAAGAGAGAGGGTAAGAGAGAGAATGGGTATACCAGTGCCTCCAGTCCCTGAAAATGATCTTCAGATGCCTGATCCACCTTGTGCATCTGGTTCAAACCTGGATCTTTTGGCTTTGCAGGCAAATGCCTTAACTGCTAAGCATCTCTCCAACTATGGATATTGTTTTAAGGGGATAAATCACATAAAGTTAGGTAAATTCACAAACTCTAAAAGAGAACATGCTTGATGTTATTTCTGTCTCTATCCTTTTTCCAACAGTAACAACAGCATCTAGAGGTCCTCCCTGACCAACAGTTAAGAGGGAGGAATTCGACATCTAGCATTAGGATTTTCATTAAATAACCCATGGCTTCTGGAAACTACATTATCTATCCATGTACGATATTATAACTTTCAAAAAAGAAGTTTTTCATATGGATTATTTTGATTAGCCTACCCTCAGTTTCTCCTCTCCCCCATTCATCTACCCTCACCCTGCTTGACCTCTTTAAAGCATCATACTATATATCTGAATTTCTAGTCTGACTGTATTTTCAACTTTTCTTCATCATAAACATTAATGTCAACAATCTTCGAAGTTTCTTTAGATGTCATAATGTATTCTTTACATTATTAATAAATAACTATACTCCCCAAACCACAAAATGTTTTTCTCCATCTGGCTCTCCACTTAAATATGTGGTCCCATTTTCACAATTTTTTGCCCATTTCATAATGATTCTGTCATTTCTCCACTGGAAGCACCCATTCTATTTGATCCATTGCACAACTCTCAAACATGTGGAATCCATCATGTTTCAAATTGTATTTAGGGCTGGAGAGATGTCTTACAGTTAAGGCACTTGCTGTGAAGCCTAAGGACACATCTGATTTCTCTTCAGCTCCGCATGTAAGCCAGATGCATTAAAATGAGGCAAGTACAAGTTCCCACTTGCCCACTAGGTGACACAAGCACCTGGAGTTGATTTCAGTGGCTGAGGCTCTGACATGCCAATTCTCTCTCTCTTTCTCTCTCTTTTTCTATGTCTAAAATAAAAATAAAAATTGTATTTATTCCCAGCATGGTGGCACACACCTTTAATCCGAGCACTCGGGAGGCAGAAGTAGGAGGATCGCCACATATTCGAGGCCACTCTGAGCCTACAGAGTGAATTCCATGTGAGCCTGGGCTAGAGTGAGACTATCTCAAAAACAAATAAAATAAAAGAAAAAGAAATAAATAAAAAGAAATTGTATTCATTTGCTACAATTTGTGTGTTTGATTTTCATTAAAAACTGTGATTTAAATGAGTACATTTTAAATACCATCTTAGAGACTCCATTGAAAGCACACTGTGCAAACAGCCTCCCTTGTGGAGTCCTTCCTGCAAGACAAAGCTTCATTGATATTTCCTTTCACTTATTATGTACTTTCAGAAAAGATGTTAACAGTTTTGAGGACACTACTATATTTGGGTTTGTTTTCTTGGAATTTTGTTGGTGTTGTTGGAATCATATATCCACATGATGTAATCCTCCTCTGATTACATTTCTGATGGACGAGTGCCAAGAGGGAACAGCAGCCAATACACAGCTCTAGCCTCACCCAAACTCTAAGCTGTTAGCACCAAATGAGCCAGCTGAGCTTTATTGTACTGAGCAGAAATGTCCTGCTGGGCCTTGTCAGCCCTACATCCATAACCAAACAACTGATTCTGTTTTGAGCCACTACAACTCAGGTTACTGTATAAGAAATAGTCACGTGTCCTCCAAAACCTTTCAAAGAAAAAATAAATGTAATGTTTCCTGCTTTTTATTATTTATAATTTTTTATTAATCAGAAATTTTGTTATAAGGACAAATCAGGTGTTAGTCTGGTTCCCCTCCTCCCTACCCCCATTCCACCAGGGCCCTCTTCAGTCAGGTTACTGGTAGGCACTGTGGCATTGTGGGATATGAATTGTGAAAGCAGCAGTCAGTCCTTGTGGGCTGAGGCCAACGCCTCTGGATACTCCTTTGTAGCCTGTGACTGTTACAATCTTTCTGCCTCCTCTTCTGCAATGTTCCCTGAGCCTTGGCAAGTGTGTTAAAAGTTTGCTTGAGTGTTAAGCTTTCAGCAACTTCTGGGATTCTGCCTTGTCATGCCCTGCTTCTTTGTGTCTTTGAACTGGAAATTTAGTAAAGATAATGCTTCTTTCTATGACTTTGTGACACTGCCATCACACCAAATAGAACAAGCATTATAAAAGTGACTTTTATGTTTTTAATCCTTGATAAAAATAAGCTTCTCTGATGCCAATATAACTAATATTACAGCTATAGTATTCTACTGTTTGTATTTAAAATATTGGAAAGTTACTATAAAGAAGTAGAAAGAGAAGAATAAAGGAAGGGGAGCAGGAGGAAGAGGAGGAAACAGAAACCAAACAGAGTGTTATCCACAGTAATTTCAACAATAAACTAAAGGAAGCTAGGTATTTAAGATTAAGTATATTAGTATTTTCCTAACAGAAACAAGAATGCAATTGTTTATGTCTATTTTGTTTTCTACACATTTTTCTATCCCTTGTTATATGATATCCTTATGCTAAATTTCTTCCACTTGTGCCTTAGTTTAGATTGAAATTTCCACATACTTGGAGCCTGCTCTGCATACCATGAAGGTTACCAATATGAAGTAGTACAGTAGGCTAGGTGCTCACATATAGGAAAGAAAGTGAGGCAGAAAGCTAGAGGAGTAGAAGAGAGTAGATGTGATAATACAGTCCGCCATGTGCATCTTCCTCTGCTAGGCATTTCTTGAACAGAGCCATTTATCAGGTATCCTTCCTTCTCCCTGTTTTGGTAACAATTCTAGACTCCCCTAAGGCAAAGAATGTGCAAGTAACTTAGTATTAATAACTTCAGAATGTCATAGACCCATGTTTTTCTAGAGAGTTTATTTACAAGATCTTAAATACTAATGATTAAAAATATCTCTTGAGGTTATCAGATTTGAACAAGTCATTCTTTTCTTTCCTGCATCCTGATATACCACTTTACTGTATTTTCTTAAAGATCATTCCACTAAATATTCCAATAACTTGCAATATCTATCCCTCAGTAGACACAGGAGCTGAGGGTCCAAGTAGCATGGAACCAGTGGTGATATAGTTCACCACTTGAGTCAATATACCATCATACCACCATAGTTCAATAGAAGATTCATAGAAGATTTCCTGAAATAACATAGAAATGCTGTTCAACAAACAGTAATACGTGCTGATATATTTTTTGAAAGTTGTTATGTGTAAGATTACAATGTAGATCAATAGTGATCTATAGATCTGTGACATCTGGAGTTCTATGGTAAGTGTATTAAAATCTACTATAAAATGCTTTTCCCCCACTAACATAGCACTGATGGGATGAGTTGAAGAAGTGCTTCTATGAATCTTCTAGTTCAACAGGTTCAATACTTTAACCTGTTATATGGACTTATTAATGCATATACACTTATGAAAAAATAGAAAATAGTAGGAATATGTGATTAACAAAAGAAATCATTCAGAGTGCTTTGTAAATTTTTTTCATTCTTTTTTATTAAGGGTAGCCCAACAGAACTCCCTTTTTATTTTATTTTATTTATTTATTTTTTTTTTATGAGAGCAAGACAGACAGAGAGAGATAGAGGAAAGAGAGAGAGGAAGAAAGAGAGAGAGAGAGATTATTGGCATTTCAAGGTTTCTAGCCACTGCAGTTGAACTCCAGAAGCATATATTACCCTGTGCACATGTGAGAGCGTACACATTGCATCACTTCGTGGGTCTGACCTACATAGGGCCTGGAGAGCAGAACACAGGCTATTAGGCTTCACAGGCAATCTTGGTAACCACTAAGCAATCTCTCTAGACTTATGTTTTCATTCCTTATTATTTTATTTTCTGCTGCTCTTTCTTTATGTGGTTAAGAAGAAAACTATAATAAAATTTACTTACATGTATCTGAAAAAATTTTTATGTCTCTGAAGGGATTTTAAGACTGCCTTTGTAATTGGCCAGAATTGCTTAAGTGACATATGTTGTATGCAGTCATACATAGGTATTACTTACTTGAACAATCTCTTCCCACTGATGCATTTGTCTTTGAGAGGATCACTTAATAGATTAACTAGCCATTCTCTATAATCTTTAAAAAACATATTTTGTGGAGTAAAGATTCTCCAACGAGTATAAAGCCTATGTATGTCTATAAAGGACATAAAATGAGAAGGTCAATGTCATCAGTTCAGAGAAGCTTCTAGTTGTATAAGAATAGTGACTTCTGGGACTGCTATTATGAGGAGCACTTCTTCAACTCATCCCATCAGTGCTATGTTAGTGGGGGAAAAGCATTTTATAGTAGATTTTAATACACTTACCATAGAACTCCAGATGTCACAGATCTATAGATCACTATTGATCTACATTGTAATCTTACACATAACAACTTTCAAAAAATATATCAGCACATATTACTGTTTGTTGAACAGCATTTCTATGTTATTTCAGGAAATCTTCATTGTCTTTGTTACTTTGTAGATATTTAAGTTGAGGGAATGCAACTGCACGCTCAAGAGATTAGTGAAGGGAATTTGCTTTAATGTATGTTGCAATCCAATTCACAATTGCTGGCAGAACACACCTGACCAAGAGAAACTTGCTGGAAAATACATTTATTTTGGCTTACAGACTTGAGGGGAAGCTCTATGATGGCAGGGAGAAATGATGGTATGAGCAGAGGGTGAATATCACCTCCTGGTAAAGGAATGGCAAGAACAGGAGAGTATGATACACACAAAGAAAACTGTCTATAATGCCCATAAACCCACCCTCAACAATACCCTGCCTCCAGGAGGCATTATTTCCCAAATTTCCATCAGTTGGGAACCTAGCATTCAGAACAGCTAAGTTTATGGGGACAGTTAAATCAAACCACCACAATCTGCCTCTGGCCCCTATAAACTGGTATCCATCCATGATGTAAAATTCAATGCATTCAGTCCAACTTCAAAAGTCCCATAATTTTTATCAATCCTAATGTTGTTCAAACATTCCCATAGTCTGGGATCTTTTAATTGAGCCATAATACAAAAAATCCCACCAAAATCCATAATGGAACATAATAAACATACTGCAAAAGATGGCATTGGGCATAGTAAAGAAATAACCAACTAATACAATATTAAAACCAGGCAAACATCAAATTCCATGGTTCCATGTTTGCTAATTCTCACCTACATAAGTCAAATCTTACAGGCCTTAGTTCTTACTGCAACAAGTCTTTAGAGTTCCAATTCCATCCCTGACCCAGCTAGGCTACTCACAGTCCTGGAAGATTTCATCTAGGGATGGAAGCTGTCCTTATCAGCCTTCGGATCCCAGCATCTCCACTGGCTCTGCACGGCAATCCACAGTCCTTCTTCACGGCTCCATCTGGCCTTCATGCAAGCAATCCAGCAAACCTGCCTCACACTACCCATAGCAGTTTGTAAAACACAAGACTGTCCTGCATATTCAATGACCCTCTCTTTCCTTCAATTCTCATACTCTGCAATACCAGGTAGGGTACCAATTTGTTAATCCAGGGTAGACTAAAACAGAATTTGAACAACAGGACATTCCTTTAGCATTAAGGCACCTTCAAAAAACTATGCATTCTTTCTGTTGTCCTAGTGCAGGTTAGCTGGCCCAATCTCAATGGTTGTAATCTCTCATACAATTACAGCTGAACAGGCAGCTGTTTCAGCCCAAAGACTTCATTTTTTTCTGTGTCACATCCTGTGTTCACATCAATACATTTCCACACAATGTAGCCCTACATAAATTCTCAGGACATGGACAAAAATGCTAGCCTCTCACACAAACTACTTCTATCTCTGTCCAACAAAGCTCTTTCTCACCCTCATAAGAAAATCTTACAGTCCTTACTTCTTACTGCATTCAGGTCTTTGAACTCTGACCAGTATCATGCTCTACTTACAGTGCTGCAAGGTATCTCTTCAACCAAGATTTCAAATCCTTCCACATTCTTCTTGAAAATGAGCTCAAGAAGGTCAAAGCCACACAGTCAGGATTTTAGCAGCAATTACACCACTCCTCAGTATCAATTGTTGTGCTGCAGTCAGGTTTGCATTGCTCACAGAACATAACTGACCAAGAGCAGCTTGAGGGAAAAAGGGTTATTTTGGCTTAAAGACTCCAGGGGAAACTCCATGATGGTAGGTGAAAATGATGGCATAATCAGAGGGTGAACATTACCTCAGGGCCAAATTTAGATGGACAACAATGACAGAAGAGTGTTCCAAACACTGGCAAGTGTAAACTGGCTATAATACCCACAAGCCCACCCCCAACAATACACTGCCTACAGGAGGCATTAATTCCTAAATCTCAATCAGCTGGGAACCTAGCATCCAGAACCCTAAGTTTATGGAGAACACTTGAATCAACTCACCACAATGTATACAGTCCATGAATTGAATACAAAGTATTAGATTTTATAATAATTTTCAAATGAAAATTTATAGCCACCTACATATAAGTTGTACTTATTTATCTAGAATTTAATTTACTAAAACTGTGGAGTATACTTCCATTATGGAGGTCAAGGTAATGAAGAAGAAAAGTAATGTTGCTTCCATTGATATAATTAATACAACATGAAATTATAAAATTCATATTAATTGCATTTTATGTCAGGGTGTATAGTCTTTTGTTATATAATTCTCCTACAAACAAATTCTAACTGATAATTGAGTCTGGGGTTATGCAAACAATGAATACATGGAAAAACATCGAAGTTCAAATTCCTGAGCTTTTCGTATATCAGGGTGAAGAGGAAGCATTTTGACCAAAGTTTTCCCAAGAAGCCATTAAGAAAATGAAATATAGTTTATTTTTTACTTTTTGTGTAGTTGGTGAAACTTTCTTCAAGTAGCTAAGCTAATTATATTTGTTCCTCTGTGGCAAAAAAGATTTACCCTTAGTCTTATTTTAATGTGTGTATATTTTTTGGCCTCAATATTGACATATAAAGTAATCAAGCAATGCATGTTTCTACCAAGTGTGTAATTCTAAATTATTCTTGATGATTTTGTGCATATGTGCATATTTCTAATGACTCCCTCAAATTATACAGATTTTGCACCTGAATTTGAGCTGCTTTTACTCATTCATTTCATTCATAGTCTTCATGAGTCATGTCTATTTCACTAAGGATTATTCAACAAGAAAAGTGGACCTTACAGGAAAGATTTTCCCAATAAAATACAAAAAATAAGTGAGGGAAACTATTCTTGATGAGGAAAGTGATGTATGCTCTGAAACCTCAGGTTGTTCTCTAGCCTCCCCTATATTTCCAAATAATATGAAAAAAAAGAACACAAAAACAAAGTACCATTTAACCAGAAGCTCAAAGACATCTGAAAATATCAAGACCTTTCCTCTAGTCTGCATGCAATGAAGACAGAGGAATTACACAGGGAGAAGACCAAGAAAAATATTCAAACCATGGTAGAAGTACAAACAGAATGGAAGTCCATTATTATTCAGTAGACAATGTGGACATCTGTCTTGGTCCGATTCGGAACCTGGCATGTGATAAAGTAACTCAGTAGGGAGGTTACTTCATTCAGATCTGGATAAGTGTCAATGTCATGGCTGCAGCTGTCCATGGACCTAAGTTGACAATTGTATCCAAGCATCTGATCAGACATTACTGTGATAGCCCAACAGCTTCTTGCATCATCATTCAAAAAGAAATGCCAATAGTGATACTATTTTGTTCAAATCCTCCAAAATTTTCCATATATTTAGTATGAAAATCATAGTACTTTATGAGCCCAGTGGATACTAAATCACATGCTCAAATCCCAACTTCATTCAGCATTGGACCTTATATTTGTCTTCAACTGTGGGCGCCCCTGATCCAGTTATATCATTGTTGGAAGATACAAATTGGGGATTTTGTTGTTCAGTGCCTTCCAGCTCTCTGTCAAGTGTTGCTTGCAAAGATACTTCAATTTCTATTCAACATTAATAAGACAACAGAACTTTGTGACAATATTTTGTACAGCAACTATCCATGTTCTAATTTTATATTTTAAATTATTCAGCATTACTGTTGCTCTGTATAGCCCACCAAGGGAGATAGTTTGCTTGTTCCTATATTTTCAGACCCTTAGAGCAATAAGTTAGGACAGCCCTAAAGCTACTGAAAATTTAGTTGTAATGTGTTACTCTAAAGATTATATCTAGTGACTCAAAATCATTTTCATTTTCCAGAATCTCTAAGAACCTGACAAAAAGGTAGCTAGCCCCATTACAAAGCTGAATCACCTTCTGCTTCCATTTCCTGTCTTTTTATAGCTCTTTCCTTGATTTTGACATTGAAATACTAAAATGCTTAGTGCTTTCCTAGAATATGTGTAGTTTGCTGTAGAGAGTCAAACAAAAACTGACTTATGTTTAATTACTTCTATTCTAATATATAATTAATTGTTTTACATATTTTTTTACCTATTCACTAAAATATTTACAATGTGTTGTAAACAAGAACTCATTGCTGTACTATATACTCAATACAATACGCCTCATAATTTGTTCTATATTTTCAATTGCTTAATTTTCTCTGGAGAATTGTAACATGTAGTTGTATTCTTGAAAACTGTCTTAGCCCACTTGTAGAATTGCCTCTGTCAACTTAATAGTCTCTTCATATGACTTAATTATCCCAACCTGTGAGAGATACTTTAGAAGTAAAATATTCAAAGTTTTGTTTTTATTTGCTTAGTTCATGTCATTAGACTTTATACAAGAGTTTATTAAGGTAGTCTAACACAAAACTCTTTTAAAACAATGGAATAAAGCATATGAATGCTGTAAGGGTCTTACACATGTTACTGAAAGCATTCATTTTCTCTTTACCCTGTGTACATCTACTTAGAATTATGTCTAATTCAGACAAGATTCCCATTCAGAATTGTATATTAACATTACATTGCATGCTTAAGGGCAGTATTATAGTGGTTTTATATTATTTGTAGTTGGTAAGATCATCATAGAAAATGGCTAATAAAAACAGTAAGATTAAAAATTTAATTTTAAGTTTAAAAAAGTAAATCTAAAATCATGTGTCAGAGAAAATCAATTATTTCTCATTTTCTAAGGAGTGAAGCTGTATGATACCTCTCTGATCTTTCAAGTGGCCATATTCATATTCACCATTAAAGAATTTATTTCTTTTGAGTATTTTATTTATCCAATGTTGGCCATGCTTACAAGCCTATGTCTTAGTAAACAAATTAAGTATAGAGAAGAATCAGGATATAAGGTTGATTAGAAGTCACCTTTTCCATCTTGTCAAAAGAGAAAAATCAAGAAGAAAACCATAGATGTTATTCCTGTGAGAAAAAAGAGTGGAAGAAAATAAAAGAAATGTCTAGATAAAACTTCATGAATCTGTCGCTGGATAGGAGGTACTTCCCATGGGTTACCTAGCCATGCTGGTATATGGTCAATATAACAGCCAGAAAGGTATGGTTCCCTCCTGGACACAGGCACCACAAGAAAAGTAAACTAGAGACTGAGAAAGGAAGTAGAGAAGATTCAACTAGGGACTGGATAGACCATGGAGCAATCACCGCCTGGAACAGCACAGACTTTACAAGAGGAGGCGGATGTGTGACATGAAGGCAGGATGCTGCACAAGTGCTCTGGAGTGAAGACACTGTGCTGCATAGTGATAAAGGAAAGCAGGAGTGAACTTGACAGATATTTGCAGATTATTTGATGTAATATATGTGCAATATATATTCTTAGTGTGTGGGGAATTCACTAACACTGATCATAGCATAGTCCACAAAGTAAGTATTAATAAATATAAAAATACAAAATAATTTAAATAGTTTCACATCTTTTCTTAACATATAGTGGAATAAAATTGGATACCTATGGCAATAAAAACCAGAGAAGCTGCCTGAATACTGGGTTAGTGAACAATACGTTTTTGAGTAATGAAGGGTTGTTAAAGAAATCAGAGAAGACTTGTATCTTAAACCCTAGAATCAAATGAAAGTGGTGACACAGCTGATCAGAACCTCTGGAATTTAGCTAACACAGTTCTAAGAACATGATTGACAGCATAACTAATGAGGAAAATTTCAAATGGAGAACATAATTATATACTTGGGGGGCTTAAAGAAAAAAAGAAGCCAAACCTAAATTCAGTGAAAAAAAAAATACAATAATGTTTAGTATATAAGTTAGTGAAATCAAGATTAAAAGAACATATGAACACAATAAAATGGAGAGTTGATTATTAGAAATATAAACACTATTGGCAGCCCCTAGTCAACCTATCCAAAAATGAAAAATATAATAACATTATAGATTACAAGTGAAATTTTACCACAGAACATAGTAATATCCAGAGACTTACTAGGAAATATATTGAAAATTCATATTCGAAAAAACTAGAAAATCTATAAGAAATAGATAAATTTTGAAATGCATGACCTACAAAATTTAACATAAAATTAACATAAAACAAAACTATATAAAAGTGTAAATAAATTCACTACAAGCAATAAAAGTGGCACAGCAATTAAATGCCTTTTCATTTAAAAACTCCAGAATTGGGCTGAGTCACTGATGAATTCTACCAAACTTTTAATAAACACCTAACACTAATAAATCTCTGTTTCTACAAAATAACAAGGAAATGAGCTTTACCAAACTTGTCTACGAAGCCAGAATTATCCTGATACCCAAACTGGATAAATACACAGCACTAACAATGAGAACTAAATCAATTACCCTAATAAACATCAAAGGAAACAAACCATCCAAAACTAGCAAGCAAAATTCAAGAACATGTTAAAATAATTGGCAAACATTTTCATTGTTCAATATAAGATGAGGTCAACATATATAAATCAATAACTGTAATACAACATATAAATTCATATTATCAGCTCTCTATTTTTTTAATTTTTTTGTTTATTTTTATTTATTTGAGAGTGACAGACAGAGAGAGAAAGAGGGAGAGAGAGAGAGGGAGAGAGAGAGAGATAAATCGTGTCAGGGCTTCTAGCCCCTGCAAATAAACTCCAGGTGCATGAGCCCCGTTGTACATCTGGCTAACGTGGGTCTTGGGGAATCGAGCATCAAACCAGGGTCCTTAGGCTTCACAGGCAAGCTCTTAACCCCTAAGCCATCTCTCCAGCCCGAGCTCTATATATTTCAATATCACTTCATGATGCAAGTCATGACAAATCTAGCAAAAATAAGGAACATTGCTCAACATGATAAAGGTTGTATATTGACAAACCTACAGCCAATAGTACACTAAATGGCAACATATCCTGGTTTTGATGGGGGCTGTGGGTGAGGACTTCCACAACTACTACCATGCCTTCCCCTACGACTGCCCTACCAGTGAGTACCACTGGCACATCAACTTCTCCACATTCTTCATCCACTGCATGGCATCCATCTGTCTGGCATATGACTGAAAGAAGGTAACTAAGGCCTCGGTCTTGGCCAGGATTAAAAGAACTGGAGATGGAAACCACAAGAGTAGCTGAGTTTGGGGCTCCTGAGTTCCTGTTACAAAAGTCAGCTGGGCAGAAGTTTAATGTTCTATTGATTAACCACTGAACAAGGCTATCAGGATGCTGCAGATGATGACTTTAACCCCTTCTAGTACAGAATTCACTTTAAATGGGAAAGCTTTGATAACTTTTTGAGTTAAATACCTATTTTAATTAGTTAGGTTTAACCATTCCTCTCCCTCCCCACCCTTTCTCACTCTCTCTCTCTCTCCACATGTATACACACACACACACACACACACACACACACATATACCCCCTCTTGGGTTGATCAGACCCAACTGCCTACCTAACAAAGACTTCATCAAGGGACTCTACACAGCAAGATTATGGAGATAGGTATATATATATTCTTTCCAAACATACATGATAAACACATATAATTTTATGCCTATTAAAAAATTAATTTGAATATTCTAAACAAAGCATTAAAGGCCAAAAAGTTTGCTATTATACTAAGCAGATATGCTATTTCTTCTCTATTTCCATTGTATTTTGCTTTGTTTTTTATTACCTTCCTTTTCTTTTTCTTCTCTCAGGCAAATAACTGGTCTTGGTTGGGGCTGAGAAGATGGCTCAGTGGTTAAAGGTGCTTGCTTGCAAATAACTAGTAAACTATTGATCTATGTCCACCTCCTAAAGTCTAGACAACATTTCTGGTTCCTGAAATATTGATCTTTGACCCATCTAACTCTTCCCTTGATCTGTTCTGAACTTCAAGATAGGTGGCTTAAACTAGTGAGTGATATCACAAAACACAGAAAATCTAGGAAGGTTTGACATGCAGCTAGCAAAGCAAGTAGATCATCAGGAAAAATGAGTTAGCATGCAGGGTATGGTTTATAAGTAAGGATGGGATGGGAGTAGGAAAAGGAAGGTCTTGAGGTGATCAGACCCAGCTGTCTACCTAGCAAAAACTTCATCAAGGGACTCTACACAGCAACTTCCTTCCTGTGAGCCATAGAACTTTAGGAGACTAGAACCCAACAGCAAATCCATGGCTGAGAATAAAGGGGAAACCGTGCTAGTAGTGGTCTATGGCAAGGGGAGTTAGCAACAAGATTTGTTCATAGAAAAAGTCTTCAGGGGCTGGAGAGATTGCTTAGTGGTTAAGCGCTTGCCTATGAAGCCTAAGGACCCCGGTTCGAGGCTTGGCTCCCCAGGTCCCACGTTAGCCAGATGCACAAGGGGGCTCACGCGTCTGGAGTTCATCTGCAGAGGCTGGAAGCCCTGGCGCGCCCATTCTCTCTCTCTCTCCCTCTATCTGTCTTTCTCTCTGTGTCTGTCACTCTCAAATAAATAAATAAAAATTAAAAAAAAAAAAAGTCTTCAGGTTGGTGAATACAGCAGCCAAGTTTTGAGAATACAGTAGTAAACTTCTCACCCAACTTCTGTTGTCTTCTGTCTGCTATTCTTGGGATGTCATTCACTGCCCTCATTGTAACAGGATCTCTATAGCATGTCCACTCATACAAAATTTGGCAGATTTTAGTAGGTGGAGCTCTGTCAAACAAAACTAGGAAGATATAAAGAAAACATTCTGTGCTGGTAATGTTTCTCCATTGGTAGCAGGCTTGCGTGGCATGCAAGAAGCCTTGTGTTTGATCCCCAGCACTGAATAAACTGGAGATGGTGGTTGTATGCTGCTAATCCTAGCACTCAGGAGTTGGAAGCAGGAGGATCAAAAGTTTAAGGCCGGCCAGGCATGGTGGTATAAATCCGTAATCCCAGCACTTGGGAGGCAGACGTAGGAGGATCACCATGAGGTACAACTCTAGGTCAGTCTGGACTAGAGAGAGACCCTACCTCCAAAAACAAAAACAAACAACAACAACAACAAAAATTTAAAGCCATCCTCTGCTAACTAGATGAATGAAACTCTGCCTTAAGAACAAGAACGACAAAAGATCTTTTCTTAGAACATGAAAACATTACACTTAGAGCATTTCCTTTGGAAAAAAAGTAACGCTAAAAGAAATTGAAGGATGCTAGGAATTATGTTGAAATGGAATGGCTGAAACTTCTGGGGGACTGCCGGAGGCTGCCGGCTGAAAGGGTTCACGCCTGATGGGGAGTGAGGATTAAGGAAAGACAGAAGAAAGAGTGAAAGAATGGACTCCAGTCCAGGGCTGAAGCCAGGACTGAAGACATGGTTTATTTCACAGCATTCCTTTTTATATCTTTTTACAAATAGTTTTTCCATAGACAAAGATTTTATGAGCTTTACAAGTTCCTATCAAAAAACCTTCCTGTTACAGAGTTTTTGCATTTCAATCATTTCTAAGTGCAAAGGACCAGCCAAATGGCTGAAGATACCTAATCTTGCTTACAGGTAGGCTGCTGTAGTTTTGCTAATGCCTTGCTGCCAGACGGCTTCCTGACACTGCTTGTAGGAAGGCTGCTATAGTTTTGTTAATGTCTTGGTGCCAGAAGCCCAGAGCTATGGATACAAGTCCAGCCATTCAGAATGGCTCCCAACAGGGGACACATTGTTAAGGTATTGAGAAGCTACTAGGTTGATGTTAACTTCAGATTTCTCCTTGGATCATGTAAAGCCTGGACTTCCCACAGTATTGAACCTTCAGTGTATTCCTTGCTCTGTGACCCTCCAGAACATGTACAGTGCTGCCTGGGAGGCAGGCTGGGAGTCTCCTACCCACCCTGATTCTTGATTCTTGGCTTTCTACTATCTTTCCTTTTTCCCCTGCAAGGTCTCTGTGTTCTCTGACAATTTATTCTTTCCCTGGACAGGCAATGTCTGTGTTTTCCTGGCACTCAGGACCTTCTGTCCATGCAGCTCCCTCTCCAGCAGACACAGTGCTCTTGGGCACAGAACTGCTGGATTTCTTTAGCAAGTGGAGCTGGATGTCATTTTTCTGTGATCTCTGGATCCTCTCTACCTCCACCCCTATGTGCTTCTGCCACACAGATAACTTCAGAAAAACTTGGTAGTCCCTCTGGAAACATCCCTGGTTCAGAAAGGTTCTCTGGCTCGTGACTCTCAGTCGAATGCTCATGTTTTCCCAGTGAGCCAGCCACTGAGCACTGGTGTTGTTAGTCTCCTCTGTGTGGGTCACTGCAGCATATGCTCAGTGCTGCCTGTGTGCTCTGCAGAGTGGCTCTGAGTGATTATTGCAGGGAAGAGGTCCCCTAGTGCTCCTTGCAAAGCAACAGAAGCATGATCAAGCTCCAGGCACCTCAGGGCAAGAAAAGGTCATGATACTTAGAGCCAGGTATGTTGCAAAGCATTGACACATGGCATCTAAGAGACCATGGACTTTGCTCAATAGAATGTTCTGCAAACAAACCAGCATTTCTTACCACACAACCTTGGACAGCCAATTTATAGAAAAGTTTGGAAGAAAACCTGGCATCAATGATTTTCAAACCATAGACCTCTCCTGTCTCTGTAGCTCAATGCAGAAGACAGCTCTGTTCTATTAGGATTGGTTTGATGCAATACCAAATACTATGCTCACTTGGGAACCCCTGCACTTTGAGCTGTTGTTCATTGAAGTAGAATAAAATGTCTTGGAAAAAAATCACTGTAGATCTACTGACCTGTATTCCTTTGGCCTACCTTCTGGAAATGGCTGTTAAATAAAGAAAGAAAGAAATAGAAATAAAGAAAAAATTGACACACAAAATTTGAATTTAAATATATTTTAATATAACTATGCCCCAAATTATATTTATTGCTTACCTTAAATTCAAGTATAACTGGGTGCGTTTTCATAGTTTTGCTAGTAACTGTATTCCTCTATTTAACAGAACTCTTGATATATCTTACTTTCACTGTGGTCTTTGCAGATCTAAAAATCTTTGTGATATTTAGGATAATTTGGACCATCTGAAGGCAATATTGAAAACTCATGCACTAACAGAGATCTTCCCCTTAGGCTTTCAGGTGAATGTTCTTCAATTATAAATATTTTAGGACTCTATTGGAAAAAATCCACAATTATCTCATACCTTTTTTGGCAATAAAACACCATTGTACTTTAAAATAATTTTGCACATGTCAAATAAGATGTCATTCCTAAAGACTTCTGGTTAAGTTGGAGGTGTAGGAACCAAGCCAAAGTAGTCTAGGGGAGAAAAAGCCAAAAAAAAAAAAAAAAAAAAAAAAAAAAAAAAAAAAAACCCAGCAAAATACACACTTTTACTAAAAAGTGAGGTGTATAAGAAATTAAAACAGCAGCAGAGAAGTAGGAGAGATCCAGAGCACCCGCAGCCCACACAGGCAGGTGGAAGCGGCTCCAGCAGGGGCAGCTCCAGCAGTGGTGGTGCCAGGTCTGTGGGGCCACAGCTGCCAGGCTCGGCTTGAGCCACAGGAAAAGCCAGTGCCCAGCTCCAGCAAACAGAACAGCGGTCCAGTGACCCAGCCAGCCTCCCTGAACCCAAAGTGCACCAAAGAGGGTCTCAAACACAAGCACAGCATAACTGAGATCAAAATTATCCTGCGAAGTAACTGGGATTACACCAGGTCAGTACTTGCTTAATAAACCTGATATATAGGCCCAAAACCAAAAGTGCTAATTGCACCTTCCACATCAGGATAAATTATATGTTAAATCTGATAGATGTTCAGATTTTCCATTCTTAAATAAGCTGTATTTTGGGCTTGTTATTTGTTGCTTCTTGATTTATAGTGGCTTTGCTTCCTCTTCTGTTAAACATTAGGGAAGGGTCTCACCTGGTCACAAGATGACTTGGAACCCTCTAAAGACCAGAAAACTTAACCTCCTTGCTCTCAGTATTAAGGAAGTAGGTGAGGTACCACACAGCCTAAGAGACAGACAGAGGATCTGGTTGTCATAATACCTACTCTTGGAAAAATACTCTGAGCTGTTTTTCATTTAAAGTGTACATTGTTTAGTTAAAGTTTAGAAACTATCTGTATTTGGTTCCACTCAGTCTACTTGAATACTCTCATAGCAGGCAAGCCCAACACCTAGGGTCACTTTTGTAGATAATCTGAGAGTCTTGAGAGCCATACCTAGCTCATTAAGCTCCTACCCTGAAGATATATAACATCAGATCAAGTGATACATCTAATAATATCCAGCTAACTAGAAAATCCAACCACTAAACTAATCCAAGATGCAAAAATATATGCATTATAACACAATAAACATCAAAAATCAAGACAATATAATTCCACCAAAAAATATTAATGCATCAGAAATGACCTCCAGTGAGAGTTAGAGGAAATGCCTGAGAAAGATTTCAAAAGAATGATTGTAAATATGTTCAAAGAAGTTAAAGAAGAAATCAAAGGAATCAAAGAAGACACAGGACACCAATTTAATTAAATGAAGAAGTCAATACAAGACATAAATAAGGAAATAGAAATAATAAAGAAAAACCAGTCAGAATTACTATCAATGAACACAGTTAATGAAATAAAAAAGTCTGTAGAAAATCTCACCAGTAGAATGGATGAAGGAGAGGACAGAATATCTAAGCTAGAAGACCAAGTGGCAGATCTACTACAGTCTAACAAAGAGAAAGACAAACTAACAGAAAATTATGAATGGAAATTTCAAGATATTCCAGACACTATGAAAAGATCAAACATAAGAATTCAGGGTATAGTAGAAGGAGAATAATTTCATTCCAAAGGCATAGTAGGCATCTTCAACAAAATTATAGAAGAAAACTTCCCCCAAATTGGGAAAGAGGTACCAATACAGATACAAGAATCCTTTAGAACACCAACCAGAGAAAACCTGGAAAGAACCTCTCCTTGCCATTTTACAATCAAACTACCAAATGCACAAACCAAAGAAAAAATATTTAAAGCAGTTAGAGAGAAAAAACAAGTTACCTACAAAGGCAAGCTCATAAGGATTACAGCAGATTACTCAACACAAACATTAAAAGCCAGAAGGGTTTAGAGTGATATATTACAAGTTCTGAAAGATAACACCTGTCAACCAAGGTTATTTTATCCTGCAAAGATATCCATTTAAATAGATGGAGAAATATGTACATTCCATGACAAAATCAGGCTAAAGGAGTATTTGAGACAAAACCAGCTCTATAGATAATACTTGAAAGAAACCTCCTTGCTGAAGAGAAAGAAAAGCACATATATATGGAACCTGGAAAAAAAAAAAAAAAGCAATATTCAAATACTAGTTAACACAAAAGAGCAAAGGTAGAACCGGAAAAACTACAAAAAAAAAAATGGCAAAAATGAATACACACCTTTCAATAATAACTCTTCATATCAATGGCCTCAATGCCCTAACCAAAAGACATATGTTTGCAGGCTGGGTTACAATCAGGATCCTATAATTTATTGCCTCAAGGAAACCCACCTTTCTACAAAGAATGGACGTTATCTTTGGGTGAAAGTTGGAAAGCAGTGTTTTAAGCAAATGGGCCTAGAAAACACCCACGGGTTGCTATCCTAATATCTGACAAGGTAGAATTTAGTCCATTGTTAGTTAAGAAAGATAAGGAAGGTCACTTTATATTGATTAAGGGCACACTTCAACAGGAGGACATTACAATCCTAAACATATATGCACCTAACATGGGGGCTCCCAAATTCAGCAAATAAATGCCATTAGAACTAAGATCACAGATAAACACAATGGTAGTGGGTGACTTCAATACCCCACTCTCATCAATTGAGAGGTCATTCTGGGAACAAATAAATAAACAAAAGGCATCTGGACTAAATGAGGTCGTAGAAGGAATGGACCTAACAGATATGTTATGTCATCCAAATGGACATGTCATCCAAATGCTGCGGAATATACATTCTTTTCAGCAGCACATGGAACATTCTCTAAAATAGACCATATATTAGGACACAAAGAAAATCTTAACAAATATAGGAAAATTGAAATAACTCCTTGCATTCTATCTGACCACAATAAAATCAAACTACAAATCAATAGCAAGAAAGGCTATAGAGCATACAGAAAATCATGGAAACTGAACAGTACACTATTAAGTGATGAATGGGTCAATGAAGAAATTAAGATGGAAATCAAAAAATTCACAGAGTCCAATAATAATGAGAACACAACATATCAAAATCTCTGGGACACAATGAAGGCTGTCCTAAGAGGTAAATTTATAGCTTTAAGCGAAATTAGAAAGGCACAAGTAAATGACCTAATGCTTCACCTTAAAGCCTTGGAAAAAGCAGAACAAGGCAAACCAAAATCAATAGGTGGGAAGAAATATTAAAGATTAAGGCAGAAATTAATGAAATAGAAACCAAAAAACAATCCAAAGAATTAATGAAACAAAGAGTTGGTTCTCTGAAAGGATAAACAAGATTGATAAACCCTTAGCAAATCTGACCAAAAGAAAGAAAAAAGAGACAAAAATTAGTAAAATTAGAGATGATAAAGCCAACTTCACAACAGATAACAGAGAAATCAAAAAATCATAGGGACATACTATAAAAACCTATACTCCACTAAGTATGAAAATCTGAAAGAAATGGATGATTTCCTTGATTTATATGACCTACCTAAATTAAATCAGGATGAGATTAATCACTTAAATAGAACTATAACAAGTATGGAGATCCAAGCTCTTATCAAAAAATCTCCCAACTAAAAAAAAAAGTACAGGCCCAGATGGATTCACTGCTGAATTTTACCAGACCTTTAGGGAAGAACTAACACTATTGCTTCTTTTTTTTAAAAAAAAAATTATTTATTTATTTATTTGAGAGCGACAGAGACAGAGAGAAAGACAGATAGAGGGAGAGAGAGAGAATGGGCGCGCCAGGGCTTCCAGCCTCTGCAAACGAACTCCAGACGCGTGCGCCCCCTTGTGCATCTGGCTAACGTGGGACCTGGGGAACCAAGCCTCGAACCGGGGTCCTTAGGCTTCACAGGCAAGCGCTTAACCACTAAGCCATCTCTCCAGCCCAACACTATTGCTTCTTAAGCTTTTCCATAAAAGAGGAAAAAAAGGAATCCTACCAAACTTCTTTGACGAAGCCAGCATCTCCCTGGGAACAAAAAGTCTTTGCCAGCTATACACCTGATAGAGGATTAATATCTAGGATATACAAAGACCTCAAAAAAATTAAATAATGAGAAATCAAACAAGCCAATTAAAAATGTGCTATGGAACTAAACAGAGAGTTCTCATAAGAAGAAATATGGATGGCATTTAAATATTCTACATCCATAGTCATCAGGGAAAGGCAGATTAAAACTACGTTGAGATACCATCTCACTCCTATCAGATTGGCTAACATCATGAAAACAAATGACCATAAATGCTGGCAATGATGTGGAAAAAAAGGAACCCTTCTACACTGTTGGTGGGAATGCAATCTTGTCCAGCCATTGTGGAAATCAGTGTGGAGGTTCTTAAAACAGCTAAAAATTGATCTACCATATGACCCAGCTATAGCACTCCTAGCCATATAGCCTAAGGACTCATCTCATTACCTTAGAAATACTCACTCAACCATGTTTATTACCACTCAATTCACAATAGCTGGGAAATGGAACCAGCCTAGATGCCCTTCACCTGATGAGTGGATAATGAAGATGTAGCACATTTATACAATGCAGTTCTACTCAGTGGAAAAGAAAAATGAAGTTATGAAATTTGCAGGAAAATGGATGGATCTGGAAAGGATTATATTACGTGAGGTAACCCAGGCCCAGAAAGCCAAGTGTCACTTATTGCCTCTCACATGTGTATCCTAGCTACAGATGATTGGGCTTCAGTGTGAGAAGGAAAAAAAACTCAGTAGCAGAGGCCAGTAAGCTAGAAAAGAGACAAAGGCAAGAGAAAGGAAGGGAGGGGGTACTTAATAGGATGGTATTGTATATATGTAAGTAGAAGAATAGATTAATGGGGGTGAAAAGGCCCAAATGTGGTCAGGGGAAGCGATTGAGTAAAGGAAAGGTGGAGGGAGGGCTAATCAAAATCTAAGAGGATATAAATAAATCATATGGAATCCCACTTTTTTGGACAATTAGAACACTCAGGAGCCATAGATTGTTGCTAGAAAATTTTCAGTACCAGGAATGGGATACCTTCCAGTAAGTTGTGGCCAGGGAAGTCCCTGATGTCCCCAAAACATTATAGGCCATTGCCAAGGCCCTTGGTTTCCCACCAGAAATAGATGGTAAGACCCTATTGCTGAAGACTCCACATACTTGGGCTACAAGGTCACTGAGAAATCCAGCTGGAGCTGAGCTGAAAACCTGCTCCATGTAGACCAGCTGACAGAAAGCTGGAAGAAGCCATGTTGCATGCAGTTCAATGGGAGAGAGAGAAAGCACCAGTGAAGATACTCAACAGTGGACACTGCAAGCCTTATATTTGGCCAGCCAGGCCAAATGAGCCAATGGGTGCAATAGTGGCATATCAGTCATAGTGGAAACAGACTTCCCTCTAATTGGATGTGAGGTCCACTCCATGACAGGGAATACATACCTGATACTGAAAACTTAAAACAGGGGTAGTCATGAGCCTTAGGAGTATAACATCTGCTATTGTCTGGCTAAATGTATATACTATGCTTATCAAATTGCCCAGTAAGCACTTCTGTTAATGTTCATACACTTATATTAATGCTACTCTCACTTTGGGTAGAGAATCTTCTCTTTTCAGATGGCAATGACCTTGGGAAGACTCAGAAAGTATCATAGTGCTAGAAAGAAGTGACCACAGTGCTCAGTACTGCAATACCTCTATCACACCTTCCAAGGCTCAGGGACTAATGCGGAAGAGGTGGCAGAAAGAATGTAAGAGCCAAAAGAAGAGTAGGACTCCATACAACGTGCACCTTCCAGACACAAAATGGCCTGGATATCCATTGCCCTCTCAGGGCCTGAACACTACCTGCACAAGACCATCATAAGAGGGGGAAAAGACCATGATATCAAAATTAAAAGAAAGAATGATTGAGATGAGGAGGGGATATGATGGAGAAAGGAATTTCAAAGGGGAAAGTGGGGGGTGGAGGGAAGGTATTACCATGGGGTATATTTTATAATCATGGAAGTTGTTAATAAAAAAATTGGAGGAAAAAAAAATATCTAGGGTTGGGAGTGGTGGCACACACCTTTAATCCCAGCACTAGGGAGGCAGAGGTAGGAGGATCGCCATGTATTCAAGGCCATTCCAAGACTATATAGTGAATTCCAGGTCAGCCTGGGCTAGAGTGAGACCCTACCTTGTAAAATCCCCAAAAAATTGTATTTAGGGGCTGGAGAAATGGCTTAGCAGTTAGGGTGCTTGCTTGCAAAGCCAAAGGACTGAGGTTTGATTTCCCAGTACTCATGTGTGGTAGTTTGATTCAGGTGTTTCCCATAGAGTCATGTGTTCTGAATGTTTAGACCCCCAGCTGGTGTGGCAATTTGGAGATTGGAGCTTCCTGGAGGTGATATATTATGGAGGGTAGGCTTATGTGTATTATAGCTAGCTTCTCCTTGCCAGTGTTTGACACCCTCTTCTGTTGTTGTTTATTACCTAATGTTGTCCAGGAGGTGATGTCCACCCTCTGCCCATGCTGCTTTTTCCTCTGCCATCATGGACCTTCCCCTGAAGTCTGTAAACCAAAATAAACCCTATCCTCTCCCCGCCCCCCAAAAAATATGCCATTCCCACAATATTCAAAAGCTAATGAGTGAATGATGTCCTGCTAATGTCATGATGCAGAGTATGTCTATCTGAATACCCTCATCTGGTAAGATACAATCACTGGAAATCTTTGAAAAGTCAAAGTTTAAAAAAATGTGTGTTGTGATAGTGAATATAGTCAACTTGATAAATTCAGAATCACTCTGGGAACAAACCTGCGGGCATGCCTGAGAGGGACCTCTGAGATTAGGTTAATTAAGGTGGAAAAACATCCGACTGAGTGGAACCTTTTTATATGCTGGGCTTCTGGAATGGATAAAGGGAGAAAGCAGGTTTAGCATGAGCCTTCCTCACTCCCTGCTTCCTGACTGCAAATTGAATATAACCAGCTGTGGTATTCAATTCATGATCTTCTCTTCATGACTTCCTTGACATCATAGATTGTATCCCTTAATCTTTAGATTGAAATAAACCTTTGGTCCTTTAAGTTGCTTCTTATCCAGTATTTTTGTCATAGCAATGAGAAAATTAACTAATGTAATTATTGCATTTATCTTCATCACTTTGAGTGTGTGAGTGTGTGTGTGTGTGTGTGTGTGTGTGTGTTTGTGTAGTTTTGTTTTGGGTCTGTTCTCTGTGCTTAGGTGCTTAGAATAGGACACAGGGCTTTGTGTATGGTAACTAAGTTCTCTGTTACTGATTCCCTTCACCCAGCTCCCAATTAGGTTACCCTCCCTCTTCCCCAGTCTCACAAACTTGAAACTCCATACTGGTGTATGCTAGGCAAACACTCTACCATTGACTGATATCCCCAGGTATAAAACTTGCTTATCTATTAATCAAAACATTAAAGATATTTAAAAAATAATAATAGAGACAGAAAGAATGGCCTACATTTTAAAAATAAAGAGTTTATATGGAAAACATTTTCTCACAGCTCATTATTACTAGGGCCACATGCATTAATCAGTTTCCCATATGTTGGCACAGCTGTGATGGGCTTGTCCAAATCTCCACAGATTTTTTTGTCTCTGTTCAGAAATATTTTTCAATGTGGGAGAAAAGTACCAATGTGTTATGTGCTAAGATATGGTATAGAGTCAGCATATGTTCTCTGATACTTCTTGGCAAGACTGGCAGTACATTTTTATTTATGAGATTTTTGCAAATAACCCTTCTTCCATTCTATATTGTGGGAGGTATAAACAGCCTTTTAAAGTTAAGCATGACAAATAATTGTTTAATTTCCTTTACTTCCTTGCAATCAAATTTAATGACATGATTCTTTCTTACACATAGATCTGATGTTACCTTTCACTGACTTTTCTTGTCTCCTTTGAATTATTTCTTTATGATTTTACTTGTATTAAAATTGAAATCCTTTTCCACATCCTCCTACCTGTTTGCTTACTTTACTATGCCAGAATTCAGGGAGAAATGTCTTAGTTGCCCAGCTTCAAGGAAAGAAAATAATTATTTGTCATATTTATGGAAATCACTGGTTAGAAAAACCAGCTAATTCTGGAGAAATAACAAAGATGATAGGTTTGTCCACAGAGGATCCAAGAGCCAGAAAAGGTGCAGTGAAGATATAAAAGGATTGTCTTGGCTGTTATATATCCTTACAATACAAAATAAATATATATGGCATTATTAGGAGAAGGCCTGTATTGTTTTTACAGTATGTAAACTGAAACACTGTAATTTCCTAGTATTTATTGCTGTCACTAACTGGAAACATTTGTTTATTATTTTAACATTTCTAGAAATTTTTTATTCAACAATTAAGTCAGCATTTGTTTCTGATAATAGCAAAGTAACAGGTCTTTAGAAAATATTAACTGCTAGAAGTAGCTGGGCAAGGCTAGGAGGCAAGTGCTCCAGAACTGTCAGAATTCAGTTCAGTCATCACTACCAAGGAACATATTCAAGTGGTAGGCAGACCACTGTCTACTTATTAATGGAGTTAGGAATCCACTTGTTGGGCGTTTGCTCTCAAAAGCATCTTAAGAACTACCTGAGAATGCAGAACATCTAGAACTGAGTAATTTGTTCATTCATTTATTCGTTCATTGAATAGTATTGATATCCAGGCTGTCTTCTTCTAAAACACTTGATTCTTACTTTTACTCTAAGGAGTAATATTAATTAATTTCAAACAACAGGCTTAGATATTTCTCCCATCAGCCACAAAAGAACAAAAAAAAAAAATGACTTATGGTGGGCAGGGTCATCAGATACATAGCTTTTCCAAATTTTGGTGGAAAACTTACTCTACTACCATCACTTTTTAAAGGTCCAAGTTTAACAACTAGCTGGAAAATTCCTTAAATTATGAGTCAGATGTCAGAAAAGCGCACACACTGGCTTTCAGGACATAATTGATTGTCACTTTTATAATGCCTGCCTGGCTTCTCAGGTATAAAAAAAAAATACTAACATTTTGGAATTAATCCTTGAAAAGTGTTCTTTTGTTTTTAAATCAACATCTTACTCTAAAGTCATTTCCCATGCTCAGTTGCTAAGCAGTTCCATAGGAAAGAGGACATAGAGATTTTTAAAACCGTATTTAATTTAAATTCATCAGGGATAATTTTAAAATTTGAGTTGTTGGGGCATTTCCTCTCAGTAGTCACCTAACATAAACAATCCAAATAAACAAAAAGATGATTTATGGGGCACATACCCTGAAAAATTTAGATTTTTGATACTGTGTCACAAAAAGAAATTTATTTGCATAGTGTCACTATCATGCAGTCAGAATGACCCTTCCAAATGCATGATAATCCTATGTTATTATATGTCCCAAATGTACAGAGGAATCAAAATAGTATATGTTTAATGATAACTTTAAATCTCATATCCATGCAGAGACCTACAAATAGATGCCAAGTAACACCCTGAACATTCAAATACTGCTTATCGATGTGACACAAGTGCTAATGTGTAGTGGCCAGATTCAATATATAAATATATAATTATTTATTGACAATGATGACGAGGTATAATACAGGAGGGCAAATAAAGTTTACCCATAAAAATGTAAAATTTGGGGAAATCTGTGAATTTTTTCTTTAGTATTCATGTCCCCATTACAATAGATAATCAAGAGTTGACTACATTATAATTAGAACGGAAATGAAGAATACATCACACAATTCACAATTTATATTATAATATAGCTCATCAACACACTAAATATATATTAATAGGGCATTCAAAGCCAGGCATTTGGCATTTCAAAGCAAATTCCCCACATCTGGCATGATTTGGGAAACATTATTTAGTGCCCTCTATGTCTTTCAACTATTTTGGATGAGTTCTACTTTGCATAAGATTGCAATCAGCTCTTGAGCAGAAAACATCAATGTAGAACAGGGAGGTGATCACATCTCTGGACAATTCTAAAGGAAATAACACAATCAGGAATAGAATAGAGAAACCATTTTTGAGGTAATTAATCAGAAGAATAAATGAATGTTGATAGATTTTGAGACTATTCAGAAATTACAGGTTTTGACTAACATTTGATTTTTGAGATTTTCACTTTTTAAAAGTAGAAGTTGTAAATCAGGCGTGGTGGTGCATGCCTTTAATCCCAGCATTTGGGAGGTAAGAGGATAAGAGGATCACTATGAGTTTGAGACCACGCTGAGACTGCATAGTGAATTCCAGGTCAGCCCAGGCTAGAGTGAGACCCTACGTCTAAGAGAACAAACAAACAACAACAACAAAAAAAAAAAAAAAATTAGAAGTTGCAGTGAGTTTGTCTCTTAAAATTTTATTTAGCTATAAAATAATTCTCCCATTATAGTTTAAAATACAATTTTCATGAAATAATATTTCTATATATCTATTTGTTGATACTGGGATGTTTTTTGTGATTCACCTGAATTTAGGGGTAATATTAAACATTGCATATTTCAGAGATGTAAAACTGGCAGAAGCCTGGGATTACATAGATTTGTTCGGATTTCATAAAGTCATAAATGAGACAAGTTCTGGAAAGTGTGTTTGATGTTATGCCTCAGCAATTTTGAGAACACATTACTGGATAGATTATTGGGAGGCACTTAGTATTTTGAAAGGACAAAAACAGAAATTTTAGGAACTACAGCTAAAGTCAGACACTGACCAATGTAATTCTTTTAATTTTGATATGATGCAAGAATGTGAAGGTGAAATTAATAGTGTGTGTGTGCCTATGGAGAGACCTAAGAAAAACATTTGGTATTGTTCCTGTGTCTAGTTCCTTAACGATGGGATTATATGTAGACAAGTACTCCATGTGTAACTTTTTAACATGGATATGGTTTGGGTCCTCAAGCTTATAAGGCAAGTACTTTTTCAACTGAGTAAAAGCTTTTTCTTTTTTTTTTCTTTTTTCTTTTTTTTTTACTCTTTAAATGTCTTTTAATTCAACAGAACTACAGTGAAATCTATTGCATTTTACTCTTATTCTAAAGATTGGAAACTGGGGTTTCAAGCTGAAAAGTAATCTTTGCAAGGTCAATTAGCTCTCAGTGAAAAGTAAAAACAAAATAAAAACCAGGAGGGGTAGTGCACACCTTTAATCCCGGCACTCAGCAGGGAGGCAGAGGTGTATTGCCATGAGTTCAGGGTCAGCATGAGACAACATAGTGAAATCCAGGCCAGCCTCAGCTAGAGTGAGACACTACCTCAAAAAATAAGAATAAAAATAATAAATAAATAATAAAATAATAAAATAAAAATAAACAAAGTAACCCCCACCTCAAACACTGAAGTGTGGAACCACAGAGCTATGTTCCTTCCTGGAAGACTACTAGGTGGCAGGAAGACCACAGTCAAGCCACATACATAGTCTGAATGGGTAATTATGTAAAAAGTGTAGGGTATCTCACATTTTTGTTACTTCAGAAAGCATAATAAAAATGAATCCAAAAAGCAAAAATAAAAACATATTTGTTTAAAATATAAAGTATATTTTTGTTGCAGTCAGGTTCACATTGCTGGTAGAAATCACCCAACCAAGAGCAGTTTGTGGGGAAAAAAAAAAAAAAAAGTTTATTTTGGCTCACAGGCCGAGGGGAAGCTCCACAATTGCAGGGAAACCGATGGCATGAGCAGAGGGTGGACAACACACCTTGGCCAACATCAGGCAGACAACAGCAACAGGAGAATGTGCCAAAGACTGGCATGGGGAAACTGGCTATAACACCCATAAGCCTGCCCCCAACAATACACTGCCTCCAGCAGGCATTAATTCCTAAATCTCTATCCGGTAGGAACCTAGCATTCAGAACACCTAAGTTTATGGGGGACAACTGAATCAAACCACATGCCACCCCTGACCCCCATAAGCTGATAGCCATATATTCGTAAAATGCAATACATTCAGTCCAACTTTAAAAGTCCCCATAGATTTTATCAATTGCAATGATGTTCAAACATCCCCATACTTCAAGATCTTTTAACTGAGCCATAATAACCAAAAAATCCCCCCAAAAAACATAATGGCACAGAATAAATACACTGCAAAATATGGCATTGGGCATAAGCAAAGAAACATTCAACCAATACAAGATTTAAAGCAACCAGGGCAAACATCAAACTCTGTAGCCTCAAGTCCAACAACTCTAGTCAGTGACAAATCACCCAGTCCAATAATTCTAACCATCGTCAAGTCTCTTGTATTTCAATTCCACCCCTCCAGATAGGCTACTCACAGTCCTGGAAAACTTCATTGGGGCCAGCAGCTTTCCTTAGCAGCCATCTCATGGTTCTGGCATCTCCACTGGTCTCTGCAATCCACAGTTCATCCTCATGGCCCCATGGGGTATCCATGCAGGCATCCAGCAAACCTGCTTCACACTGCCCATGGCCATTTCCAAAACACAAGACTGTGTTGCAAACTCAATGATCCTCCCTTTCCTGTATTTCTTGTACTCCATAATACCAGGTAGGGTGTCAAGTTGTTAATCCAGGGGGGAATAAAGCAGAATTTGAAGAAAAGGACACTCCTTGAACACACAGGCCCCTTAAAAAGAGTCTACATTCTTTCTGTTGCCCCAGTGCAGGTCAGCTGGCCCAATCTCAATGGTTGTAATCTCTCAAACAATTTGCAGGTGAATGGGCAGTAGTTTAGGCCCTAAGATTTTTCTTTCTGTGCTATATCACTCTGCTCACACCAGTCCATTTCTATGCAAAGCAACACTGTACAACTTCTCAGGACATGGGCATAACAGCAAGCTTCCCACATGAAATGCTAGCACAGTCCAGGTACAGCTCTTTCTCACCCTCATAAGCCAAACCTTACAGTCCATATTCTTAGTGCATTCAGGTTTTTCAACTCTGACCAGAATAGTCCATAAAGCTGTACTTACAGCACTGCAAGGCATCTCTTAGGCTAAGGTTTCAAATCCTTCCACATTCCTCTTGAAAATCAGCTCCAAAAGGCCCAAACCACACAGTCAGGTGTCTAGCAACAATCCCACTCCTCAGTACCACTTTACTGTTGCAGTCAGGTTCACATTGCTGGTAGAAATCACCCAACCAAGAGCAGCTTGTGGGAAAAATAAAAAGGTTTATTTTAGTTCACAGGTCAAGGGGAAGCTCCACAATTGTAGGGAAAAGCAATGGCATGACAAGAGGGTTGAGCATCACCCCCTGGCCAACATCAGGTAGACAACATCAATAAGAGAGTGTGCCAAACACTGGCATGGGAAAACTGGCTATAATACCCATAAGTCTGCCCCCAATAATACACTGCCTCCAGGAGGTTTTAATTCCCAAATCTCCATTAGCTGGGAACCTAGCATAAAGAACACCTAAGTTTATGGGGGACACCTGAATCAAACCACCACAATTTTCTTCCATTCCTACTATCTCATGAGAAAAAAAAAAAAAAAAACACCTTTATAAAGACACAGAACTCCTTATTCTAAGAATTATTCCAAAGTATATTGCTAAGTTTTAGACATAGTGGAGGTGGTCACTCTACATTGTAAGTAATCATCTACTTTTCTCTGTGAAACTGTAAAAATACTTCAAATTTAAGACCTATACAAAAGCTTACAGATGTTAAGAAAAATAATATGTTAGTTTTCAATTTTTTTCCAAGAACCAAAAACATTTATCAAACTTAAATATGAAGACATTCACAGATATAAAGTAGGAGAGGACAATTTTACTTCTGAATATTTCTTTTGCAGAATTCTAAGTAAGAAATAACAAAACAAATTCTTCTCTGCTATGTATTTTTGCCATATAAAACTAGGTACTTATTCTAGTTTTGACTATGAGCCATTTCACTCAACACTGTATCTCTTTGGGCATATAATTTCCTAGTTTCATTATGAAATGTTGATATCTGGGTGAAACATGTAACCTGGAGGACATAAAAAAAAAAAAAAGAAAATGATTGTAAATTTCTACATCATTTTGTTTTCCCTTAGTATAAATCTTGGTTCAAAAATTTTATGTAAATCAAGTCAATTTAATAGCATATCTCTATGAATATAGTAAAATTTGGTAAACAGAGAGAGTTCACTGTTGGCATAATTTTATGTACTGGTATATATTCCTATGTCATTTTATTTCACTACTTCCCACAGGTTGTTCTTGCTGTACACATTTCTAGGTTTGATTCCTCAAGCACATTCACTTTATAGATTTCTTATTTCTATGTTCTCTATTCTGACTTTCATAAATTCTGATAGCATTTATAATACAAGTGCATAAAATGTGTTTCTTCTTTTATTTATTTATTTATTTTTTTATTTGAAGTTGTTCAGTAATGTATTTCTTTTTTTCATTATACAAATTTGGTGCTCTGAATTACTGAAATCTTTTGTGTTCTTTCTCCACATGTTTTCTGCTCTAAGGAAAAAGTGGCATAAGGGACTCACAGCTAGAGTTACTATCACAAGTTAGGCAAGCAGAGAAATATTTATGCTACTATAGCATTTTGAAATTACAGAACACAATAGCGCCTTAAGACCAAATATTAAATCCTATTGTTTAAAAGGACTACCCCAATAATACACTATGAAAGATAAACATACTGTAAGGGTTTCTCTGTAAATACTGATGTGAATATAAAGATAAAGGAGTGACATGGCTGGAAGCTGGAACCCAGTCAGTCCCCAGACAGCATGTCTAGTGCCAGAAGGTGCTACATGAAGGACTGGGGGAAAATGACCAATATCTGTCCAAGCAACTCATGGTCTAACCTACTTAGCAGAAAACAACTTGACCTGATGCTCACACAAGTGCAATAGTGGCACACAGCCAGAGTGGGAAAACAACTGCTCTTGATTTGGCTAACTGCTTTCCTCAGTGGAATGGAACCCATAGCTGGAGTTGGGAAACAAACCAGAACCATATCCAAAAATGACCCCAGTCTCCATTATCAAACTTCCACCAATCATGGGCTAGATAGAAGAGGGCCTGCACATATTAAATTCTCTCTAAAAAGTAGTGGTTAGGCCATTTATCTTGTGCTAACTTTACTCTCTGGTGGAGAATCTACTTCTCTTTTTCAGATAGACACAGCTCTTAAGTAGAGAACCACCGCATTATACCCCAAAAGGGCCCCAGATGAAACTAAGAACAATTGGCAAGACAAGCAAGGGTGCTGTTTTCTTGGTAAACCTGGTACCAGCACAAAGGTGAAGGAGATCAACAGAGAGAACAATCAACTCCTACCAAACCACATATGCAGAGACACAGAGGCTCCTAAGACCTCATCACTGAAGCAGACCTAAAATGAAGCCAACATGGCTCAGAGAAATTTGTGGAAGAGGGGTCAGAAAGAATGCTAGAGGCACACATTGTGTCTTGATGCACAGAGACATTTCCTCCTTTCCTTAACTGGTGGCTAACCCCACAATGCACGACCCATATACCCCAACAAGAAGAGTCTTTATGGAGGAGAGAGGACAGGAAGGAGACAAACAATGGCACGAACTTGAATGTATTCACTGAGTACAAACTAATAAAAAATAATAAAAGAAAAACATACTCAATATATAGCACAAGCAGGAAAGTATATCTATGAAGTGGTTTACATTTATTCCCACTATACCTTTTATTTTAGCCAAAATATGCATCTTTCCTCATAAATATATCACATTTACATATAAGCTCCCTGATGTCAGTAAGCTGTAGGTTAAGAGACTTTATCTCAGGAGCTAAAAACAAAAACATTTCATTTTTTTAAATTTAATTTATTAATTTTCTTTTCAGCAAATACAGGCAGTTTGGTACCATTGTTTAAGGTCATCCATGACCTACCCCCTCCCAATGGTCCCTCCTTGTTGATGTAAATGGGTCGTTCATTATTTTTAATGTTTAAACACGTATAATTTTTACATAAATATATCTAAATAAGAGAGCTTTTCTTTTCAAGCCAATAATGAGTAGCATCAAATTTCATCCTAGGGAATTTAGAAATCTCTTATAAATTATCAAATACTTCTATACCTGTACTATAGCCATCCTAAATTCAATAAAAATGTATATTTTGGGCTGGAGAGATGGCTTAGCGGTTAAGCGCTTGCCTGTGAAGCCTAAGGACCCTGGTTCGAGGCTCGGTTCCCCAGGTCCCACGTTAGCCAGATGCACAAGGGGGCGCACGCATCTGGAATTCGTTTGCAGAGGCTGGAAGCCCTGGCGCGCCTATTCTCTCTCTCTCCCTCTATCTGTCTTTATCTCTGTGTCTGTCGCTCTCAAATAAATAAATATAATTTTAAAAAAAATGTATATTTTAAGAGTCATGATGCAGCTGTTTAATCCATGACTTTTGTGTAATAACATTACAAATTATAGTTTGAATAATCACAGAAGATGATCTTGCTACAGTTAAAATTTTATATTTAGAGATTCTATGTATACATACATGTAGCATGTGAAATGCAAAGTCTACTTTATTTTTCATTTTATTATTTATTTTTCTTCTTGAAAAATGTTTATCTTCAAAAAAGTCTAATTGTATGCATTGGGAATAGATAGATTTTTCAGACATGCTTGCTATTTTTTCCTCTGGTATCTCCCTTACAAAATTATTAACTCATATTTCCTTTACAAAATAATTGCCAAAATATATTGTTCTATGGAGATGGGATTAAAGTGTCTTTATGAGGGACAGATTCTTCTTTATTAATCTTCACTTACAAATATGTATGAGTAAATGAAAATACAGTTATTTGTTGATATAAAAATGAACTTATTACCAGATAAAAGCAAGGTATTCTGTTGTTTAATTCCTTAGAAATATATATGAAATCATCATTATTGTTTGATATCACATTATAAAAGGAACACTATAAACAGCTTTTTCAAGTAACTATCAATGTGTATTTTGCAACAGAAAGCTCTTTAAGATACATTAAGTGTATTACAAATATTATTACTTTTTCTTTGTTTTTGGTTTTTTGAGGTAGGGTCTTGCTTTAGCTCAGGGTGACCTGGAATTCACTCTGTAGTCTCAGGGTGGCCTCAAACTCATGGCAATCCTCCTATCTCTGCCTCCTGAGTGCTGGGATTAAAGGCGTGTGCCACCACACCCAGCTTATAAACATTATTTCTTATAAGTACCATATGGAATATTCGCATGGAGAATAACCCTACACATATAGTAGATGTAGTCATGTAACTGCATGATGATATTTTAGTTAATTACTAACTGCGTCTATAATTCAAGTCACATATTGTATTTTTTTTTTCAAATAATAAATGAATTGACTCAAAAATAAAAGGTCGGGTACTGAAAAATGTCAAGTATGAGGTAGACTTGGATATATGCTCCACAGTTAATCTGCTGAAGACTTATTACCCAATGCAGCAGTTCTGAGGAGAAGATTCTTCAAGAATGCACCCAGTTACCAGTGCTTCCCTACTGAATGTCACAATAGTAGTTTGACATATATTTATCTTATGGCTAGTTATGTTGAATATTTTTTTCCATGTGCTTATTGGCCATTTATATTTCATTTTTTTTAAAGACATGTGCCCAGCACTGTCAGCTTTTTTTTAATTATTATTTTTGTTCATTTTTATTTATTTGAGAGTGACAGAGAGAAAGAGGCAGAGAGAGAGGAGAGAATGGGCACGCCAGGGTCTCCAGCCACTGCAAACGAACTCCAGATGCGTGAGCCCCCTTGTGCATCTGGCTAACATGGTCCTGGGGAATCGAGTCTCGAACCGGGGTCCTTAGGCTTCACAGGCAAGTGCTTAACTGCTAAGCCATCTCTCCAGCCCATTTATATTTCTTATTTGTGTTCATTTTCATTAGCTCACTTATTGATTTTTTTCCTTGTTTAGTTTTTAAGCTATTTGTGTATTCTATATATTAATCCCTCTCAAATAGGTCGCTAAACTAAGTTCTCATAGTGTGTAGGTCATGTTTTCACTGAATTACATATTTCCTTCACTGTACAGAGGCTATTTTATTTCATGATATCTCATTTGTTAATTGTTGGCCATATTTCCCAACTGACTTGGAGTCCTGTTGAGAAAGTTCTTCCCTATATCTTGAATTGTTTTCATTAGTTTTATATTCTAACATTTTCAGTTTTTACATGAGGTCTTCAATCTATTTGAACTCTACCTTGAACATTCCCAACCCCATCTTGTCTGATCATTTGCAGTTGAATTTTATATGAGTTGAGATGCTGCTCATCTAGTTTCATTTGGAAATGTGGTGTGTACACAGAGTGGAATATTCTTTCAGCCATGAATAATGGCATCATGTTGCTTGAACAAAAAATGATAAAAGTGGAAATAATCCTATGAAGTCAGTGATGCTCAGAAGAGCAAACACCAAGTTTTTCTCCTCTTTGGTTCCTAGATTACTTAGGTACATATAATCCTGTAAGTATACTAGACATGAAAGCAAAACTAAAGCTAAGCAGACAAAGAGGGTTAGTGAGAGGACAAGATAAAGGGATACTTGGGGATGTAGTGATAATATGTCCAACGTATAATAAGTACAAGCAAATAATCATTAAAAAAATTTAAAATATGAGAAATGCAAAAGAGCTAAAGGGCCCATCCTATGAGGCCTATGCAGATTTTATTTTATAAGCTCCATTCTGCATTGCTCTCAGTGCTTTGATACAAGCAATATAGGAAAGCAGTTAAATACAAATATAACTGCACTTAAGTCCTCCATTTTTAACTTTCTGATTGCTGATTTGGCAAGTTATATTATTCAATCACTGTAATTTGACTTTACCATCTATAAGCAGTGACATATAAATTAATACTATGAAAAAGAAAATATGTAAATGATTTTCAATTACATCATTTTGCAGACAATGCAATAATCAACAGTTCTGTGTATAACTGGAACTTACTAAATAAAAATGATATAATCTGTTGTCCTTAAATTTAAAATTGCCAATTGATAAATATTATCAACTATAGAACTGTCATCTGAGGTAGGGTCTCGCTCTAGCCCAGGCTGACCTGAAATTCACTAAGAAGTCTCAGAATGGCCTCAGACTCACTGTGATCCTCCTACCTTTGCCTCCCAAGTGCTGGGATTAAAGGTGTGCACTACCATGCCCAGTTTAGATTGGGATATTTTTATATTGCTCTAATATTGTTTCTTTTATAAATACTTGGGGTAATGAATATATCAATAGGAAAAATTCATTTCGGCTTACAAAATTGGAGATTTCAGCCTACTTTGTATTGGCCCAATGACTTTGGATTTATGATGAAGTCTCAAATTATAGTGAAAGTGCATGATACAGCAAACACACCCATCACATGAATAAAGCAGAGAGATCATTAAAGACTGTGACCCATCCAAAGGTTCATCTCCAAAGTCCAAGAAACCTTCTGATAAAATTTTAACATATCCGGGAACACTTTTATAAGCAATATAAACTGCCTTCCAGATGAATATCATTCATGTTTGCTAAGGCAAACATAGTCTCTAGATTATGTTGTTAATTATTATTTTTTTCTGTATTTTTTTTTCTTTTCATCAAATACAGGCAGTTTGGTACCATTGTTTAGGCTCATCTATGATCTACCCCCTCCCATTAGACCCTCCTAGTTGATGTAAATGGGTTGTGCATTGTGGAGTTAGTCCCCAGTAACTGGTATGCTAAATGTCAGAGTCACATGTTGGGTCATGATTTGCAGAGACATTTATGTTGTTAATTATTAAAAATAATTAATACTGTTCAATTTATTGCAAATAAACTTAGTCTATTTCACAGTGCTGCTCCCAGTAGCCATATATTATTAAGGAAAAGTCTCAATTCCAGTCCCATACCTACTTCTGAGTTGTTGGTCAAAGCAGCTTCATAGTATGTCAAATAATACATGTAACTGTCATTGCTTTTTGTTGCCTACCAAAACTAGATGCTGATCCCATATTGCTGAAGGCAACATGCATTTTGGGTTCAGAGCATATAGAAATCAAGCTAGAACTAACCTGGAAGTTTTCCACCTGATGACTAGATTTCATAGTGCCAGATGATGTTATACAGACTGCTGGGAGATCAAAGACAACAATCTTACCTAGCTGGATACCTTGCATTTTACAAAACTGACCTGCAAGGCAAGATATACTAGTGGCATGATTGTTATGGGGGTAACTAACTGCTGTCTGTTTGTATGTGAAACCCATTCAGCACGGGAGAATTCTTCTTGAACAATGTTAATCTGTTCAAAAGTCCATGGATAGGAAGGTCATAGGCTGTTGGGGAAGCTAAAACCACCATGTTGGAAATGGACACATTGTAAAACTGCTTTCTAAATGCTTATTTTATACTCATAGATTACTAATATCCCCAGTATTTGCTAGAGGACCTTCTTTTTACAATGGGAAGAGGTTAATTCAAATAATTATAACTGATCAAAGTTTTGAGACTAAATGACTTGAGTTATTAGTCTTAAATGGGCCAGCTATATACCCTCTCCAAGGCACATGAGACACTGTGGAAGATAGAGCGGAAGTACTGTAAGGGCCAGAGAATTAGGAACACAGTGAAATGCTATCTGGATGCAACATGGCCATTGCACTCATAAGCTCACAGCTGTTGGTACCTGAACAAGACTTGCATAAAATTGAGCCTGTCACCATTCTGTCATGGGTGGAAGAGGGACGATGAAGTCCCTATCTCTTTCTGAAAAGCTACTGGTTACTAATAGATGCTGCAGAAAAGTGAGTCATGTTATTTAGTGGTGTTGTCACTGGTAAACTGCCCATGCTCCCATAAATAATGCCCCATGCCTGTTCATCTGGGCAATCCTAATTAAGGTCAATGGTTCTCAAAAAAATATCATAAAAGTATGGAAGGGCTGGTCATTAAAAATAAGGGCTTCAGTGAGAGTGTGAAGGTGTTAAGAATGGTTAATGGGGTGAAAATAATAAAAATACATCATATACATGTATGAAGCTGTGAAAAATACATTCAATAATAAAAATCATTATAATTAATGTACTATAAAATAAAAATTAAATAATACAATAAATATAAAATAAAAATACACTATAATTAATAGGTATAAATGGATAAACACATATGTGTGTGAATTTTTTGTTTTTATGGCACATTTACCTAGCAACAATGTTACATTATTTCTTTAAAAAATCATGCATAAGTGTATGTGTATTGAAATACTTCAAATAGAAAACAGTTGTTATTTACTATCCTTGGTTTCTACCAATTTGCTCCAACTGACAAGAATATTTTCTCTGTAGAATATTTGTGGAGGTACCATTGCAAGACTGGAATGTTTTATGCATAAAGTAATACTAATTATATGTGTTCTATTGTGTTATGTGAGGGAAGTCAGCTAGTCTTTCCTCCTGGTAAAGGTGAAATGTTCATCAAAATTTTGTCATATTGTTCATGTTAGAAAGTTAAAGGTTGAATTTTCTTTCCCTACCATGCTCAGCACCAATGGTATATGAATAAAATGATGCAAAAATTTGAAATTGCTTATTTGAAAAGAATTGCCATCATCACAGGTGAATAAATCAAGGTCTAAATTTAAAAACTAAAAAAAAAATCTTAAATATAATTGTAAGACCATTGAATTCTAAGATGCTATAATTTGGTTATGAATTAAGCTTCACCCATAAAGTACCTATATTTGAAACTTGGTCTTCAGGATGGCAAGGTTATGAGATCATGGGACCTTTCAGAGGTAAAGCCTTTTGAGGACATTTGGTCATGGGAGGTATGCTCTTTTTCTCATGGCACCCTGATTTATTTCATGATAGAATTACTAAAAAACTAAAACTAAAAAGAGCAAGTGTGGCCATTTCTCAGTGCCTGACTTCCCATATTATCTATAATCTATATTCTCTCATACATTTATGACTTGGTACAATATGTAATGTGATTTTACCAAGGTAAACTTCACCAGATATTGTCAGATTATGGACTTGTATGAGCCAAATCAACCCACCTTCTTTTATCTAGCTTCAGGTATTTTGTTCTTTGCTATATCTTATTTTATATGTAAGTAGAATGATTGAGATGGGGAGGGGATATGATGGAGGATGGAATTTCAAAGGGGAAAGTGGGGGGGGGTATTACCATGGGATATTTTTTATAATCATGGAAAATGTTAATAAAACTTGAGGAAAAAAAAAAAAAACACATGTCACATGGTTTCCTCCTAAGTCTCCCTACACAAATCCTAGATTCCACATTCCATGTGCAAGCAGCTTTACTCTAATTTCTCTCTTTTTGACTTTTATTTGATATTTTTTTATTTTTCATTTTTTGGTTTTTTGAGGTAAGGTCTCACTCTAGCCCAGGCTGACCTGGAATTCACGACGTCGTCTCAGGGTGGTCTCGAACTCACGGTGAACCTCCTACTTCTGCCTTCCAAGTGCTGGGATTAAAGGTATGCACCACCATGCCCAACTTACTCTAATTTCTCTTTAAAAGCCTCAGTTTCCCTGTGTTTGAAGCTCTACTCGAGTTTTCTCCCAAAACCTCAAGATCTTTCAAAAGAACTTCATTAGCTATACAGTGTTTTCCACATGAGAGTATGTTTCTGACTTCCCACTTGTTTATGATTCTTATCTAGCCTCCTTTACTATACTCCAATCTCTCTTTCACTACACAATTTGTGATTTCCCCCTAAATAAATTTAGTAATTCATAATTTATCCTTATTGAGTCCATATTTATTATTTTTTTCTTTATTAAAGATAAAATGAAACTCAAAATTTGGTGTTCATAAATTGTAAGTGACCCTTCATGGACCCAAAAATCCTGCATCTGTAATACTGCATGAAGATATTAATAGGGATATATGACAAAAGTAATTTAGTAAAAACTTTTAAGCTGGAAAAATCTAACTCAGAAGGTGCTCTAATACTTCTTGCCGCTTGCTATGAAAACCACTTCCCCTGGCCGCAGGGCCACATCATGCCTCATAGATTTTATTGTGGAAGTCCTGGGGCTTCCTCCCTATCTGTGCAGCCGGCACCACAACCAGAGACTGAGTCCTTCAAGTATAATGACTTCCACTTCTCTAAACAGGAATAAGCTTCCATAAACTTATGGTTGAAGAATTTCCCACTTTTGGTCCCTGGTCACATAACCCAGAGGTTTCAAACCCACCAATAATGTAAGACAACTAAAGTGATGTCAAGTTGCCCACTAAACTGCCTATAGAAACTCTAACCAGCCATACCTCTGTGTCCAGAACTCAGAGTGTGAGTTCCATTGGGCTCATAGGTGTAATAAACCTGAATTCCCCAATATCTCTGAGTGTGTGACTTTCGGTTTCTCACTGACTTGAACTTATGCTTCTGTAACAGAAATGCTAGTAAAGTCACTGTAACCCTGCATGTGTGCCCGCTGCAAGAAACGTTTTCCCCGGGGAAATATTAATGTGCATCTATTCATCCCGGGTAGGGATCAGAACAGACAAAAGTACAATAACACCAAACCGAAAGTTAATGAACCCATGAGCTTGTTGGGATTTCTTACAGATAGGGTAAAAGGTCGCTTACAGGAGCAGTGGATGAAGGAGAACCTCTCCCTAGACAGTTTTGTTTTTTTTTTTTTTTTTTCCTTTTCCTTTCTATAGCCTCAAAGAGAGAGCTCTTGCAATCTTTTTCCAGACTTGTTGAATTCTGGTGTCTCTTGAACTTTCTCACCCCCACTAGGGAATGTTTCACTTTCTAACTAATATTGGTCAAAGTCTTCCCTTTGTTTATCATTCCTATAAACTTGGGGAATAGTTGTATGACCTTTTACGTTTCAGGTCCCCTAGACTTGACTTCTTGTATCTCCATTGCCTCCTCCTTCTCTTCAGGAGGAAAAGAGGAATTTGCTATATAACAGTGTCATACCCCGGTGAAGAAATTCCACAGAAAAGGAGTCTCTCATCAATACTTCCCTCTTAATGAACTCCTATGCTTTCATGCACAAAACAGAAAACTGTAGCCCAATTGACAAATCATTGAGTGCTTTCACTTTTGTCCTTCATGGTTTGCCCCTTTGCTGTCCCCACAGTCTTATACAGAAGTCGGTAAACAATAACCATTGCTCTGATTGAACTTCACATTCATAATTCATTGTGATCCAAGCATTCAGTAACTTACCCTGTAGGCAACAGTTTACTATACAGTAATTGTGAGCTCATTAAATTTTAATTTTACAGGAATTTATCCTTCCAAATAAAATCATATTTTAGCATGTTATTAATGTTTGTTGTCAATCGTTGCTAAAAACACAAAAAAATGTGGCACATTATTTCAATGTTTTGGGTACACCAATATTGTCACTGCTTGCTGGTTATATTTGACTTTAGGCTCAAAGGTATTTGGCCAAATATTGCAATTTGTGACTTTTATGCATAACATTTAATACTTTTATTGTGTTTTACACACATAAAAGAGCAGAACAAGACCCCCAAAATTATGAGAACAGATTTTTGAACTACATGCTGAATTTTTGTTCCTGAAATACTGACATTTTCACTCCAAAAATAATTATTCTCATCATGTGGACATGATAAGCAAAATTAATACCCAAGCAGAGCTGTGCATTTCTAAACTGGAGGTTACTGCTTTATTCATTGAGAGATGATCATAAGAGTGGCCGGGGTCCTCTGTATTTAGTAGTTCACTTATGGCCATGTCTAGTGCTCTTATATAATTAAGTAGGCAGCTTAAACTGTTGCTTTAATCAAGAAGCCTTTGATTAGTCACTGACTCACTAAAGAATCATTATGTAATACATGCTATTTCTATTAAATATGTTCTCTAAGGATATCATGAAAACTTTATTCTGTTCTCTACTCTTAAGAAACCTTAATTGCAGACATGGTTATGACACACAATAAAGCCACATTATAAGCTATAGGATTCCTGGAAAGGGAAAGATAAGGACATTTAAACAAGTAAGGAAGCTATGAAGGGGAGAATATTTTCTTCTATATGGTTATGAAGAATTCTTCTTTGAAGTGGGATGGCGACTGCTGCATCTATGTCTTACTCAAGTGGATGAACAGTGTGTATGATGTTGTGTTATCACCTTAAGTATGTATTTGCTGGAAAGATAATGATGGTTTTGATGATTTGGCTATACAAGCTTGGTGATCTAACAGACAGGACACCATCCCTAGTGAGGACAAATTCAAGTTCACATAACCTACTTAGGGCAAATATGGTTAATTTATAAACTTTGAAAAAAATAGATTTCACTTGCAAATGCTTTGATATGATATAAGTAACTACATTTAGTGGATGATTTGTTGTTGTTGTTTTGAGGCAGGGTCTCAATCTAGCCCAGGCTCACCTGGAATTCACTCTGTATTCTCAGCATGGCCTTAAACTCATGGCAATCCTCCTGCCTCTGCTTCCCGAGTACTGGGAATAAAGGTGTGCACAACCACGCTTTGCTTAGATGAATATTTTTTATATTAGCAACTTCCAATAATTTAATAAACCTCAGATGTCCACTTCACTTAGTTTTTTGTTTTTTATCACTATCATGAAAACAGGTTTCATTTTAGTGTCAACTTTGTGCTAAATGACAAAATTGTTTAAAAGCCTTGCTAATCATGACATAGTCACTACTTAATATTTTACTAAAAAATGAAATGTTTTAGCTAGTCTTATTAGGAAAACTTTTGTTGTTCTTAGCATATAATTTTTTCTAAAATGGCATGGCTAAATACTTGCCTTTTTTTCAACTGTGTTTCCTAGGCTCTAGTCTTCCATAATAGACCTTATATGACAGATAATTCTAGGTGTGAAGTTGTCTGGGTTAAAGATAATCAGTTTGATGACAATATGTTAGTCATTAGTATGTCTATGCTGGGCTGTAGAAGAAATTCATATTTGAATCAATCAACTGAGTTGGGAAATTTTGTTTTAACCCAACATGAGCAAGCACCATTCAATATGTAGTTAGCCTGGAGAGAAGTCCAGGAAAAGCAAATTCCTGCATTTCTTAGAGCCTGGTGACCTATGTTATCTTGTCCTTGGCCTTCTGAATTCAAGTACTTCATGCCTATAGTCATAAGTTTGTTTTTTTTCGTTTGTTTGTTTGTTTCATTTTTTTTTTCCAGTAGCCCAGTAGTTATACAGGCTATTGGCCTCAGGTGAGACTTGTACCATCAGTGCCCCTGGTCCTTGGGACCTTCAGACATGAACTCAAGGACATCACTGACTTTGGCTGCTCTCTGGCATACAGATTGTGTACTGTGCTGTGTGACTTTCCTAATTCATAATAATAGGAACAAATTTCCACAGTAAGTCTCCTCTTTTTACATATCTTCCTCCTCTTCATCCTCCTGATGTTATTCTGGGACTGGATGACCATGAGCCTACCAAAGGAAAAAAAAAAAGTAAAACTGGAATATTCAGTTTTCACTAATTCAGAGGTAAAGGCTGCAGCACTATGGCCAAGGGTGCCTGGTAGTGGTCTAAGTGAGCAGACATTGTAGACCTCAGACATAGGAGGAGTCCATGGTTAACAAGTTAGCTTGCATAGGGGTTATAATAGAGCTCTACTTTTTTACAGAACCTTACAGAGTTGATATACCATGATTAGAATTTGGTAAAAAGGATTTAGAGATCCACTTATAAGTCTTATATCTGAGAGCCTAAAATTTAAAAGAGAGAACATTATGAAAGCATTAGAATGGGTTGCAAGTAAAGTGTTGTAGAAATTTGCTATATTTTACTTCTACAAACAAAAAAAGGGCTTATTTGATGGTAAAGAGTCTTATAACTAGGGGTGGGCTAGGATGCTCATGCAAATTTAAACACCAACATAATATCAAGAATGTAGTTCTGTGATAATAAGAGAACCATTTCTATGCTAATGAAATCCTTGCTCCCAGAAATAAGAGAATGACTGCACATAAGCCCTTATGGGACTTTCTCAAATGCTTACATGTAGGAATAAAGAGGTGAATAGCAATCCTATTCTGTTTATTTCAGAGAATTCCTAGTGATCAGCTTATGGAAGACTAGCATCTCCTCACCTGAGTAACCAGCATTTATCAAAAAACTGCTGACTTTATTCAACACCACCCCTGCACCATGTCCAACACTCTTAAATCTCATACTATCCTGAACTCTGTTCAGTTGAGTAACATGTCCACTTTGAAATATCTACTCTGAAAGACTTCATCTCAGACTCTGAATACATCTTCTGAAATCTTGCTTCTTTCTCTTTTATTATTCCTAAATTCTCCTCTATTTTGCAGTGAGTTCTACTGGAGTTAACATTGTGTCTTTTAGTAAGTATTTAATGGTAAATTGGTATCTTATACATATTTCTTGAATTTGTGCCTCTTATTCCAGTGCTAGTTTTAGAATCTTGGAATCAAGTTTGTTATGCCATTATTTATAAGACAGGAGGGCATAGTTAATATCAGTAAGGCTAGCTGCTGGTGTTATCACAGATTATTTTAAATTCTTCAGTGTACAGGACTAAGTGCTGATCTCACTGCTGTGATTATGTAGAAAGCCATCCAATAGACCTCTGAGACAAGAAGGATTATTCAGTATTATAAAGGCTGAAAGGTAAATGTGGATTTTAATGTGCAAAATATCAAAATTCTAAATGATGTACTACATGCATAATAAACGGAGAGAAGTGGGACAACTAAACTATTATTAGTTATCATGAATAATGCACCAACTAAAGCATCATCAATACTAGCAAGAAGTAAATTTGTGATTTTAATTAATGTTTAACAAACCAGAACTATTCTGCCTTATAAAGCATGATAAATGACAAGGATAAAAAGGACCATGTTTTTATCATTTGACACTGTTATTAAAATATCGGGTTTTTAAAAAGCTTTTCTGGAGGTTCTCATTCAACTTATTTGAAAAATTGAGATAAGCAAGCTACATTCCAGCACTTTCGTAAATTGAACTGTTCAAGTACTGTTTATGGAACACCATGCACTTCATAGCATCCATATTTCATTCAGTAAAGTGTGAAAAACAATGGAGTACTTTCCATACCACTCACAAGTTGTAATATTGAATAGAGTGATTTATATGCAATTTAAAGGAAGAGAAAGAAATAAAACTGAATTCACTTCTGCTCTGTCTTGAACATGCTTTTGTTAGATTATGAGCTAGTAGAATGTTCAGTTGAATTTGAACAAAAGCAGTCAGTAGCTACAGACTTTCTTCCAGAATTAATGAAACTTTATGAATCCAGGCATCTTTTTCCTAGAAAATTAAGCTGCATATAACTATACATTCTGGTTCATGAAGATGTTTAACATAATCTGTTTATCTAAATCTACAGATTCATCTTGCAGGTATCAGGTTGCTTCTCAGAGCACAGCTCATCTTACAAAATTTACATCCATGAATTTCCACATCATCTGCCTCACCTGTGTGCACACATTCTGACCACTATACCTCACTGTTGTCCAAACCTGACTCGCACCTCCACCTCTGCAAAGAATGGTTCCCCTTCAAATCTACAACAAAAATGCATGTAAATCATTTGTGGCCTCTTTGATATACATAACCAGTAAGTAGAGTAGCCTTTCATAGTGGAGCTGGTCATAAATTTGTCTTTTCATATTCGTGGATCATATTGATAGTTCTTTGGTAAGCTACTAGCTTATACCTAACAAATACACCTAACAAACAATAAATTCAGAAATTATTGCATACACTAGAGTTGATTTTCTTCTCTTTTCCCATTCTATCTTCCCAGCACTGGGATTATAAATAGGTAACACTGTGGAAGGCATTTTAGTAAGTCTTGGGATTGAACTCATATACTT